>NC_044035.1:37660096-37970811 GCF_901765095.1 Microcaecilia unicolor | reverse complement strand
TTCAGCCCATCTAGTTTATTTAAGAGCCTCCTGTGAGGAACCGTGTCAAAAGCTTTGCTAAAATCTAAGTAGATTACGTCTATAGCACGTCGATGATTCAATTCTCCAGTTACCCAATCAAAGAATTCAATGAGATTTGTTTGGCACGATTTCCCTCTGGTAAAACCATGTTGTCTCGGATCTTGCAGATTGTTGGCTTCTAGGAAATTCACTATCCTTTCCTTCAGCATAGCTTCCATTACTTTTCCAATAACCGAAGTGAGGCTTACCGGCCTGTAGTTTCCAGCTTCTTCCCTATCACCACTTTTGTGAAGAGGTACCACCTCCGCCGTTCTCCAGTCCCTCAGAACCTCTCCAGTCTCCAAGGAACTCATTTCTCAATCATTCCCTTCCCCCTCTGCTTCCTGTGAGTCATGGGTTTTACCTTGCCCTGGTGGTTTCTGGGGACTGCAGTTCTCTCTCCTATATTGATCTCTTACTAAGCTCTTTTCCACCAGAAAGTAAACTTTTCTTCCAGGGGGAATCTGGGACTTGCAGTCCCTTTCCCTGGGAGGAACATTCTCTCCTCCTGCTTCCTCCTCCACTTGTCTAATGTAGTACTTCGGCTACCCTGCTCACAACACGCACCCCAACAAAAATTTTAAAATATTTTTTAGTATGCGGGTAGTGCACACCGATTTGGAACTTACCACAGGACGCCCGAGTGCGTCCCGCGGTAATCTAATTTAAGCTGCAGTAAGCAAAGGCTAACATTTACTACAGTTTAGGAAAAGGACCCCTTAGTACAGTAATAACAAGACATCGAAGTCACTGGTGTTAGTGCGCTAACCATTATTAAATGCTCCCCTAACAGCCAGTAACACCAGTTGTAGCCCAGCAGCAGAGGGATTCCTAAAACTTTAAACGCTACTGGCCTCTTAGGAGCTCCACACATAAGAAAGCAGTATTCTGATAATTTTGTTTGTTCGAACTGACAGCTCAATAAACCATTTGTACTGCAGCTTTAAATCAATGTTATTTAATTCTGAAATTTCAATTCTACCTTCGTAGCACCAAGGCAAATGACATCAAAGAACCGCCTGACAGAACACCCCTTAGATTTATTTCATGTGCCTAAACACTTATCTGCTAGGAAGATTATCCTTACCCAGGGATGGTACAAGAGTCACAAGTAAAGACACATTTACACTGTCCAGACAGGAAATGGCTGCCACTATCTGAGGCCTAGATAACACAGGCCCAGCTGACACCAACCGTTTTATAGATGCGCTCTACATTGAGCAACGGTAGAATAAATCATGAGCCCATTATTTTTGCTGGAGGGAGCATCTCCCATATCATATCTGTACCAGCTGTGACTTCAGATAGGGGGAGAAACAATGGGAGATTAATGCAGTTGGTTTCAGCTCAGCAAATGTACCAGAGACCTTTTAAAAACAAGAATAGCTACTGTTTATTGATGTATATTACATAAAACTAAAAGCCCAATAACCCAACCTCTCTGGGATGAAAGGGATAATTGAGGGAACTAGTCAAGTGACCCATACACCTAACCCCCATCCCCCGCATTTCCTGTGAGACAATCCAACAGTGACATACCACTAACCCCCCCCCCCCCCGACACTAAATCCCAGGATCCCCTGTGACTCTCTTCTACAGTGAAAGCTTTTGGCCTCACACACTAGGGTACTTGACTTCCTGTGTCCCATTGTTATAATGAAGCTGTCCAGCCTCAGGAGAGCAATGGAGCACCACCCTAGGGACCACTGCTGTGGACTTTATATAAATGCTCCCAGGTATACATCTCACTGTTGCTGCCTTATCTAGACTGTTGAGCCCCCCCACCAACCCACTTCCCCAAACTGTACACCACTACGATAGCCCTTACGGGTGAAGGGAGCACCTATATGTGGGTACAGTGGGTTTTTAATGAGTTTTGGAGGATTCACAGTTTCCACCACAAATGTTACAGGTAGGGGGAGGTACAGGCGTGGATTCACCTGTCTACAGTGCACTGCACCCACCACTAGAATACTCCAGGGACCTGTATGATGCTCTAATGGACCTGGCTATAACATCTGAGGCCATCATAGAGGCATTTATTCACATTTTTGGTGGGGGGGGGGGGGGGGGGGGAATCAGTGACCACTGAGAGAGTAAGGGGGAATCATCCCTGAATCCCTCCAATGATCATCTGGTCATTTAGGGCACCTTTTTGTGTCTTGTTAGAAAAACATGTCTAGACCAAACCGTTGAAGTTTTCGACCTTTTCGACCTAGACATTTTGGTTTTGTTCCATTATGACTGTAAAATGTCCAAGTGTTGGACATACCCACGCCCTTGACCTGCCTTGAAAACACCCCCGACACGCCCCCTCATAATTTGGACACACTGCACACGAAATGCAGAGATAGTCGTCTGCAAAACAGGTTTTGAAAATAGTGATTTGGATGTTTTGAGAAGAACTCAACACGTAGTTAAACTCTGGAATCCACTGCTGTAAAAAGTGGTTAAGGCGGTTAACTTAGCGGACTTCAAAAAAAGGTTGGACTGCTTCCTGGAGGAAAAGGCCATAGAATGTTATTGAATGGACGAGGGAATAATACACTATTTCTAGGAGGGGCGGGACAAACTGCTTGTTCTTTTGGCCGCTGTCAGTGACAGGGTGCTGGGCTCGATGGATCCTTGGTCTGTCCCAGCATGGCGATGCTTATGTATTTATGTACTTAACTCCATCCAAATGGTGCTTTATGACACTTTTTGGACATTTTTCTCTTTCATAAATGAGTCCCATAGTAATACAGTAAATGACGGCAGATAAAGACCCACACGTTCTATCCAGTCTGTCCAACAAGGAAGCCAAAGACACCTGCTACTCCATTCAAGCCACACTCTTTCATGGACTAAATACACTGGCATCAGAAACAGGGAACGGGGATGAGATTTTTGATATACCGCTCTCCCGTGGTTACAATCAAAGCGGTTTACATATTATATACAGCTACTTATTTTGTACTTGGGACAATAACAGGCTCATTTTCGAAAGAGAAGGAAGACAGACATCCTTTTCATAGAGACGTCCAAATCGGTATAATCGAAACCCGATTTTGGACGTCTCCAACTGCAGTCCGTTGCAAGGACGTCCAAATTTCAAGGGGGCGAAGCGGAGGTGGGACTTGGGCGTGCCTAACACTTGGACGTCTTTGACTCATAACTGAAAAAAACAAGGACTTCCTTGACGAACACTTGGACATTTTCACCCGGACGTGTTTTTTTTAACGAATAAGGCACAAAAAGGTGGCCGAAATGACCAGATGACCACAGGAGGGAATCGGTGATGACCTCCCGTTACTCCCCCAGTGATCACTAGCCCCCTCCCACCCTCAAAAAACATCTTTAAAAATATGTTGTACCAGCCTCAGATGTCATACTCAGGTCCATGACAGCGCATGAAGGTCCCAGGAACAGTTTTACTTGGGTACTGCAGTGCACTTCAGACAAGCGGACCCAGGCCCATACCCCCCCCCCCCCACCTGTTACATTTGTGGAGGAAACAGCTAGCCCTCCAAAACCCACCACAAACTCACTGTACCCATATATAGGTGCCCCCCTTCACCCGGAAGGGCTATGGTAGTGGTGTACATTTGTGGGTAGTGGGTTTTGGGGGGCTCAGCACACAAGGTAAGGGAGCTATGTTTCTGGGAGCATTTTATGAAGTCCACTGCAGTGCCCCCTAGGGTGCCCAGTTGGTGTCCTGGCATGTCAGGGAGGCCAGTGCACTACAAATGCTGGCTCCTCCCACCTCCAAATGGCGTGCATTTGGACGTTTTTGACATGGACGTCTTTGGTTTCGAAAATCGGCGAAAGGCAGAAACGTCCATGTCTAGGGACTTCCAAATCTTAGGGACGTCCAAATTTAAGGATTTGGACATCTCTGGCGGTATTCTCGAAACGAAAGGTGGACGTCCATCTTTTTTTGAAAATACGGTTTTCCCCGCCCCTGGATGGGGACCTTTTGCAAAGACGTCCAAATCGCAACTTGGACGTTTCTTTCGAAAATGCCCCTCTAAGTGACTTGCCCAGAGTCACAAGGCGCTGCAATGGGAATCGAATCTAGGCCACTGCAATAACCATTAGGCTACTCCCGTCACACTGCCAACCATTTATAAGGATCCTTTTACAAAACTGCAGTAAGCACGAACACGTGCTTACCGCAGCAAAAAAATAACATACCGTGGGGCGCATTGAGGCATCGAATGGTAATTATGCCATGAGCATGCACTACCCACTCGCTAAAAAATAAATTTTATTTTTTGGCACTGGGGGTGTGTTCTATGCTAATCTGTTAGCATAGCTAAACTGCCGCATGCTAACTGATTAATGTGTGCTTATTTATTTATTTACTAGTAAAAAAGGCCCGTTTCCAAAACCAATGAAACGGGCGCTAGCATGAGCTTTTTTTTTTGTGTGTGTGTCACAGAGTTATTTTGTGTGTGTGTGTGTGAGGGTGCGGTGTGTGTGCAGGTTGTTGATGTGTTTCTTTTTTTGTTTTGTTTTTTGCTTGGGGTTTGGGGGATGTGCTGTGCTGGCAAAGTGGGTTGGATTGGTGTGTGGCTTTGAGGGTGTGTTTCTGTTGTATTGTGTGTGTGTGGTTTTGTCTGTCAAAGAGGTTTGTGGAGGGGGGTCTTTCTGTTGGTGAAATGTAAATGTAAATTTTTGCACATACCCACAGCAGGAATATTCTTCTCTCGTTCCAGCGGTGGTTCTGTGCTCTCCGTGCTGCACAGATAATGAGCCATTCTGCTGGGGAATGCTCCTCCCTTATTGTCACGTAGTTTCCTCTGATTGGTCCGTCTTACGTTGCCTAGTGTTGCCTGGGAACGGTGTTGTGATGGTCCTTTGTGTTTCAGAATGTTGAGGGTGTTTTTTCTGATTGGTCCGTCATGTGAGGGCGGGGCAGTGAGACATGGTCAGTGTTGTGGCTTCACCACCATGAATCCATGAACCCTTCAGTGACTGACTGAGTGACTTCAGAATGTTGTCTTCAGAACGTTGAGGGTGAGTTTTATTATAGTAGAAGATTTGGATTTATTAACTGCCTTTATGAAGAGATTCACCCAAGGCGGTGTTCAGCAGGTACAGTTTAACATAAAACATACAATTTTGTTAACAACAAAATATGTTGCAGAAAGGATAAACTTATTGGGAGTAATTGTCATGGCCACCGAGAGACTGAGCCGGGCCCAATAGTAAAATAGCCAAGAATAAATATAAATACAATAAATGAAGTAAACTTGAAAACAGTAAATTGAAACCTAATAATAGAACTACCGTGAAACAGTATCAAAAATATACACATTTAACAGCACTGGAATTCAAATTCCAGAGATATAATATATAGATGCACATGGGCATCTCGGTGTTTACCACCAGCTGATTTCTACCATGAGCTAAAAACGCTACCATGGCTTAGTAAAAGACCCCCTAAGTTCACAAACAACTCAAGTTCATAATCATTTCCTAAATAGAAAAGTCTCCGCCAGCCGAAGTCTTCTTCCTTCGTTTGGTTTCTGACTGAGTCTGACGTGACGTCAGACTCACAGAAACAGAACGAAGCCCTGCGCCAGAAGATGAGGACCTCGGCTGGTGGGGGTTGGGGACCCCGGCAGCAAAGGTAGCAGACAGTGACGGCGGGGTAGGGTTGGCGGCGGGAGGGGGGGGTCGAGAGAGTTGTCGGCAGGGGGGTCCAGGGCCAAATCTACGGAGGCCTAGGCCCCTGTGGCCCCACGTAGCTACGCCCCTGGCATGACGTGAGAGAAAATGCAGCCACGGAGTTAGGGTAGGCAATACGGCAACTATGCTCCACCTCCCCCACTCATCAAAATGGTCACTGTCTTGATATCATCTTCTTCTCCAACTGTTCACCCTCTAGTTTCCTTGCCTCTGATCTTCCTCTCTCTGATCATCATCTTATAACTTTCACACTTAAATCTCCTCCCTCCCAGTCCCGTCCTATCTTATCTAATTTATCTAGGAATCTTCACGATATTGACCCTTCATCTCTATCCTCCCATGTTTCTAACCTCCTCTCTACTGTGGCACCATCCACGTCTGTCAACGAGGCTGTTTCTTCTTACAACAATACTCTATCATCTGCCCTAGACACTCTTGCACCTTTGATGACCCGCCCTATAAGGCGTACAAAACCCCAACCTTGGCTGACTTCTAATATCCGCTACCTACGTTCCTGTACCCGCTCCGCCGAACACCTCTGGCGGAAATTTCGGGCCCTTGCTGATTTCTTACACTTTAAGTTCATGCTGACCTCCTTCCAATCTGAACCTTTTACGCGCCAAACAGGATTATTATATCCAACTAACCAACTCTCTTGGCTCTAACCCTCGACTTCTCTTCACCACATTGAACTCTCTCCTCAAGGTGCCCCCTCCCCCAACTCCCCCTTCATTATCTCCTCAGACCCTTGCTGAATTCTTTCACGACAAGGTTCAAAAGATAAACCTTGAATTCTCTACCTCGCCACCTCTCCCTCAACTAGTCAGTTCCCCTCTCTCTCCTTCCCCTCATTCCTTTTCCTGCTTTCCTGAAGTTACTATAGAGGAAACTACACTTCTCCTTTCTTCCTCAAAATGTACCACCTGTTCTTCTGATCCCATTCCCACCCACCTTCTTAATGCCATCTCACCTGCTCTTATTCCTTTTATCTGTCACATTCTCAACCTCTCACTTTCCACTGCAACTGTCCCTACTGCCTTTAAACATGCTGTGGTCACACCTCTCCTTAAGAAGCCTTCGCTCGACCCTACTTGTCCCTCTAATTACTGACCCATCTCCCTCCTCTCTTTTCTCTCCAAATTACTTGAGCGTGCTGTTCACCACCACTGTCTTGATTTTCTCTCCTCACATGCTATTCTTGACCCACTACAATCTGGTTTTCGCCCTCTCCACTCAACCGAAGCTGCGCTTACTAAAGTCTCCAATGACCTATTACTGGCTAAATCCAGAGGTCTCTATTCCATCCTCATTCTTCTTGATCTTTCCGCTGCTTTTGACACTATCGATCACAGCATACTCCTCGATACCCTGTCCTCACTTGGATTCCAGGGCTCTGTCCTTTCCTGGTTCTCTTCCTACCTCTCCCTCCGCACCTTCAGTGTTCACTGGTGGATCCTCTTCTACTTCTATCCCTCCTCTGCCTGTTGGCGTACCTCAGGGTTCTGTTCTTGGTCCCCTCCTCTTTTCTATCTACACTTCTTCACTTGGTTCATTAATCTCATCCCATGGCTTTTCCTACCATCTCTATGCTGATGACTCCCAAATAAGTTCTACCCCTGATATCTCACCTTGCATCCAAACCAAAGTTTCAGCATGCTTGTCTGACATTGCTGTCTTGATGTCTCAACGCCACCTGAAATTAAACATGACCAAAACCGAGCTTCTCATTTTTCCCCCCAAACCCACCTCCCCACTCCCCCCGTTTTCTATTTCTGTTGATGGCTCTCTCATTCTCCCTGTCTCCTCAGCTCGAAACCTTGGGGTTATCTTTGACTCTTCTCTCTCCTTCTCTGCTCTTATCCAGCAGACCACCAAGACCTGTCGTTTCTTTCTTTACAACATCCATAAAATCCGCTCCTTTCTTTCTGAGCACTCTACCAAAACCCTCATCCACACCCTTGTCACCTCTCGTTTAGACTACTGCAATCTGCTTCTTGCTGGCCTCCCACTTAGTCACCTCTCTCCTCTACAATCGGTTCAAAACTCTGCTGCCCGTCTCGTCTTCCGCCAGGGTCGCTTTACTCATACTACCCCTCTCCTCAAGTCAATTCACTGGCTCCCTATCCATTTTCGCATCCTGTTCAAACTTCTTCTACTAACCTATAAATGTACTCACTCTGCTGCTCCCCAGTATCTCTCCACACTCGTCCTTCCCTACACCCCTTCCCGTGCACTCCGCTCCATGGATAAATCCTTCTTATCTGTTCCCTTCTCCACTACTGCCAACTCCAGACTTCGCGCCTTCTGTCTCGCTGCACCCTACGCATGGAATAAACTTCCTGAGCCCCTACGTCTTGCCCCATCCTTGGCCACCTTTAAATCTAGACTGAAAGCCCACCTCTTAACATTGCTTTTGACTCGTAACCACTCGCCTCCACCTACCCTCCTCTCCTCCTTCCTGTACACATTAATTGATTTGATTTGCTTACTTTATTTTTTGTCTATTAGATTGTAAGCTCTTTGAGCAGGGACTGTGTTTCTTCTATGTTTGTGCAGCGCTGCGTATGCCTTGTAGCGCTATAGAAATGCTAAATAGTAGTAGTAGTAGTAGTAGTCTCTTGTAACCAGAGCTAATATTGTGATGTCATAATGCCTCAGGCCACCAATAAGAGCCAACCTCATCAGTGATGTCACAATGGCTTGATTGTCCTATACTTGGCTCACTTTTATTACATAGCTCTTTGAGCAGGGACTGTCTTTCTTCTATGTTTGTGCAGCGCTGCGTACACGTTGTAGCGCTATAGAAATGCTAAATAGTAGTAGTAGTAGTGAACAGCAGCGGTGGAAGAAGACTTCTTCTGCTGGCAGGGCCTCAGGGACCCCCACCAGCCAAGGTATTTGGAGTTGTGGCGGGGGGGGGGGGGGGTGGCAGCTGCAGCAATCCTGGGGGGGCGGCTGCGGCAACGATCCTGTGGGAGGGGGCAGTCCCAGCTCAGTCTCTCAGTGGCCATGAGAATTACTACCAATAAGTCGATCCTTTCTGCAACATATTTTAATGATTTATTTATTGGAATTTATTAACCGTCTTTATGAAGAGATTCACCCAGTTTAACATAAAACGTATCCTTTCTTTCAGTGCGGAGGTCTTTCTCCTCTAATAGGAATAGCCATTTATAAACCACTTTTACTCATCGGGTTTAAAAAAAAAACCAGAATCTCCGTAACAAAAAAAACTGAATTATCATAATAAAATGAAATAATTCATTATTTTAATAAAGAAATCAGGAGTGGTTTTATTGGGAAAGAGAAGCGTTCTCAGCAAAAAAAAGCGCATGAGGTCAGATGTACAAATTGTTTTTCCCACAGATAAAGAGCTGTGTATCTTGCCCATTGAGCACAAACATACATTTTCTTCCCATCCCCTAACGGAAGACCTTGTCTCAGGAAGTGGCTTTAAGATGTAACTGGAATGAGTATCAGTACAGTTCTACGTTTTCCTGAGAGAATTAAACAAAACTGTAGACCCTGGCCAGCATGCAAACATCCCAGGAGGAAGCCCATGTGCTTTTGAAGGAAATTATCCTGCTTATCACTTCAGTGCTCCAGCATCATTCAGAATCCAGAGGGAGCCTCACAAGTCATCAGGTGCAAAGAAAGACCCACAAGTCACCAAGTAGAAAGGGAGCCTCACAAGTCATCTCTGCAACAAAAGACTCACAAGTGACTGAGTTAAAAGGGAGCCTCACAAGTCATCACTACAACAGGAGACTCACAAGTGATCCCGTGCAAAGGGAGCCTCACAAGTCATCATGTGCAAAGAAAGACCCACAAGTCATCAAGTAGAAAGGGAGCCTCACAAGTCATCACGTGCAAAGAAAGACCCACAAGTCATCAAGTAGAAAGGGAGCCTCACAAGTCATCGATGCAACAAGAGACTCACAAGTGACTGAGTTAAAAGGGAGCCTCACAAGTCATCACTACAACAGGAGACTCATAAGTGATCCCGTGCAAAGGGAGCCTCACAAGTCATCATGTGCAAAGAAAGACCCACAAGTCACCAAGTAGAAAGGAAGCCTCACAAGTCATCTCTGCAACAAGAGACTCACAAGTGACTGAGTTAAAAGGGAGCCTCACACGTCATCACTACAACAAGAGACTCACAAGTGATCCAGTGCAAAGGAAGCCTCACAAGACATCACTGCAAAAGGAGACTCACAAGTTATCAGGTGCAAAGGGAGCCTCGTCAACACTGCAACAGGAGACTCAAAACTCATTAGGTACAAAAGAAGCCTCACAGGTTATCACTAAAACAGGAGACTCACAAGTGACTGGGTTAAAAAGAAGCATCACAAGCCTTCAAATAGGGGATTTGACTCACAAGTCAGCAAGTGCAACAAGAGTCTCACAAGTACACATGCAAAGAAGAGGAAAACAACACTTTAGAGGGAAATATGAGTCAGGAAAAAGATGTATTGATGTTCTAAAAGCTATTTTTTGTTGTTGTTGTTGTTGTTCAGACTGTTTTCACTTGTTATGGTTGTCTGGTGGACAGCTATAAAAACACAGGCTCTCCATGATTGGTGGATTCATCAAGATGGTACCTCAATACTACTGTCTGTTATGAAGTTCGGGGGGGGGGGGGGAAGGGGGAGGGAAGTTGGGGGTAAATTTTGTCAAAATATGTCCCAGACTTGCTTTGTACTTTACATGCTTTTATTTGCTCAATAAATATATTTTCAATACAAGCTATTTTTACTTAATAAAAGTGCATCAAAGCACAATGTATACAAAGTGCTTTGTTTAACTCACATGAACATGCGCATGCCAGGCTGGGCTTTTGATTTTTGTGAACTTCTCTCTCTATGACTTCATACGAGGTGTTGTGACTGCAAGTTTAGTAAAACTTTAATGTAAAAAAAATGCATCTGTTATAGGGACCCTTTACTAAACAGTATTAAGCAGTTAATGCACAGTTAATGCACAGGAAACAGGCTACTATGTGACCATATTAAGGGATTTTGCGGTAGTTTGTTTGTTATTCATTCGTTAAACCACGATACTGAATTTTTTAGAATTTTTTCTGTCGGGGGCATGGCATGGGCGGAGAGGGACAAATGGGAAAGGTTTGCCTCTTTGCATATGATACCAAAATCTGCAAAAGATAAAGACCCTGGGAAAAAAAACCATGAAAAGAGATCTAGCAAAACCCGAGGAATGATCTAGAGTTTGGCAGTAACACTTAATGCAAAGAAATGAAGGGTCATGCATTTGGACTGCAAAAACCCAAGAAAGTGATACAGTACAAGGGAAGTTCTGTACAGAAAAGAAGAGCCTTGCTAGACCATGCGGTGGGAGGGGGCCAGAGCCTGAGGTGGGGGGGGGGGCACAATTTGGTCTGCCACCCTGCCACTGCACCCCTGCTGCCTCGCTACCCCCCCTGCCGCCCTACTGCTCCCCACCCACTGCCGCAGCAAATACCATGGCTGGTGGGGGTTAAGTGTTGTCCGGCGCCGGTCTCTCGCACCACCACATTGTCTGACCTGCTCTGTCTTCCCCTCACGTCCAGCACGCTCCTTTTAGTGAAAGACAGAGCAGGGCAGGCAATGCGGTGGCGCCGGAGACTGGTACTGGACAACACTTCAGTTGGCAGGGGTTGGGGACCCCCGCCAGCAAAATCAGGGGCCCAGAGGAAATTTGGGGGGCCAGGCCTCAGTGGCCCCACATAGCTACGCCACTGCTTTAAAATGATATAAACCCAATAGAGTCAGTCTGAAAGGAAGTCCATAGGGCAGTACTAAAATGGTCAATGGTCTTCATCACAAAGCACATGGAGGCAGGCTTAAAGATCTATATATGTATTAACAACTTTCCGCACTTATCATGCGGCTGCTTCGACAACTTAATCTCAAGGTTATATAGGGGAAATATGATACAGAAATTTAAATACCTTCAAGGTACCCATTTGCAGTAGGTGGGCCTCCTTCAATAGAAAGATCTAGAACAAGAGATCATAGGATTAGGGAGAAAGGGGGTAGACAATAGCAATTTAAGGAAATATTTCTTATATAGGAAGGGTAGTGAATACAGAGAACAGCTTCCCAGTGGAAGTGGTGGAAACATGGGTTGTATCATAATTCAAGAAAGCATGGGATAAGCACCAGGGATCTCTAAAGGGAAGGAAGATATTTTAGAGACTGGAAAATTGGTTTGGGTAGGCAGATTGGATAAGGTATATGTCTTTTTTGGCCATCACTTTCTGTGTTTTATATTCATTGTGGATATCCTGAAAACCTGACTGGCTGGTGCTCCTCCAGGGCAAGTTTGAGAAACACTGTTGAATAAAATCTGGACTCAGTGCACAGATAAAAGCAGTGTTTTTCAATGCAAGGCCCACAAACATGGTGGCCCCCAATCCCCTTGGACACTCCTCCATTCCTCTGCCCCCCCCAACCCTCTATCCACCTACTGCAATGCAATCTATGCCGGATGTAAAGAACAAATTATGAAGAAACTTCAAACTGCCCAAAAACCGCAGCCAGACTCATATTTGGAAAAACGAGATACAAAAGGGCCAAACCCCTACGAGAAAAACTGCATTGGCTCCCAATCAAAGAACGAATCGCGTTCAAAATCTGCACCCTGACAAAATTATTCACGGCGAGGCCCCGATCTACATGGCAGACCTCATAGACTTACCAACCAGAAACACAAACAGGTCAGCACGCACATTCCTAAATCTCCACTACCCAAGCTGCAAAGGACTAAAATACAAATCAACATTTGCATCCAGCTTCTCCTATATAAACACACAAATATGGAATGCACTATCAAACATCACAAAAACAATGTATGACTTAACAATCTTTCGGAAATCATTAAAGACCAACCTGTTCAAGAAGGCCTACCATAACGATCCAACCTAAACACCCGAAACCTGCAACACAACGAAACGTACCAGAACAGGACACTTAATTCTTCCTTCTTAACTACCTAAGACACTTTCCGTTACTCATGAACTTTAACACAATTACCACTCTGTATTTCTGATTCCGGAATTGGCGTTTGCCATCACGGTACTATGTAAGCCACATTGAGCCTGCAAATAAGTGGGAAAATATGGGATACAAATAAAAATAGATATACGCAGGAATAATACCCCATCACTCCTGCTTCTGGTGCTGTCATCTTTCAAAATGGCAACACCTGACCCCAGCTGTGCATTCTGGTGCACCATTTTGTGCCTCTGGGTAAGTCACTTAACCCTCCATCGCCCAAAATAAGTACCTGTATATAATATACAATCTGCTTTGTTTGTAACCACAGAAAGGCAGTATATCAATTCACTTTCCATGGGGCCCTTTTACTAAGTTGCATTGGTTTCTGAACATTTCTTGATGAGGTCTGAGACCTCTTCCACCTTGTCACCAATAGGATTGTCTTCCCAGCACCGAACATCCACCAGGTTCTCCTGAACCACTGGTTCTAGGTCTGAGGCATGCAACCAATTGAGTCTGCACAGCCCAATACCCAAGGCTGAGGTCCTGGATGTCATATCAAAAGCATTATAGGTTGCCTGTACCATGTACTTTCCACACTCCTGCTCTCTGGCTAGCTAATGGAGTTCCTCAGCCTTGTCAAGGAAGTGTCTGCGAATTCCACCACACTTTGAACAATGTTCCGCAACTCTATGCTCAATAAGAATTGTAAGAAACTACATAGAAAGCAAGCATAGCGTTCTGGAACACCTTCTTTCCAAAGATTCCAAGGTCCAAGCCTCTGTCCCCATGGGCACTGAAGAGTGGGTCTTGAAACTCTTGGCCCTTTTTTAGAGCAGTTTCAACCACCACGGAATGGCTAGGAAGCTGAAGCTTCTCAAATCCCAGAACCTTCAAGACTCTATACATAGACCTTCTTACTGACTTGCTGTACAGAGAGGGGGTATCCCACTGCTTCATCTGTACAAGTTTAAGGATTCTGTGCACAAACACTATCACAGTTTCCTTGGGAGGGTATCAAACTGAAGGATCTCTGTCTTGGACCTGGGCTCATCAAATTGGATGGACTTAGCCATCTTCCAAACAAAATCAGGAGAGCTCCTCTGGAGGTGACTTTCTCCTTTCATAGAATGAGAAGGATCTAAGGAAAGACCATGGGACCCTTCCTTTGAGAGGACATCTGGCTCTTCTTCAAATGCCCAGGAATGGTCCAAATCAAACTCATAGTAGTAATCTCCTGCAGATGTCTGAGTCTCTGCTTACTTCAGATGACTGATACCTTGGTCAGGCCTGGGGCAGGAGTGTCAAGGCACCAGGGATCCCCGGTTCTCTGAAGAGGCTCCCCACAGGGGATGGAGATTGACAATGGTTCAGTACACACCGGCCACAAAGCCCTTCAGGGCCTCAGCATTGATGTGATCTGCACAGATAGTGCATGGGCCTCCTGGATAGGCTGGAGCTCCTGAGGAGCCGGCACTGACACCCTCAATGTCATGGCACCGCAGGCACCAATTATGAGTGTCCATAACGGACATGGTCCTGTTGTGAAAACAAATGGCCCTGAAGGTGAAAAAAAGATTCCCTGACCAGGTGTCTGAGGTCTGAGGGAGCCAAAAACTTAAAAGTGCCAAAACTCTGACTAGGATAACTTAAAGAGAGGAAGAGGGATACTGGCCTTGCATGAATAACTCATACACTACATCATAAAACTGAGAATCACAGAGAGTAAAACTATTTTTTGACGCAAGCTGTGAGGGACAGAAGTGAAACATATTCACACTGTTCCATGAAAAACCGGAACTAATTTAGTCCCGTGTGATAACAGTGGGAGGCAAGATGTTTGTTTGTAAAGTAGACAGCTTCCAAAGGCTTCTTGAAAAATGCTGGGGAGCGACTGCCAGTGCCACGCCATGCTTGTCATCAGAAAAAATTCTGTGCAACCTACTTTCAGCTCAGGCAGACAAGTATGTCAGAAGCCATACAACCGTAGCATCTTACTACCCAGGGTAGGGATCCCAGTCTTTGAGGGCCACAAACCTTTCAGGTTTTCAGGATTTCCACTAAGAATACACATTAAATGTAGAGGCAAAGCATGCAAATTTACTCCATGCGTATTAATTTTGCTATGTTTATGTCTATGTGGTAATCGTTCTCCTATTCTCAGCGCGTAGTTGGCCTCTGGAACTCGTTGCCGGAGAATGTCGTGACAGCAGTTGGCCTTGCCAAGTTTAAAGGGGGTTTGGACAGATTCCTGAAGGAAAAGTCCATTGATCATTATTAATTTTTTTTTTTTTTTTTTTTGGGGGGGGGGGGGGGGGGATTGCCGGGTTCTTGAGGCCTGGATTGGCCGCTGTCGGAGACAGGATGCTGGGCTTGGTGGACTCTTGGTCTTTTCCCAGTATGGCGGTGCTTATGTGCTTAGATATCTCTTCCTTTATTATGTTAAGTTTAACTTATCTTTGTTCCCTGGTAATGCATATTTTATTTTATATTATTACTAATGATTGTAACCTTTTCCCTTGAATTATACTGTGAACCGCTTAGATATACCTAAGGAGCTTGTGGTATGTTAAATAAAGGTGATGATGATGATTGTGGAGAATCCACCCCTTTCTTTCCGAGCACTCTACCAAAACCCTCATCCACACCCTTGTCAACTCTTGTTTAGACTACTGCAAACTGCTTCTTGCTGGCATCCCACTTAGTCACCTTTCCCCTCTCCAGTCGGTTTAAAACTCTGCTGCCCGTCTCATCTTCCGCCAGGGTCGCTTTACTCATACTACCCCTCTCCTCAAGTTGCTTCACTGGCTCCCTATCCATTTTCACATCCTGTTCAAACTTCTTCTACTAACCTATAAATGTATTCACTCTGCTGCTCCCCAGTATCTCTCCACACTCGTCCTTCCCTACACCCCTTCCCGTGCACTCCGCTCCATGGATAAATCCTTCTTATCTGTTCCCTTCTCCACTACTGCCAACTCCAGACTTCGCGCCTTCTGTCTCGCTGCACCCTACGCCTGGAATAAACTTCCTGAGCCCCTACGTCTTGCCCCATCCTTGGCCACCTTTAAATCTAGACTGAAAGCCCACCTCTTTAACATTGCTTTTGACTCGTAACCTCCTCTCCTCCTTCCTGTACACATTAATTGATTTGATTACTTTATTTTTTGTCTATTAGATTGTAAGCTCTTTGAGCAGGGACTGTCTTTCTTCTATGTTTGTGCAGTGCTGCGTACGCCTTGTAGCGCTATAGAAATGCTAAGTAGTAGTAGTAGTAGATTCTGAACACTAGATTTGGGTAGCCTGATCTAAAGAGTTTCTAGCTTGAAGGGGTTAAAATAAAGACTTTTATTGGGTCTCATTTTATTCAAATGATGCCTTGTCAGTGAACACTAAAGGCAAACTAGCTGACAGGGGAATAGGACGGATGTCCCCTGGTTACATCAAACTCTTGGAAGGCCTCCAAAAAGCTTGGCCCTGTACCAGGGACAACAGCCATTAATCCTGTTGCATGTCAGAAAAAAAATAAAAAACCTGTAACTATCTGGTTTTATTTCACAGCCCAGTTGAAGACCCCTAGACTCCTCCGTTACCAGCAAAACTGAATGTCAGATCTGCTGTAAACAAGTCTTTGAACCTAGCTTACTGACTTTCTCCCCAACTCCCTGTGCCCACACGCAATGACATCATGTCCTCTGGGTATAATTAATATACTATATAGTACATTAATCGCTTCTCTATCCAGGCTCCCTGACTTCACTTCAGTTGCTCAGGGAACAGCAATGGAAATAAGTAGGCTATTGTTCTGCACAGCTTTCGGTTTGAGGCCCAGCAGCCTGCCTGGTCTCCACTTTTCTAGTCCATGTAAAATTGCTCCAACTTGACCTAGGGCCATGGGTCTTCATTCACAACAATGCAGGATTCCCCCCCCCCCCCCCCCCCACACACACACAATTATTATCCTCTTGCCAGTCTATCCATCCCAGTGAGGGTTTTCTGACCAAAAGACATGAATTACTGTCCCTTTGTAACTTGACGCATATGTACTGTAAGTCACTCAGTAGGTGTCAATATCCCTCCCCCCTCTGCATGCATAGAATACGCAATTTTCAGTGCTTTGCCTATCAGCTAGGAAATAAGGTGATGCAATTACAGGCTTAAATCCAGGTGACCTAATTTTGGCTGTCAAATTAGGTAAATCGTAATCTTGGGGTCATCTTTGATTCTCTTCACTCTTTCCGTGTACAAATCCAACAGACTGCTAAAACTCGTTGCTTCTTTCTCTATAACATCACCAAAATGTGTCCTTCCTTTTTCAGCACACTACCAAAATCTTTATCCTCATTCTCATCACCTCACATTTAGATTACTGCAACTTGCTTCTTACATTTAGATTACTGCAACTTGCTTCTTACAGGTCTCTCCCTAAACCTTCTCTCTCCCCTTCTATCTGTTCAAAACTCTGCTGCACCACTTATCATCTGCCAAGGTCATTATACTCACATAACCCCTCTCTCCTCAAATCAATTCACTGGCTCCCTATCCGTTTCCAATATACACTTCAAATTCCTCTTACTGAATTACAAGTGCATTCATTCTGCAGCTCCTCTCTCCCTACACTCCTCCCCGTTCATTGGGTAAATCTCTCTTATCGGTACCCTTCTCCTCCACTGCCAACTTCAGACTCTGTCCCTTTCATCTTCCTGCGCCTGCAATAGACTTTCTGAGTCGGTACATCAGACTCCATCTCTGGCCCTATTTAAATCTAGGCTAAAAATCCACATTTAACTGCATTTAACTCTTAATCCCAAATTCACCTGCCCAGTAAGCTTGTCTGTTTTAATCATTCCCATAACAAATCCTAATCCCTTCTTTTTCCTGTTTGCCTTGAATAGATTGTAAGCTTTGTCAAGCAAGGACAGTCTCTCATGTGTTTGTGTACGGAGCTATGTACATCTAGTAGGCCTACAGAAATGATAAGTAGTAGTAGTAGTAGTAAATTTACAGTCTCCAACTTAGGTACCCAAGTTTGGCTGAAAATTTAAATTTGTGGAGGCCAAAATGTGGTCACCTAGTCTTTTTTGAAAACACATCCCACATCATTTAGAAAGCAAGGAGTTAATAGACATGCATACACAAAATAGGGCATTTTCATGCATCCAAAAACCCGAGAGCAGTTAACCCGATTAAACCACTTGAAGTATGGTGAAGGAACCAGTTCCATGCTCTAACAGAAATGGAAAAGCCAACTGTGCGAACCAGTGGCGTAGCCAAGGGTGGGCTTGGGTTGGCCCAGGCCCACCCACTTTGGGTTCAGGCCCACCCAGTAGCAGCATACCTATGATGTGGCTGGCAGGGATCTCCAAGCCCCACCAGCCAAAACCTCCCAACAAGTGTCCCTCCTGCATACCTTGTAAGTAGCAGATCTTCGCCTGCAGTGAGCAGTGACATACATACTGCTCGCACTGGCCCCACAGCCTAGGCAGAAACAGGAAGTTGCATCAGAGGGAAGGGTGTGGGGCCAACGTGAGCAGTGTGTATTAGTTGCTGCTCACTGCTGGTGAAAATCTGCTATTTAAAAGGTATACGGGAGAGGGGGGATGTTTGAGAAACCATATGGCATGCAGGCGAGAGGAGAGACCAAATCACCTGTGGGACGGGGCGAGGTTCTTCTGCCCACCCATCTTGGGCCCAGGCCCACCCAAAATTGAGTGTCTGGCTACGCCCCTGGTGCGAACTAGCATGTGAGTTGTTCCGATCTCTTTCTCAACTTATGGCTCCCATATGTCCAATTCCTGCTGACTACAACTAGAAGCATTGTGTTAAATGCCTAAAGTATGTGTTTGTCTATGGGTAATGTGGAGGAACACACAGATTCAAGGTAGAAATGGGAAGGTATGACGAGCTTGAAGTGACATAAGGGGAGGGAACTGGGGATGGTTAGGTGCGAAAAATGTCTACCTAGAAACTGTCAATGTTTAACTTTATGCAGTAGGAATGGGTCCAAGAGGTGGAACTAACCAGACTGAACTAACCAGTTGAGGGTTTCCACATGGAGAAAGCACTCATGGTCATATATTCAGGCTTGAACTGGGCTGGCCCTATTCAGTATAGTTTAGTCCTTTGGCTATACTACTACCAAGGTGGAAAATTAACTGGGATGAGATGACATTCCTATGAGGAAAGGCTGAAATGGCTAGGGCTCTTCAGCTTGAAGAAAAGACAGCTGAGTGGAGATATGATAGAGGTATATAAAATAATGAGTGGAATGGAATGGGTAGACGTGAATCACTTGTTTACTCTTTCCAAAAATACTAGGGACTAGGGGGCATGCAATGAAGATACAAAGCAGTAATTTAAAACGAATCAGAGAAAATATTTCTTCACTCAACACGTAATTAAACTCTGGAATTCGTTGCCAGAGAATGTGGTAAAAGCAGTTAGCTTAGCGGGGTTTAAGAAAGGTTTGGATAACTTCCTAAAAGAAAAGTCCGTAAGCCATTATTAAAATGGACTTGGGAAAATCTACTGCTTATTGCTAGGATAAGCAGCATAAAATGTATTGTACTGTTTTGGGATCTTGCCAGGTACTTGTGACCTGGATTGGCCACTGATGGAAACAGGATACTGGGTTTGATGGACCTTCAGTCTGTCCCAGTATGGCAACACTTATGTGCTAAGTCAGGATCTGCTCATTTTGGCAGAAACTACCAAACGCATACTGTCAAAAGACTGTTCAACACAGTGGCATAAACACAAGGGGGACCTGGGGGCCTGCCCCCCCCCCAATTTGGGTTCAGGCCCCCTAAAGTCTGCTGGTTTGGCTGGCAGGAGTCCCCCAGCCCTGCCAGCAGAAGCTTTCCTTCGCTGCCACGCTACCTGCCCTGCTTCCCCCTCCCTCAAATGCATGCTTGGTTTTAATGAATGTTCAATTTCACTAAAACCAAGCATGCGCACTGGGGCGGGAAAGCAGGGCAGGCAGCACAGCGCCAAGTATCGCCATAGGAAGGCTTCTGCTGACAGGGCTTGGGTACCCCTGCCAGCCCAGGTACGTGGGGTTGAGGCGGGGTCAGAGAGCAGCAGGGAGGCAGGGCAAAATGTGCCCCCCCACCCACATATCAAGATCTGGTGCAACAATGTCCATTCTGGCACAAGTCAATGAGCACAAAAAAAATGGAGTCACTTTTACAGCGCTACTAAGTTCCAGGAGGGGGACGTTTTGGCTAGTCCTTGGTTTTTAATTTATATCCCAAAGCAATTTGGCATTTGTAGTCCCTGATCCTACCTGTTGAAAACCAGCTCTGCAGATCCCACAATGCAACAGGATATCAGAAATCCAAGAGACCTAAAATCTCTTTCCTATAAAAGGGTAACTTGAAAGCTCTGCATTTTTATGCACTGACAGTTATACCCTGTACCTCTCTGCTTCACCATGGAATTCACATATTAGAATTTCCTCTATGTCTTGATATAAAACATTTGCGTTACAAGACGTACGAGGAGAGACTTGCGGACCTGAACATGTATACCCTGGAGGAAAGGAGGAACAGGGGTGATATGATACAGACGTTCAAATATTTGAAAGGTATTAATCCGCAAACGAACCTTTTCCGGAGATGGGAAGGCGGTAGAACGAGAGGGCATGAAATGAGATTGAAGGGGGGCAGACTCAAGAAGAATGTCAGGAAGTATTTTTTCACGGAGAGGGTGGTGGATGCTTGGAATGCCCTCCCGCGGGAGGTGGTGGAGATGAAAACGGTAACGGAATTCAAACATGCGTGGGATAAACATAAAGGAATCCTGTGCAGAAGGAAGGGATCCTCAGGAGCTTAGCCTAGAATGGGTGGCAGAGCTGGTAGTTGGGAGGCAGGGCTAGTGTGGGCAGACATATACGGTCTGTGCTGGGGCTGGTGGTTGGGAGGGGGGACTAGTGCTGGGCAGACTTATACGGTCTGCGGCCGATATAGTGCTGGGCAGACTTATACGGTCTGTGCCAGAGCCGGTGGTGGGAGGCAGGGATAGTGCTGGGCAGACTTATAGGGTCTGTGCTGGGGCCGGTGGTGGGTGGCAGGGATAGTGCTGGGCAGACTTATAGGGTCTGTGCCAGAGCTGGTGGTTGGGAGGCGGGGATAGGGCTGGCCAGACTTATACGGTCTGTGCACGGAAGAGGACAGTACAAATAAAAAAAAGTAGCACATATGAATTTATCTTCTTGGGCAGACTGGATGGACCGTGCAGGTCTTTTTCTGCCGTCATCTACTTTGTTACTATGTATGTTACTATGTTATTTTGTTTTGATAAACATAAAGAAAAGAAGTCAAGGCCCAGAAAAATGTATCCATTCAGCCCTGCAAGCAGCAGTAAAAGAAAACCAAGGGACTAAATCTTATAGAACGGAGTCAAACTTTTTTATGGACTTTTAGGACCAATAGCTATATAATAAAACTCACCCTCAACGTTCTGAAGACACTGACTACACTGAAGCCAAGCCACTGACGTCACTTCCTTCAACACAGGTTCAAAGGGTTCGTGGTGGTGAAGCCACCAAAATCGCCACGTCTCTGAGCCCCACCCTCGCGTCAAACGTGATGACGTCGAGGGCGGAGCAATGGCGTCACACATCGAGGGCGGAGCAATGGCGTCAGTGGCTTCAGAACGAATTTTATGAAGGAGCGTTGACGAGGTACAGAGCAATGGCGTCAGTGGCTTCACAACGACGAAGGGGTGGGGGGGGTTGGTGAGGAAAACCTTGCTAGCGCCCATTTCATTTGCTCCAGAAACGGGCCTTTTTTACTAGAATTACAACAAGGCTCTCTTTTCATAATCCATCACAAATGATGAGAAACCATTTCCGAACTGGTTTTAAATAGATTTTAAAACACTCAACGCTTTTTGACTACATTTTGCTACAGGTTCATCCAGTGAGGAAAATGAAATGAAAATAATACTGTAGTTTTCACAAGCATACGATGTTAATTACGGTCTCTAAGATACGGCAGGTCCTTCACAACAATACTGGCATTAACATCTACTGAGGTGATGAACTAATTTCACAATAAATTTGTTAATGCACCGAAATGCAAAACAAGCAGTTCCTAACTTCTTGAACATGTCACTCGCGCCGTCAGCAAAAACTTTCCTACCTGGAAACAGAATTTGCTTCTCTATTGTTCTGGTGTTGCTTAAAATAAAATGTATTGCCCAGCCCTTTCAAAGATGTGTTTTCTCATTTCATTTTAACTTGGTGGATTATGTTTCATTCGTCACTCGGAATTCAAATTCAACGGCCAAAGAAAGCAAAGAAGAATTTCAAGGACAAAGAGATCCTACTGGTGGTTCCCAACACTCGTCAATCCAAGACTCACCTGTGCCAACAGTTACGACAAACTCACCGGACACACTACAGAAATGGGCCATTCCGGGTCACAGCTTTTAACACAGATTTTCTCTTACAGTTCCAACACTGCAAACCCTGTATAAACACAAAGCTTCCCAGGAACTGGTGTGTATCACTAAACCGACTGAAACCCAGCCAAGCTACACTGACTGTAATGAATCTCACTCCGATTGCCTCTATCAACTCTTATTCTAGTAACCCATGAATGAGTCTGCCGTGACCTGCTCTGGGTCCAGTCCCACAGCAAGAACACAGCAAACATTGAATTCGCATTGAAATGGGAATTTCTTAGAGGCCAGTGCATTTCAGTAAGTGATCGCTGATCCCTTTTAGATAGCACTTAGTATATTAAAAACTATTGTGAGTGAAACTGACTTTTAATAGTCCTAAGGCTCTGAGCACCTTCTTTAAAGTTTGGATACCAAGTTTCTAAAGAAATCTTGCTTTATTTGAGTGAGTGGAAGATGTGGTTTTGCAGGGCCAGTCTTGGACAGGGGCGACAGATGCGACCGAACAGGGCCTCGATCTCCCAGGGACCCTATGGCCCTCCCTGAACCCACCTTAATGCAAAGCACAGTGGTGCTAGTGAAGTGGCATACTAAGGACGGGGCAGTGGGGTGGTGCATCTCGGGTGCCGATCATGAAGGGATGCTGCAATGAGCGCCCATCCCCCTCCCCAACTGTTATGGTATTCTTCTCCTTCCTCTCTCCACCCCCCGCCTGCTCGCCTGCTGCCAGTAGCGAATCAGCGATGTAAGCGCCACCTTCAGCCTTCCCCTGAAGCCTTTGTTGTACAACATCCCGCCTATGCGGGAACAGGAAGTGACTGTACAGAGAAATCTTCTGGGGCAGGCTGAAGGCAGCGCTTACGTAAGTATTGACACACTGGGACAAACCAGTGGTTCATCAAGCCCAGCATCCTGATTCCAACAGTGGCCAATCCAGGTCACAAATACCTGGCAAGATCTCAAAAAAGTACAAAATATTTTATGCTGCCTAACCCAGAAATAAGCAGTGGATTGTCCCCAAGTCCATTTTAATAATGGACTATGGACTTTTCCTTTAGGAAGCCGTCCAAACCTTTTTTAAACCCCGCTAAGCTAGCCGCCTTTACCACATTCTCTGGCAACGAATTCCAGAGTTTAATTACTCGTTGAGTGAAGAAAACTTTTCTTCGATTCGTTTTAAATTTACTACTTTGTAGTTTCATTGAATGCCCCCTAGTCCTAGTATTTTTGGAAAGATTTATCAGTTGCTTCACATCTACCCTTTCCACTCCATTCATTATTTTATAGACCAGTGCCAGCGGCCTGGAAGTTTGGAGGCCTGCTCCTGCCATGTGGCTCTGGCTGCATAATACTCAGCTCGCAAGGAGGGAGGCCGGGGCTGAGGGACACCATGCTGCTTCCCTCCTGTGCTCAGCTCCGGGCTCTTCTTCATCCTCCTCTCCCCCATTGAGCTCTAGTGGTAAGTGGCAGCGACTCCACCCCCCTCAACCCAGGGGTGGGGCTAGGCAAGAAGCTGGGGGGGGGGGGGGTCCCACTGAACTCATCTGCACAGGGCCCCACAATTGCTAAGTCCAGCCCTGTGGTTCTGTGTGGGAAAGTGCACAATTGAGCATTTGAGGCACAAAAAGTCATTTTCTATTTAAATAACAGGAGGGGAAGAACTGCCAACTACCGGACAAGAAAGGGATGGAAGAGTAATCATCGCAGATGATGCGATGGCTCCCTGTCAACATTAGAACATAAGATAAGCCATAGTGAGTCATACAAAGATCCATCAAGCTCAGCATCCTCTCTCCAACAGCGGCCAATCATGCTTATAAGTACCAGGCAGATCCCAAAAAAAGCAGACTGAATTTCTTACAGCTCATTTCCAGAGATAAATGATAGCATTCCCAAGCCTCTTTTGTATCCCACGATGTTAGCTGGCACGCCCACACCCTCTGAAACAAACTCCACAACCTTCTTTGGGGGTATATCAAGATTATGCTTATGCTGATTCCACACTTGATACACTGCCTTTCTGTAAATCTATGCGGGATGTAAAGAACAACTCACAAAAAAAACTCCAAACCGCCCAAAACACAGCAGCCAGGCTGATATTCGGCAAAACACGATTCGAAAGTGCAAAACCCCTCCGAGAAAAGCTGCACTGGCTCCCAATCAAAGAACGGATCATCTTCAAAATCTGCACCCTGACCCATAAAATTATCTACGGCGAAGTCCCAGGATACATGATAGACCTCATAGACCTACCAACCAGAAACAAAACCGGATCATTAAGAACGTATTTAAATCTACATTACCCAAATTGCAAAGGACCCAACTTATGCATCTAACTTCTCCTACATAAGCGCACAACTATGGAACGCACTCCCAAAAACTGTGAAAACAATCCATGACCACCTAAACTTCAGGAAATCACTAAAAACCAACCTCTTCAAAAAGGCTTACCCCACCGATCCAACGTAAACCACTACACCAGGCAACACAGCAATACCAATGATCATACTGGACAATATATAATCTCCACTCCCCTCAACCCTCATGATATCTGATACACATCTTCCTCATTCGACCACAACATAAACTTGTATTTGTTTCTCAACCGGACTTGGCGAATGCCTTTACGGTACTATGTAAGCCACATTGAGAGGGAAAGGAATGCTGGAGGCGAGCTGACGTCAGGAGGGATGTTACGAACGGAACGGAAGCCAGCGCCAGCCAGCCAGAGAACGTTCAGGTACAAATCGAGGGGAGGGAGGAAGGGAAGGGAGGGCAGGGCAGAGGAGAATTGATGGACATGGATGGGATGGGAGGACAGTAGAGGAGAGAATCGTGGGACATGGATGAGAGGGCAGGGAAGAGGAGAATCGCTGAACATGGAGGGGAGGGAAGAATCGCGGGACATGGAGGTGAGGGCAGGGAAGAGGAGAATCGCTGGACATGGAGGAGAGGGAAGAATCGCTGGACATGGAGGGGAGGGCAGGGAAGAGGAGAATCGCTGGACATGGAGGGGAGGGGATGGAATGGGAGGGGAGGGAAGGGAAGAGAAGAATTGGACATGGAGGGGAGGGGAGGGCAGAAGAGAGACAAAAAATCTCTTACAAAAGAGCCTTTCTAGGGCCCATTTCATTGTTGAGGAAATGGGCTGGGTTCCACTAGTTTTTCCATAAAAAACACAGGGGTCCTTTTATTGAAGGGTTGACGCACGGCAAGCCAATCCAGAACTACCGCCAGCGCATACCGTTTCTGGTGCTACAAAAATGTTTCTATTTTTTGTAGCACCGGTGCTTACCCGTGGTAATCAGGCAGCACATTAGCGTGGCAGCCCTTATTGCCACCTCAATGGATGGCGGTAAGTGCTCCCCCCTAAAATGGCTGTGCGGTAAGTGCTTCACTTAGTGCATGGGCCATTTCTTGTCCACAGAAAAAAACGGCCTTTTACCCATTGCAGTAAAAGAGGGCCTCAGCGCACGTCAACAACAAAAGGACCCCACAGCTTGTAAAGTTCAACAAAACTGCATTATTTAATTTGCATAATAATGAAGTGCTTAGCATGCATTACTCACTTTGCATCTTACTATGTAGCATATATTATGGTAACTTAACGTATTTTACAGTAAATAAAACACAATTTTGCAGTTTTATGGGCATTATTATGCAAATATTATGCGCTATTCCCTTAACACAGTGAGCAACTACCTCTAATACTGTGGTCAGCTTTGGAGGTCACATCTTTAAAGGACCTTAAAAGGATAGAAGCTGTTCAAAAGAGAGCGACCAAAATGATACAGGAGCTGCAACACCAGCTCTTCGCAGGAAAGCTTAAAAACACTACGAAAACGTACTAGCTGAAAGAAAGATGTTTGTGAGAGAATCCCAGAACATGTATACTCTGGAGGAAAGGAGAAACAGGGGTGATATGATACAGACGTTCAAATATTTGAAAGGTATTAATCTGCAAACGAACCTTTTCCGGAGATGCGAAGGCAGTAGAACGAGAGGACATGAAATGAGATTGAAGGGGGGCAGACTCAAGAAAAATGTCAGGAAGTATTTTTTCACGGAGAGAGTAGTGGATGCTTGGAATGCCCTCCCGCGGGAGGTGGTGGAAACGAAAACGGTAACGGAATACAAACATGCATGGGATAAACAAAAAGGAATCCTGCTCAGAAGGAATGGATCCTAAGGAGCTTAGACGAGATTGGGTGGCAAAGCTGGTGGCGGGAGACGGAGATGGTGCTGGGCAGACTTATACGGTCTGTGCCAGAGCCGATGGTGGGAGGCGGGACTGGTGGTTTGGAGGCAGGGATAGTGCTGGGCAGACTTATACGGTCTGTGCCAGAACCGGTGGTGGGAGGCGGGGCTGGTGGTTGGGAGGGGGGGATAGTGCTGGGCAGACTTATACGGTCTGTGCCCGGAAAAGGACAGGTACAAATCAAGGTAAGGTATACACAAAAAGTAGCACATGTGAGTTTATCTTGTTGGGCAGACTGGACGGACCGTGCAGGTCTTTTTCTGCCGTCATCTACTATGTTACTATATCTAGAAGACTTTTAGAAAATGTACAAAAGAGTAGTGCATTCCATAAAAATAGAAAATCAAGGGCAAGGGATCACTACGATAGGAAGCTGGAAGCAGAAACCTTCAGAGGAAATGTAAGGAAATGCTTGTCCATTGGGAGAACAGCGAATGCACGGAACAGCCTGCCAGCAGAGGTGGTGGTAATCTACACCGTGAAGAATTCAAGCACATCTGGAACAAATAGAGAAGACAAGGTCATGGGACGACTGCAGATAATTCTGCAGGGACAGAGAAGACAGAAGAAAATGGACAGATTGGATAAACTGAAAGTCTTTGGCAGACATCGTTAATATATCACATTTATGCTGGCAGAACAAAAGGCTAAGGTACAAACCAGGGAAGAAACCCAACCTGCTGTCATGGGAGATTTAATGAATATAATTTTGCTCAGTTGCTGAAGCAAATTTTATCTATGAACTAAATCTACATAGAAACTGCACAGTGGATCTTCAAATCTAGCAGTGAAATTAAGAGCAGTGGAGAAGCCATATGGTAGCCAGGGGCGTAGCCAGACCTCAAGATAGGAGGGCCCCAGAGCCGCCGCACAGCCGCCTTGCCACCCCCATCCACCCACCACCGCCCTGCCGCCCACCGTCGCTGCTGCACATACCTTGGCTGGTGGGGGTCCCCAACCCCCGACAGATGAAGAACGTTTTCCAGCGCTGGTCTCTGGCGCCGCCGCAGTTTCCTGCCCTGCTCTCTCCTCCCCTCGCGTCAAGTCCGGCATCCTTGTTTTATTGAAATTGAGCATTCACGCATGCTCAGTTTCACTAAAACAAGCGTGCCGGATGTGAGGGGAAGAGAGAGCAGGGCAGGAAATGCGGCGATGCCAGAGACCAGCACTAGAAAAAATGCTTAAGCTGAAGGGGGTTGGGGACCCCCGCCAGTCAAATCAGGGGCACAGATCCAGTCTGGGGGGCCCAGGTCCCTGTGCCCCCCCCCCATAGCTGTGCCACTCTGATAGGCAGGATTTTCCCCCTTTCATGGGGCAGAATACTCAGTACAGTAAGACAAGTTATCAATTGATGCAATCAACCTACACAAAATACCAGGATGTGAACTTGAGTTATATGAAAGGAGGGGGAATGATGAGGTTAAGGAAGAGTTTGGGGAGGGTGTGGAATAGTGGAGGAGTGGCCTAGTGGTTAGGGTGGTGGACTTTGGTCCTGAGGAACTGAGTTCAATTCCCACTTCAGGCACAGGCAGCTCCTTGTGACTCTGGGCAAGTCACTTAACCCTCCATTGCCCCAGGTAAAAAATAAGTACCTGTATACAATATGTAAGCTGCATTGAGCCTGCCATGAGTGGGAAAGCGCGGGGTACAAATGTAACAAAAATAAAATAGATACTATTGGAGATTCTACATGGAATGTTGCTATTCCACTAGCAACATTCTGTAGAAGGCTGCGCAGGCTTCTGTTTCTGTGAGTCTGATGTCCTGCACATACGTGCAGGACGTCAGACTCACAGAAGCAGAAGCCTGCGTGGCCACATTGTGATCTGCAAGGGCCGACTTCTACATGGAATGTTGCTAGTGGAATAGCAACATTCTATGTAGAATCTCAAATAGTAGCAACAGTGGCCTAGTGGTTAGGGTGGTGGACTTTGGTACTGAGGAACTGAGTTCGATTCCCACTTCAGGCACAGGCAGCTCCTTGTGACTCTGGCCAAGTCACTTAACCCTCCATTGCCCCATGTAAGCCGCATTGAGCCTGCCATGAGTGGGAAAGTGCGGGGTACAAATGTAAAAAAAAAAAAAAAAGATTGTTTTGTTATAGATGCAATAATGATATACATTTCCAGCTGGGGCCTTTGAAGAAAAAAAAAATCAAGGACAACAAGAGTTTCCTAGAGCGTGTTGCAGGGGGCAAAGAAAGCAGAGGCTAGCAAGCACCTGAAGGTTAAATTAGCAAACCAGTGTCACTCCAACATCAAAAGAAGCCCTACAATTCTCAGAATACAATGTCCCACAGAGACATAACATGTTTAAGGGGTTGAGAGGTATACGTGAGAAAAAGGGGTTGCCTGTATGTAGCCATACATAAAATGTGCATGTATAATATAAACTGGAGTTTGGCCAAGAGGAGTCACAGGGGAAAAGGAGCACAGATGTTAAATAATGTATATTTAAAGACCAGGGTTATTCAATTCAAATCAATTCTTGAATACAGCTCATATTCCCTTTCCAGGATTCAGTGCGGTTTACATTCTAGTTGAGACAAAAGCAAATAGCGTGAGGTTTTAGAAACATTACAGACCATTGGATTCATGCATGAGACTAAAAACATTCAGACCTGATAGATTTACCACCCAGAAATGCCAAAAAATCATCCCGCACATTCCTTAATCTTCACTTCCCCAACTGTAAAGGTCTAAAATACAAATTAACACATGCGTCAACCTTTCCCTTCCTGAGCACACAATTCTGGAATGCGCTGCCGCGCAACTTAAGAACGATCTACGAACTAACCAACTTCCGCAAGCTACTGAAGACCCATCTCTTCGACAAGGCATACCACAAAGATCAACATATGTGAACTCCTACACATATATCCAGAACTGTCTATAACACTTGCTTGTCAAACGACTATCATGTCTCATCATTATCAAGTTACCAAGATCCTTCTGTTACACTAAATGTATACTGTCTTGAATATTTCCACTATTCGTGATGTATTGTAAGCCACATTGAGCCTGCAAAAAGGTGGGAAAATGTGGGATACAAATGCAACAAATAAATAAATAAATAAATAATGGATGATACTAGGAGGTAGCAATTAGGATTTTTAAAAAAAGATGATGTGCGTGTTGTAGATTACATTTCAGCTATTAGGTTAGCCTAATGGTTCCCAAACCTGGTCCTGGAGGCACCCCAGCCACTCGGGTTTTCAGGATATCCACAATGATTATTCACGAGAGAAATTTGCATGCACTGAAAGAAGGCATGCAAATCTCTCTCTTGAATTTTGCAGGTGATACCAAAATCTGCAATAAGGTAAACACCCCCTAACGGTGTAGATAACATGAGGAAGAACTTTGCAAACCTAGAGGCATGGTCTGGAATTTGACAGCTAAGATTCAATGCTAAAAAATGCAGGGTCATGCATTTGGGCTGCAAAAACCCAAGGGAACAGTACAGTTTAAAAGAAGAAGAATTTTTGTGAACGACAAAGGAGCGGGACTTGGGTGTGATCGCATGTGATGATCTTAAGATGGCCGAACAGGTAGAAAAGGCGACAGTGAAAGCTAGAAGGATGCTTGGGTGCACAGGGAGAAGAAAGGCCAGTAGGAAAAAGGAGGTGGTGATGCCCCTGTATAAGACTCTGGTGAGATCTCATTTAAAATATTTCGTACAATTCTGAAGACTTTAAAAAGATATAAAAAGCATGGAGTTGGACCAGAGGGTGGGTACCAAAATGGTCGGAGATCTTCGTCATAAAGCATATGGGGACAAATTTAAAGATCTCAATATGTATACTTTGGAAGAAAGGCAAGAGAAGGGAGATATGATACAGACATTTAAATACCTCCATAGCATAAACGCACAGAAGGTGAGTCTCTTTCAACTGAACGGGAGCTACGGAACAAGAAGGCATAGATTTGAAGATGAAAGGGGATAGACTCAGAAGTAACCTGAGAAAGACTTTTTCACTGACAGGGCGGTGAATTCGTGGAAAAGCCTCTTGGTGGAAGTGTTGGAGACAAAAACAGTATCTGAATTCAAGACAGCTTGGCACAAGTACATAGGATCTCTAATGGAGTGGCAAGAAGAGTAGACAGCATGGATGGGCAGACTGGATAGGCCATATGGTCTTTATCTGCCTACATCTTTCTATGTTTCTTTGGGAGCTGTGTGGCTGCAACGATGCATTGACCCAGACTTAAGTTTTCTGGAGAAGTAAATATATTTACATAGTAGCATAGTAGATGACGGCAGAAAAAGACCTGCATGGTCCATCCAGTCTGCCCAACAAGATAAACTCATATGTGTGTACCTTACCTTGATTTGTACCTGTCTTTTTCAGGGCACAGACCGTATAAGTCTGCCCAGCAGTATTTCCCGCCTCCCAACCACCAGTCCCGCCTCCCATCACTGGCTCTGGCACAGACCGTATAAGTCTGCCCTCCACTATCCTCGCCTCCCAACCACCAACCCCTCATCCCCCCACCTGCTCCGCCACCCAATTGTGTCTTAGGGCTTCAGAAGACAAATGGAAGACATGAACTGTATATCCTAGAGTGAACAGTTATTTGTTGGAACATCTGTAAACAGAGTGGACAGGTACATGGAGTGTCTCTTGTGTTGCCCCCCTAAAGCCGCCAAATGTCTTCTCACAGGTAGCTACAAAAGTGTTTTTCTAATTTGCAGCCATATATCCGTGGAGGATCTCCTTTTGTAACTGTTGCTATTCAGCAAAAGTCAAGGGCCCACATGAAGATGGAGAAAAGTAGACCAAAGACCTGTGACACCTTTCTGATTCCTGACTGTTGAGGCAGAAGACAGCTGTGACGATGTGATCTAAACGAAAGCACTGCCACGCAAGTGCCTGTCCTGATGCTACATCTGAAGTATGTAATACTGAAAAAACAGCTGATGCTACATCTTAAGTATGAAATACTTAACGGACAGCTGAGGAGTGGTGGCAAGAGAGACAGTTTGTACTGCTGCTATAAGCAGTGCAGCAAAATGGAAGGAAAGGAATCTGGAGCTGGTGGTGGAAAAGAAGGGCACAGATAAGAGTGACATACAGATAAAAGGAGTTCCTGGGGAGGGGTGTGGGAAGAGATACTGAGGAGCTGTACAATTTTGCATTTGTAAGTCAGTAAGAGAAATTTGAGTTGTACGTGGAAACGGATAGGAAGAAAGTGAAGTGACTTGGGAAGAGGAGTTAAGTGTGTAGCGGAATCAGCGGATTATTGACACAGCAAACAGATTATAGAGGAGAGAGATGTTTCAGTGGGAGATCTATGAGGAACCCTTACGCCAAGCCCCCTCCCTGCCCATCTTCAAGTCTTTGCTTAAAGCCCACCTCTTCAATGCTGCGTTCGGCACCTAACCCTTACCGTTCAGTGAATCCAGACTGCCCCAATTTGACTGCCCCGATCGGACCGACCGTTCACTTGTCTATTAGATTGTAAGCTCTTTGAGCAGGGACTGTCTCTCTTTGTTAAATTGTACAGCGCTGCGTAACCCTAGTAGCGCTCTAGAAATGTTAAGTAGTAGTAGTAGTAGTAGGACACGTTGCATCAGTCTAAGTGGGAGGTGATGAGTGTGTTCAAGGTTTTGGTAGTGTGTTCAGAAAGGAAGGCATGAATTTTGATGATGTTCCAAAGAAAGAAATGACAGGTTTTAGCAGTCTATCGGATATGTGCAGAGAAAGAGAGAGGAGACAGAGATAACCCCAAGGTTACGAGCTGAGGAGACAGGACTTGGAGGAAAGAGGACAATTAATAGGACACTGTGCTAACAGAGTACAAATTAAATCGCAATGATAGAAAAGATCAAACTGGGGGGGGGGGGGGGGGTTGCATTATATGGAAAAGAGGGAATTGAGTCAAAAAAATAAACATTCCACATGAAACAGATAGAAGCATGGAATCATTATGGATAGAAATTCCATGTGTGAAGGGAAGGAGTATTCTTGTAGGGCTGTATTACCATACGCCGGGACAGAACGAACAAACGGATGAAGAAGTGTTTACAGAGATTAGGAAAGCTGGCAAATTGGGCAACAGTATAACAATGGGTAATTTCAATTACCAACTACTACTACTACTACTACTATTTAGCATTTCTATAGCGCTACAAGGCATACGCAGCGCTGCACAAACATAGAGGAAAGACAGTCCCTGCTCAAAGAGCTTACAATCTAATAGACAAAAAATAAATAAAGTAAGCAAATCAAATCAATTAATGTGAACGGGAAGGAAGAGAGGAGGGTAGGTGGAGGCGAGTGGTTACAAGTGGTTATGAGTCAAAAGCAATGTTAAAGAGGTGGGCTTTCAGTCTAGATTTAAAGGTGGCCAAGGATGGGGCAAGACGTAGGGGCTCAGGAAGTTTATTCCAGGCGTAGGGTGCAGCGAGACAGAAGGCGCGAAGTCTGGAGTTGGCAGTAGTGGAGAAGGGAACAGATAAGAAGGATTTATCCATGGAGCGGAGCGCACGGGAAGGGGTGTAGGGAAGGACGAGTGTGGAGAGATACTGGGGAGCAGCAGAGTGAATACATTTATAGGTTAGTAGAAGAAGCTGTACAAACAAAATTACACCTTCCTACCTTATATACAACGTATTTGAGAGTAACAATGGCCGCCATTTTTTGTACCAGAGGGAATTGGAGACGGCGAGACGTGAAGAGCTCGGACTGACTTTAATTATGGAAATATTCCCCTGAAGCAGCTATATTGTAGCGAAACAGGGTTGCCCTGTCGGGACTTTATGGAAGTGAGGAGTACACTACATATGAGGCTGGATTTATAAGACTATGTTGGAGAATTTGTCAGCTGAGATAAGTACTCTTGCCAAGCTTTGGGAAATGTGAAATTTATCTCTCCTTTACAAGTGTTTGTGGAGTACTTGGCTAAGCTAGTGTGAAAGTTGTTTGAGTGGAGTTTTTTTTGAAGACATATGACTGATACGGTTCCCTCATTATACAAAAGCCGTGTCCTTTAAGAACGAGGAGTTTCCGAGTGATCTGAAGTCTTTTTTTCTCCACATTTTTTTGACTTTTTCTCACCTTTTGCGTGCCATTGTTACTCTCAAATACATTGTATATAAGGTAGGAAGGTGTAATTTTGTTTGATAATAGATTCTATCTATTCCACATGATTACAGTATAATTTCAATTACCCCAATATTGACTGAGTAAATGTCACATCCGGGAGTGCCACAGATATAAAATTGCTAGATGTAATAAACGACTGCTTCTTGGAGCAGCTGGTCCAGGAACCAACGAGAGAAAGGAGCCATTTTGGATCTAGTGCTTGGTAGTGTGCAGGGCATAGTATGAGAGGTAATGGTGTTGGGTCCCCTGGGAAACAGTGATCATAACATGATCAAGTTTGAGTTACTACCTGGAATGAAGCCACAAAGAAAATCTACTGTAGCTGCATTTAATTTTCAAAAGGGCAACTATAATCAAACGAGGAAAATAGTTAAAAAGAAACTAACAGGATCGGCGGCAAAGGTCAGAACACTAACAGGCTCATTTTCAAAAGAGAAAAACGGACAAAAAGTGATATAAGTCTGCATTTGGACGTTTTTCTCACAAAAACGGCCAAATCGGTATTTTCAAAACCTCTTTTTAGATGATGTTCTCTGAAGTCTGTCAGAAGTACGTCCAAATCTCAAGGGGGTGTGCCAGGGGTGTGTTCAAGGCGGGACTTGGGCGTTCCTAAGACTTAGACATTTTTCAGCCATAATGGAACAAAACAAAAACGTCGACTAAAACTTTGACGTTTTGCACTAGACCTATTTTTATTAAAAAAAATAGCTGTAGTGGGAACTGAACCCACTTTGCCAGGTTCAAGGTCAGCTACACTAACCACCAGGCTACTTCTCTACTCCACATAACAGGTGCCCCAAATGACCAGATGACCACTGGAGGGAATTGGGGATCACCTCCCCTTACTCCCCCAGTGGTCAATATCCCCCACCCCCCCCCCCCCCAAAATAAATGTGATTAAGAATATTACTTGCCAGCCTCAGATGTTATACTCAGGTCCATTAGACTAGCATGCAAGTCCCTGGAGTAGTCTAGTAGTGGTGCAGTGCACTGCAGACAGGCTTCTACCTCCCCCTACTTGTTACACTTGTGGAGGAAACTGTGAGCCCTCCAAAACCCACCAGAAACCCACTGTACCCACATATTGGTGCTCCCTTCACCTGTAAGGGCTATGGTAGTGGTGTACTAAAAAGAAATGCGTGATGGAAAACAGAAGAAGAAAATCAAGACAAAACACGCCCCTGAAGCCGAGTGAGGACAGCATATCAAAGCGTAGGTGGAGGAGTGGCCTAGTGGTTAGAGCACCAGTCTTGCAATCCAGAAGTGGCTGGTTCAAATCCCACTGCTGCTCCTTGTGATCTTGGGCAAGTCACTTAACCCTCCATTGCCTCAGGTACAAACCTACATTGTGAGCCCTCCTGGGCCAGAGAAATATCCAGAGTACCTGAATATAACTCACCTTGAGCTACTACTGAAAAAGGTGTGAGCAAAATCTAAATAAATATATGGAATGTTGCTACTATTGAAGATTCTACATGGAATGTTGCTAGTGGAGGAGCAGCTTAGTGGTTAGTGCAGTGGAGCATAGAATGTTGCTACTAATTGTTGCTAGTGGAGGAGTGGCCTAGTGGTTAGAGCACCGGTCTTGCAATCCAGAGGTGGCCGGTTCAAATCCCACTGCTGCTCCTTGTGATCTTGGGCAAGTCACTTAACCCTCCATTGGCTCCTGGGACAGAGAAATATCCAGTGTACGTGAATGTAACTCACTTCAAGCTACTACTGAAAAAGGTGTAAGCAAAATCTAAGTAAATAAATATATGGAATGTTGCTACTATTTGAGGTTCTAGATGGAATGTTGCTAGTGGAGGAGTGGCCTAATGTTTAGAGCACCAGTCTTGCAATCCAGAAGTGGCTGGTTCAAATCCCACTGCTGCTCCCTGTGATCTTGGGCAAGTCACTTAACCCTCCATTGCCTCAGGTACAAACCTACATTGTGAGCCCTCCTGGGCCAGAGAAATATCCAGAGTACCTGAATGTAACTCACCTTGAGCTACTACTGAAAAAGGTGTGAGCAAAATCTAAACAGTGTCAAAAATAACAGATAGGTCAAGAAAGATGAAGTTGAGTAAAAGTCCTTGGATCTGGCCAAGAGCAGTCACTGGAGACTCTGGCACGGGCTGTTTTTATAGAATGTAGAGAGCAAATGCCAGACTGGAGAAGGTCAACAACAGATTGAAAAGTTGACAGCAGTGGTGAATAGCTCATCAAGTAGCTTGGAAACAAAATGAAGGAGGGAGACAGGACTATAATTGGAAGGGCAGATATCATCCAGTGAAGGTTTATTGAGGAGTAGTGTAATCCCAGCATGCCTGAAGGCATCAGAAACAGCTGCAGTGGAAATAAGTTGAGGATGCAACAAATGGAAGGGCTAACAAGTTCTGCAGAATTCCTCCATCCATTGAGCTTTGCTTTGTCAAGACTAGCATCCTTTTCAACCACTATTCATTGTAGTGCTAGAGCATATATACAGTAAGGGTGGTGGAGTAAGGTTGTGCATTTATTTGGGTGCCTAAAAATTTTAAGTGCATCCAAATTACCTGTACAGGCATATACATACAAATCTACATGCATACAATCGATTTCTACATGTAAAAAGGTTCTTACATGCCGAAAATGCACACGTGTGAAATGAGTACCCAAAAAGTGGGAAAAATGTGTTTAAAATGACCATGAACCAAACTTGTTTTTGGTTTGCACATCCCTTTGGAGGAGCACATGCACCACCTACATATCATAGAAAGAGAAGCAAAACCAAACAGGCCCTTCAACTGAAGTGTGTTATTTATTTAGATTTTGCTTACACCTTTTTCAGTAGTAGCTTGAAGTGAGTTACATTCACGTACACTGGATATTTCTCTGTCCCAGGAGCCAATGGAGGGTTAAGTGACTTGCCCAAGATCACAAGGAGCAGCAGTGGGATTTGAACTGGCCACCTCTGGATTGCAAAACTGGTGCTCTAACCATTAGGCCACTCCTCCACTAGCAACATTCCATCTAGAACCTCAAATAGTAGCAGCATTCCAGAATCTCAACAAGTGGCAACATTCCATGTAGAATCTTCAATAGAAGCAACATTCCATATATTTATTTATTAAGATTTTGCTCACACCTTTTTCAGTAGTAGCTCAAGGTGAGTTACATTCAGGTATTCTGGATATTTCTCTGTCCCAGGAGGGCTCACAATCTAAGTTTGTACCTGAGGCAATGGAGGGTTATGTGACTTGCCCAAGATCACAAGGAGCAGTGGTGGGATTTGAACTGACCACCTCTGGATTGCAAGACCAGTGCTCTAACCACTAGGCCACTCCTCCAATCAGTTATTGTTTAAATTAGCTGCACTGATACCCTTCTGGCATGACAGCATATGCTAATTCAAATGTTAACTGAAGTGTTATGTAGTAACTAAGTAAGGGCCCCTTTTAAGCTGTTCTAGCACTTCCCACGCAGCAATTCCGACAAAGCCCATTCAAACTGAATGGGCTTTGTTGGCATTACCGCACTGGGGACCACTAGCGCAGTTTGCTAAAAGAGGCCCTAAATGTAACTAGTTACTGTACTTAAGTAAACGTTTCGTCACTTTTATTTGTAAAAATATACAGGAAACATTTCTTACTTTTATTGAAGTAATAATTTCACGAATTTTTACTACTTTTACTTAGTCACATCAGTTAAAAGTAAAAAATAAAAACAGGAGCTGTAAATGATGATTGCTCAGTAAACCAAATAAAAGAAAACTACTACTACTACTTATAATTTCTAAAGTGCTACTAGACGTACGCAGCGCTGTACACTTGAACATGAAGAGACGGTCCCTGCTCGACAGAGCTTACAATCTAATTAGGACAGACAAACAGGACAAACAAGAGATAAGGGAATATTAAAGTGAGGATGATAAAACAAGGGTTCTGAACAAGTGAACAAGAGTTAGGAGTTAAAAGCAGCATCAAAAAGGTGGGCTTTTAGCTTAGATTTGAAGACGGCCAGAGATGGAGCTTGACGTACCGGCTCAGGAAGTCTATTCCAGGCATATGGTGCAGCAAGATAAAAGGAACTGAGTTAGCGGTGGAGGGAGGTTTGTTACTGCAAACCTGGTCATGCAAACAGTGATCATCTCATCTTAAATTTTGCTGTTCAGGGAATACAGCTTATGAGAACAGTGAAGTTGTGATGTTTGTTGAACTGGTTACTGGTCTCCAGCCAAATAGATCAATGATGAGTTGGGTCACTTTGAAGTAGAGATGAAGTTGAAGCTGGTTGCAATTCTTGGTGAACAGACTGCTGGTCATCCCATGGAACATGTTACATTGCTAGATTGATAAGAGTCTTTGGAGAGGAAGTCTCTTGTTTGACTTTAAGAAGACTGAAGGGTTGGCAGAGTTTTGACGTTCTTGCATCAGTTCTCGAAGATATTTAAACAGACTTTGCCATTAGATGAAAATTATCCTATATAATAAAACTCACCCTCAACGTTCTGAGGACACTGACGTCAGTGTCACTTCCTGCGGGCACTTCCTTCGGGTTCGAAGGGTTCGTGGTGGTGAAGCCACCGAAATCACTGTGTCTGGGCCCCGCCCTCGCGTCAAACGTGATGACGTCGAGGGCGGAGCAATGGCGTCAAAGATCGAGGGCCGAGCAACAGCGTCAGTGGATGAAGGTGGCGTGCGTTGACGAGGTGCGGAGCAATGGCGGTCAGTGGCTTCACAACGCCGAAGGGGTGGGGGGGGGGGGTTCGGGAGGAAAACCTTGCTAGTGCCCGTTTCATTTCCTCCAGAAACGGGCATGTTTTACTAGTTTAGAATAAGAGCAGACAATGATTCTAACATTATGAAAGCCTTCTCTGTAATTGGACAGCACGACGATGATAATGAAGTCGAAAATGAAGATGCAAGTCATGAATCAGACTGCTATTATGGATGATAATGTCAATGATGATGATGAAGCATTCTTTGCTATAAGAAAGCCAAGCGTTTCAGACAGCAATTCCCTTGATCAATACCTGCAGACCCCGTCAGAAGACATCAGTAATACTGCAGCCTGGCTTGAATTAAAGGAGCTTTTTATCAGCCTGAACAGTTCCTTCCTGTTAGTGAGTGCCTTTTTTAGCTACGCTGGATTAATAACTCACAAGCGCACTCACATGAGTGACATTCATTTTCAAAATGTAGTTTTACCAGAAGCAAAGCGGATTGAATTATAGAGCAATAAAGTTGTTGGGATAAAAACCAGGGCTGCACGTTAATCATGATTAACGCATCTATCATTAATCGCGATTTTAAAAAAAATTATCGGGGTGAACGATTGACCGACTGCCCAGTCTGTCATCTCTTGCTTCGCTCCAGGAATGCCGGCGGCTCTCCCCTCCCCCCCTTCCTAGTTTACCTCATTAGCTGTCTTGCAGTAAATCTTTGCCCTGCAGCGACTGGCAGCGTACTGAAATGCTGCCTCTGTCTGCACTGGGCCTATCCTTCTGACCCATCCCGCCCCCTTCTGACGCATCTTCCTAGTTTCAGAAAGGGGTGCCGGGTCAGAAGGAAAGGCCCGGTGCAGGCCGAGGCAGCATTTCAATATGCTAACGGCCGCTGCAGGGTGAAGACTTACTTCAAGACATTTGATGAAGTAAACCAGGAGGGGAGGAGAGTGGAGGGGAAAACTGCTGCCGTGTCCTGGGAAAGATGGCGGCCGGGAAAGGCGAAGGAAAACACAGGAGAGGAGGCATATTAGAGAGAGAGAAAATGGGTGAAGGCACAGGGGGGGCACATGAGACAGAGAATGGAGTGAAGGCCCCCCCCAAGCTACTGTACAATGGATGGTTGGCTAGCTGAAGCCCCACCAGCTGATGAAATCCACTTCCTGGTCACCCCATTCCGCCTCATACTGCCTCAGCAGCGAGAAAGTCAGCGGGGTGCCTCCAGCTACCAACGCTTGCACTCCCCAAGCATGCTCAGTTTGTGCATGAACTGAACATATTTGCGGAGTGCCGGTATCAGCCGTTGGAGGCACCCCACTGACTTCCTGGCTGCTGAGGCAGCACAAGGAGGAAGGAGGACGGTGGATTTCTTCGACTGGCTTTCGGCATCCCCACCAGCAAAGGTAAGATATCTAGTGGGGAGGAGAGAGAAAAAATGTCTCCTCTCCTCGCCCATCCCTGTGCCCCCCCCCCCCCGTGAGCAGCTCGCTGTTGCCCAAGTTTAACAGTATGATCGATAGCGAGACTAAAATTTCTGATCATGCCATTAATCACTATTAAAAATTTTCAACAAAATGCAGCCCTAATAAAAACATTAACAATAGTTGTATCCATTGTAGTTGCAGTACTTAGTTTTTACTCAAAAAAAACATTATATTAGGCAACAACTTCATTTTCATTTAAGTAAATATTTGAATGTGTTCTTTGCTGTACTTTTATTTAAATACTAGTAAAAAAGCCCCGTTTCTGATGCAAATGAAACGGGGGCTAGCAATGTTTTCTTCTGTGTGCATGTGGGAGTGTGTGTGTCCCTGCCCTCCGGCCTCTCTCCCCTCCCCCCTCTGAGTCCTTCACTGTTACAGAGCCAGCGATTTGATTTCGTGCTCTGCTGTTTTCCTTCACTGACTGTGTTACAGAGAGGGCGGGGCAGACACTCATAGGGAAACCGGATATCTCGCCCCCTTCACACTTCCGGCTGGAGGCTTCATAGAACGTTGGTGTTGCCTTTTATATAGAGAGATTAAAATATACATTTATCTTTACTTTTACCTAGTACTTTGAACAACACTGGTTTACCTGATGCTGTGTCGCTGCTGTGCATCCTCCCCCCCCCCCCCCCGGATGCAGTGGCATCCGTCCCCCCCAGGGTGCAGCATGACACACACTCCCGGCGCATCAACCCCCCCCAAGGGTACATTCTTAACTGCTGGGAGCAGCCGCGCGGCTGTCGACTCCACTGGCTCCCTCTGCCCCAGAACAGGAAGTAACCTGTTCCGGGGCAGAGGGAACAGGGAACCGGCGGAGTCGACAGGCGCACGGCTGCTCTCTGCACACCTCCAGCAGACTGCACCCAGGGCGGAACGCCCCCACCGCCCCGCCCTCAGTACGCCATTGGGCGTAGACAGCACACTGCAGTTAGCTAATGGTGTTTACCTTGTGCTGTCAGTTAAGTGAATCTGCACTAATTGCAAACAGGGGCATAGCCAGACTTCGGCAGGAGGGGGGTCCAGAGCCCGAGATGAGGGGGCACATTTTAGCCCCCCGCCATTGAACACCCCCCCGCCACCAACTTTGACCCTCCCCTGCCGACGACCCTCTCGACCCCCCCCTCTCGCCGCCAACCCGCCGTCGCCTACCTTTGCTGGCTGGGGACCCCAACCCCCGCCAGCCGAGCCAAGGTCCTCTTCTTTCCAATCCCGCGCAAGGCTTCATTCTAGTCTGACGTCCTGCATGTACAACGGGGTTGGCGGCGGGAGGGGGGTCGAGAGGGTCATCGACAGGGGGTCCAGGGGAAATCTACAGGGGCCCAGGCCCCCGTGGCCCCATACTGGCTATGTCACTGATTGCAAATAGTCTTAGCATGCTGCGTTCGGCACCTAACCCTTACCGTTCAGTGAATCCAGACTGCCCCAATTTGACTGCCCCTATCGGACCAACCGTTCACTTGTCTATTAGATTGTAAGCTCTTTGAGCAGGGACTGTCTCTCTTTGTTAAATTGTACAGCGCTGTGTAACCCTAGTAGCGCTCTAGAAATGTTAAGTAGTAGTAGTAGTAGTTTAACATGCAGTAAAGAACTTTTCAGTATAGCGACAGTAGAGGACATGTTGAGCACAGCCCAAATAATTATCACACAGTCCTTGCACTTACTACATGTTAATATTTTACAGTTAAAGTGCAGCAAATGGAAAACCACCCTTTAGCAAAAATACTTCATAAATTATACATATATAAGATACAAATATGTAGTATTGTTCATATACTTAAAAATAATTTTATGTACAGAGGCAGTAGTAAGATTAAAATATTCACCATTCCAGAGTGATCTGCATTTTTATTCAACTTCAGCACAGATGGCAAAATTTTGTCTTTAATTTTCCAAAGTAAGACGTCTGGTTAGGGCCACCAACAGCCTTAACCGTTCCTTTCACGTCAGTAAAACATCCATTTTGAAACGAGGTAACCAGACTTCACAAAACAAGAACAATTGATTTCTAGATGGCTACAGTTTTATTCATGATATTTTATACTATACAGCATTAAGCGATATTTCCATTCCTTAGGGTGTATCCGACCCTAAGCTGCACTAGGAGTCTGGCTGATGGATTTCTATTATCTAAAGTTTCTTGGCTCTGGGGGCAGCCTCATATCTCTAGTGACAGTTTTTGAAGGGCCTCCCACCTAGTCAGTGGGATTCCACAACATCTGTTCCTTTAGCTGGGAAATTAGGAACCTCAATCTGGTTTCAAATCCATCTTTGTCGTTCCGCTTTCTCGTGCTTCTTTAGAGTACAGAATGCCATCAATACATATGCACGGATGCTGTGAAGCCCCCACAAAAAAATCAATTTTTATTTTCTTGAAATAAATATTTTTAGACTTTGCAAAATAGTGTCAATGTTTAGTTTGGCACCCAACTGATTGAATTCAGTCCACGCTCATTATATAAGTTCATTTTTCATAAAAATGTTATCAACTAAGCATTTCTTTGATTTGATGATTTCCTCTTCCTCTGGTGCCCTAAGCCTTCATTCACAACAATCTAGGGGGGTTGTTTACTAAAGATTAGCTCGAGTTATCTGCAGCTGGGCCCATAGGAATAAAATGGGCCCTGCTGCAGATAACTCGGACTAAGCTTTAGTAAACAGGGGGGTAGATATTTTATGACCATCTTATATCTCTCTTTCTCATTTTAAGACTGCCATCATGGCAGTGGTCCTTAGCCAGGGTTCAGGCAATCGTGGTCCCCCAAATCTGGAAGTTAGGTGTCAATTCTAGGTGATGGCTGAGCCTTTCCTTCACCTCTCCCCCAGGGGCTCTGAATTCTGCCTGCACAACCAGCTCAGAAAGCAGAGTTCTAGCACAAGAATCAAACCCAGATCCTTGTGCATGACAGAATAACACTGGCTCTAAACCACAAGCTGGTCCTCAACCGAGCATTTTCATCAAGTCATTAATGCTTCTTTTTGAAGGTCTCTGTGCCGGAAAATAAATCATTTCCACTAGCTGATATAGCGGCCACGGAGGTTGAAATTTGCACTTGCCTCCTAATTTTCTTTCCTTGAATCCTGCTGGATCATCTAGACTGACAGGTTACACCACCCTAACAGCAGATGGAGGCAGAGAACAAAATCCATGCTTAAGCTACAGAATATGAAAAATATTTGTATATGACCTGGGTGTAGGCGTGTTTGAGTGAAGCATGTGAAGAGTATCAGTTTATATGTATACTTTATAACATACACGTTTGCATTTATTTTACACACATTTAGGTTTGATTCTGAGCAGACATAAATGTCAAACATAAAAAAATCACCAAGGGCCATCAAGAGGGGACAGTCAAGAATTCTTTATTGATGAACCCGACACGGGCGTGTTTCTGCGTCAAGCACCTGCATCAGGGGTCTAGTGTAAAAATGATTTTATAAAATTAAAATAGGATTTTATAGAATTAAAATAAGAACACTTAGCAATCACACTAGACCCCTCACCATCATCAGGGCAGTTACACCAAGTAAAACTTGGCATAAATGCTGATGTGTAAATTAGGCGCAGACCGGGTGTATTCTATAACAATGCGCACAGATTTTAGAACCGCCCATTCCACGCCCATGGCCATGCCCCTTTCAGCTATGCACCTTATTTTATTTGTTACATTTGTATCCCACATTTTCCCCAAATATTTGCAGGCTCAATGTGGCTTACATAGTACCGTAATGGCGTGCGCCAGTTCTGGTGTTAACAAATACAAGGTGTTATAGTGGTAGAATAAGGTTCATGTATGGTAGACGTGTTGGGGAACTAAGGGGTGGAGGGGGTTAGGGTGTGTCCATTACGATCTTTGGATTTGTTGTGTTGCAGGTATACAGGTTTTTATGTTGGGTCGGTGAGATATGCCTTCTTGAACAGATATGTTTTTAGTTCTTTCCTGAAATTTAGGTGGTCATACGTTGTTTTTACTTTTTTTGGTAGTGCTTTCCATAGTTGTGCGCTTAAATATGAGAAGCTGGATGCATATGTTGATTTGTATTTGAGTCCTTTGCTGTTTGGATAGTGAAGATTTAGAAGGGTTTGTGCTGATCTTGTAGTGTTTCTGGTTGGCAGGTCTATGAGGTTTATCATGTATTCCGGGGCTTCAGCGTAGATAATTTTATGAACCAGGGTACAGATTTTGAAACTAATACGTTCTTTGATTGGTAGCCAGTGCAGTTTTTCTCGGAGTGGTTTAGCGCTTTCAAAACGCGTTTTTCCACATATGAGCCTGGCTGCTGTGTTTTGAACAGTTTGAAGTTTCTTTATCATTTGTTCTTTGCAACCCGCATACATTCCGTTGCGGTAGTCTGTATGGCTTAGTATCATTGATTGTATCAAGCTGCGGAATGTTTCCCTCGGGAAGAATGGGTTCACACGTTTAAGTTCCCACATTGAGTGGAACATTTTCTTTATGATAGATTTAGCTTGGTTTTCTAATGAGCGGTTCCGATCGATTGTTACTCCGAGAATTTTCAGACTGTCTGCAATGGGAAGGGTATAACCCTGGGTGTTTAAGATTGTGGGTTTGTATGTGTTATATTGGGATGAAATGGTTAGACCTTAGAATTTACACACATCACTTTACAGAACACGCTTAGACAGTTGTGCACATAAATTCTAATTAATGCCAATTAGTGTCAAGAATCGCTTGTTAATTGGCAATTATTGGAACTGATTGGCCTGTTAACTAATTAACTTGTGCGCGCAAATCCAGAATATGAACTGATTTGCGCACGCAAATTAAGTCACAATATATAGAATTTTGATTCCAATCTGTGTTGATGTTATATCACCATTGTATTTTTGATTCCAGGAACTTGGCAGTTCCTTAAGGATACAGCTGCGAAAGGCTCTGTAAATCCCCTTTTTTTGCAAAGACTGAAAACAGATTGACAGCAATTAAAGTCAAGGCTGGAGTTAATACTGCAGCCCCAGGACAGCTCTAAGCACAGGGCACTATTCACCAGAGATCCTTTCCAATGGCTTTCTGTGGGATGGAAAAGCCTTCATCCTTGGCTGAATGGGGCTCTTTGAAAGAGCCACCCCCACTGGCAGACAGACGGCAGACTGGTGATGGGAAACAGAACTTCCAGTTAAGAGGAAAACAAAGCCAGACCAATGTCTAGGGTACTTCTTACCTTTGTTCACAGAGGGCCTCTAAAGTGCGGCTGATTAAGATTTATAGGGGTCGCTGCACTGAAGCATGTGCGGTGCTTATTGCTCAAATGTTGCAGTAAGACCAGCAAAAAAAAATCAAACACAGCTTCTTACAGATACTCTAAGCTTTGCCTTGTTAAATTTAAAAAGTAAACCTTTCTTTAGCAGAATAATGTAATGAATAATTGCCAGAAAAAGGTCTGAATAGCTCCTCCCCTCTTCCCAGGTAGGGGGGGGGCTACCCCAGTAGGCATTAGGGGCAAATTCTATAACTGGATGCCCTAAGGACACCTGGTAGAAATGGAGGGACAGCCTAGAGGTTACAACACTGGGTTGACACTCAGGGGAGACCAGTGCAAACCCTGCTGCTGCACTGTGTGATCCTGGGCAAGTCACTTACCCTCCATCAGTGGCGTAGCTATGTGGGGCCACGGGGGCCTGGGCCCCCGTAGATTTGGCCCTGGATCCCCCCCTGCCGACGACCCTCTCGACCCCCCTCCCGCCGTCAACCCTCCCCCGCCATTGCCGTCGGCTACCTTTGCTGGCGGGGGACCCCAATCCCCCCCAGTCGAGGTCCTCTTCTTCCGGCGCAAGGCTTCGTTCTGTTTCTGTGAGTATGACATCCTGAACGTCAGACTCACAGAAACAGAACGAAGCCTTGTGCCGGAAGAAGAGGACCTCAGCTGGCGGGGGTTGGGGTCCCCCGCCTGCAAAGGTAGGCAACGGTGGCGGAGCGTTGGCGGCGGGAGGGGGGGTCGAGAGGGTCGTCGACAAGGAGGGGGTCAAAATTGGTGGCGGCGACGGCGGGGGGGTCAGTGGTGCCGGGGGGGGGGGTTAAAATGTGCCCCCTCACCTTGAGCTCTGGACCCCTCTCCTGCCAAAGTCTGGCTACGCCCCTGCCCTCCATTACCGTAGATAGAAATTTAGGGTTCCTTTTATTAAGCTTAACATGTGCTAACGGGTATTAGCATGTACCAAGTGCCACATGGCCCCCTTGGTGTAAAACAGGACATGAAGCATTTAGGGCTGAATTCTGTATATGGCATCCAAAATATTGGAATAGCACACAGGCCATGGGAATGAGAATACATTTAGGTGTGGCCAATTACGTCACTGAAAACCTAGTGTAAATCCCCGCGTCTAAGTGTACGCGCATTCCCCCGAATTTTATAACAACGTGTGTAAATTTGATTGATGCCCCTAACACACCTCCCACTCTCCTCCCATGGCCGTTCCCCCTTTTCAGCTACTCGCGTGGAGTATTCTGCTATACTTTGTATTTTTATTTGAATATTTTTACTGCTGTAATTGTCTATTGCTTATGCATGACATTCTTGCTGTACACCACCTTGAGGGAATTCTTTTAAAAAGGCAGTAAATAAATCCTCATAAATAAAAATAAACTAACTAAATAAAAAGACACATAAATGGTGGTATTCCAGTCATTTATGAACGTAAATGTAAATGTTAATGGTGTCCGCCTTTGCGACATAATGTAAGCCACATTGAGCCTGCAAATAGGTGGGAAAATGTGGGATACAAATGCAGCAAATAGATAAACTCTTATTGAATACCGACAAACAGAAAGTACGTGATGGTACTACTTTACTGGTGGGCATTTTCACCAGCTATACAGCCCCTGCCTTAAACATCAGCATGTTATGTTTTAAAAAAACAGGCGCCTACTTGTCTTTGCAAAACAGGCTGGAAATGAGTGTCATAACCAGCACCTTTAGCCGGCTCTGTGTTTTACAATTACTCTAGAAACAGGATGAGCTGAAAGTCCACAAAAGTCCCGGCTTTAGAAATGTGTCAGGAGTTACAAACGCTGCCTGTGTTTCAAGGAAAGGGGGAGGATCCCAGGGAAATGGGAGCTCAGGAAAGGGTCCTGTTTCATCACATCCACACTGTCAGCTTTGCTCCAGTCTCCCAGGCTGGCATTGTTAAGGACAGAGGTTGCACACATGCAACACTTCCTCTGACCTGGAGCCAAAGGCAAAACAAACAGCACTTTCCCCCAAGAATAGACATGAGCAAAAAACATACACCGACCCCAGCTCTTTGGCTTAAAACACTGCAGTCTCTCAGAGCAGCTAAATCTGCACCCCTAACTTCACAAGCCCCGATTCTATAAAGGTCGCCGAATGTAGGCATGTTCCCGATCTGCGTGCGCAATTTACTACTACTACTACTCATCATTTCTAAAGCGCTACTAGACTACGCAGCGCTGTACACTTGAACATGAAGAGATAGTCCCTACTCGTCAGAGCTTACAATCTAATTCGGACAAACAGGACAAACAAGAGATAAGGGAATATTAAAGTGAGGATGATAAAATAAGGGTTCTGAACAAAGTGAATAAGGGTTAGGAGTTAAAAGCAGCATCAAAAAGGTGGGCTTGCAAGGGCAGGCTTCTGTTTCTGTGAGTCGGACGTCCTGCACGTACGTGCAGGACGTCAGACACACAGAAACAGAAGCCTGCCCTTGCAGATCAGCAACGCGGCCGTGCCGGAGAAGAGGGCAAATAAGGGATAAGGACAAAGAGTAGCAAGATTCCGGAATCCCAAAGAGTTTCAAGATTCCATGTGGAATCCCAAAGAGTTGCAAGATTCCGGAATTGCGATGACTACTACTACTACTTATCATTTCTAAAACGCTACTAGACGTATGCAGCGCTGTACACTTGAACATGAAGAGACAGTCCCTGCTCCACAGAGCTTACAATCTAATTAGGACAGACAAACAGGACAAACAAGAGATAAGGGAATATTAAAGTGAGGATGATAAAATAAGGGTTCTGAACAAAGTGAATAAGGGTTAGGAGTTAAAAGCAGCATCAAAAAGGTGGGCTTTTAGCTTAGGTTTGAAGACAGCCAGAGATGGAGCTTGACATACCGGCTCATGAAGTCTATTCCAGGCATATGGTGCAGCAAGATAAAAGGAACGGAGTCTGGGGTTTGCGGTGGAGGAGAAAGGTGAGGATAACAGAGATGTATCCAGTGAATTTAATAGAATAATGAGCCAATGAGTGCCTATACCTGGCTTTTAAAGAAACCGTTATTGGCACTAATTAGATTTAATTGGGACTAACGTGTGTAAATTTAGGTGTGGCATCCACACCTAAAATCTACGCACAGTCCATAAACGGAGGTGTGGAAATGGGAAGGTCAGAGGTGTTTCGGGGCAGATCGGGGCACGGTTTCGAGTTACGCACATAATTACAGAATCAGGGTTCTCCGGACATACATTTTGGCGCAGACATGGTGCAAACGGCGATGCCTTAATTTACATGCGACCCGACCCGTCCGCTTGAGCATTTATTCTATAAACTGCTGCAAACTTTAGGCACGGCTTATAGAATGCCACTTACACCCGTATTTTTCGGTGCCGATTTTTTTAGGCACCAGATATAGAATCTAGCCCAATACTCATACTTTCAGCCCGATTAATGAGAGACATTCCCAGGGGAGAAAATGACACACTTAGCAGTGAATTTTCAAACGTAGGTCCAGCATTATATCTCCATTCCGCTGCCCACAGAAATAGCAAACGCAAAATACAGGGTACGCTGTGGCCGCATATCTCTAGCAAATTTTCAAAGGTAAACTACTTCTGCACAGTGGCGTAGCCATGTGGGGCCACGGGGGCCTGGGCCCCCGTAGATTTGGCCCTGGACCCCCCTGCCGATGACCCTCTCGACCCCCCCTCCCGCCGCCAACCCCCCGCTGCCTTCGCCTATCTTTGCTGGCGGGGGACCCCAACCCCCGCCAGCCGAGGTCCTCTTCTTCCGTTGCAAGGCTTCATTCAGTTTCTGAGTCTGACGTCAGACTCACAGAAACAGAACGAAGCCGTGCAGATCAGCCAGCAACGTGGCCGCTGGCTGATCTGCAAGGCTTCGTTCTTGTGTTTCTGTGAGTCTGACGTAATGCACGTTGTACGTGCAGGACGCCAGACTCACAGAAACAGAACGAAGCCTTGCATCGGAAGAAGAGGACCTCGGCTGGCGGGGGTTGGGGTTCCCCGCCAGCAAAGGTAGGCAACGGCGGCGGCGGGGAGGGTTAGCGGCGGGAGGGGGGTCGAGAGGGTCGTTGGCAGGGGAGGGAGTCAAAGTTGGTGGTGGTGGCGGCGGCGGGAGGGGTCGGCGTCACCGGGGGGGGGGGCAAAATGTGCCCCCTCACCTCGGGCTCTGGACCCCCCTCCCGCCAAAGTCTCTGCTACACCCCTGCTTCTGCAGTTTCCTTTTGAAAATTCACCGTAAATCACCGTAAAGTACTGTACTGTAATGGGACCGGTGCTATTTAACATATTTATATAATTCAACGTTTTTATTGATGACAATTCAATGAAACACATTCCACTGTCTAATCATACAAAAACTAAAAAATGAAAATGTTCTCAGGAAAATTAACTTACTACAGTTCGTCATCAAATTTTTCACATCTTATCCCCACCCCAACTCTCTAGCGTTAGGGTTAACCCTATACCATTTAAATTGAGGTACTCCTTACTATTAGATAGGAGAACAATCCTGTGAAGGAGCACATTAAGAGGACCAACCAGTAAATATTGTTGTGATAATACACTGAGTAAAACACGAGTTATAAATATTGGAGTTTCATATAAAAGTTTATTGTTAATAGTTATGCAACTGCACAGTAATTATACATGTACACATTATAAATATAGGAGAAGACAAAAAGGAAGGGATAGGGGAGAAAAGTTTGGAAAACATTGATGATGGACATTTCAGGTTTAGTAATATGTACTAGACTTCGCTGTTATACGATTTATATTGACTGAGATGGACTTGTATACCATGTGACCTCATCAATAAAAAATTGTTGAAACAAATTGAGGTACTCCAACTTTAGCTAACCATGTACCATAGCTACATAACTGTCAAACCAGTATACACTACATAATGACAAGTATATCAAACACATTTTATCTATCTGTTATTCTATTTTATCCCTTCCCCTCCTCACCGAAGAAGCCCCCCATATCCTATAAACAGCAGAGCCCTACTCCTGAATCCTTCTTTAGGATGAACCTCATTTAACAAATTTATAAATGATATGGAAATCGGAACGATGAGTGAGGTGACTAAATGTGAAGATGATACAAAACTATTCAAGGTTGTTAAAACACGTGCGGACTGTGAAATATTGCAGGAAGACCTTAGGAAATTGGAAAACTGGGCAGCCAAATGGCAGATGAAATTTAATGTGGACAAATGGACAAATGCAAGGCGATGCACAATGGAAAAAAATAATTCAAATCATAGTTACCTGATGCTAGGGTCCACCTTGGGGGTCAGCGCTCAAGAAAAAGGTCTGGGTGTCCTTGTAGATAATACACTGAAATCTTCTGCTCAGTGAGTGGCGGAAGCCAAAAAAGCAAACAGGATGCTAGGAATTATTAGGAAAGGGATGGTAAATAAGACTGAAAATACTACAATGCCTCTGTATCACTCCACGGTGCGACCACATCTTGAGTATTGCGTTCAGTTCTGGTCTCAAAAAAGATATAGCGGAATTAGAAAAGGTTCAAAGTACAGCGACCAAAATGATAAAAGGGATGGAACTCCTCTCGTATGAGGAAAGGCTAAAAGGTTTGGACAAATTCCTAGAGGAAAAATCCTTAGACTGCTATTGAGACAGACATGGGAAGCAACTGCTTGCCCTGAGATTTGTAGTATGGAGTGTTGAGCCCCCAACCCCCCCCCCCCCAAACCCACTACCCACAACTGTACACCACTACCACAGGGGGCACCTAGATGTGGGTACAGTGGGTTTCTGGTGGGTTTTGGAGAGCTCGCTGTTCCCTCCACAAATGTAACAGGTAGGGGGGTATGGGCCTGGGTCCGCCTGTCTGAAGTGCACTGCAGAACCCGCTTAAACTGCTCCTGGGACCTGCATGTGCTGTCATGGACCTGAGTATGGCATCTGAGGCTGGCACGACATATTTTTAAATATGTTTTTTGAGGGTGGGAGGGGGTTAGTGACCACTGGGGGAGTAACGGGAAGTCATCCCCGATTTTCTCTGGTGGTCATCTGGTCATTTCGGGCACCTTTTTGAGCCTTAGTCGTAATAAAAACAGGTCCGGGTGAAAACGTTCAAGTGTTCGTCAGGGACATCCTTGGTTTTTTTTTATTAGGGGTCAAACATGTCCAAGTGTTAGGCACGCCCAAGTCCCGCCTTTGCTACGCCTCTGACACACCCCCTTGAACTTTGGCCGTCCTTGCGACAGAGTGCAGTTGGAGACGTCCTAAATCGGGTTTCGATTATACCAATTTGGAAGTCCCTGGGAGAAGGACGTCCATCTTCCGATTTATGTCGAAAGATGGACGTCCTTCTCTTTCGAAAATGAGCCCGATAATAACATAGTCACATAGTAAATGACGGCTGATAAAGACCTGTCCGGTCCATCCAGTCCGCTCAACAAGATAAACTCATTTTACATGGTATGTGATACTTTATACCCGAGTTTGATTTGTCCTTGCCATTCTCTCAGGGCACAGACCGTAGAAGTCTGCCCAGCATTCTTCTTGTACTAAAAGTTCTGAAGCTAACGTTGAAGCCCCTTGAAATTTACACTGCAGTCACGATCAGGGCGTAAACCGTAGAAGTCTGCCCAGTACTAGTTTCGCTTCCCAATTACCGGTGTTGCCACCCAATTTCCGCTAAGATTCCATAGATCTATTCCTTCTAAAAGGGCCAACATATATTTAAATAACCCTGCCAGTGCCACCATCATAAAAAAAAAAGTCCAGTTCTAGCAACTGGAACCATTATCCTAGTGGAACTCGGTCACTCACCCAGCGAGGTCAGTCTGGCAGGCTACACAGAGGCTGACTACATGTAGCTGTGCAACTTTATACAGCTCCTTTTCCATGGCCAAAACAGGTTTTAGATACAGAAAACGTTTAATAAAATTAGCCCCTTAAGAAAGCTTGAGCTGCAATTGCACGTTTCAATAGCGAGACACCCAACTGCTGTTTTTTTTTTTTATTGATTATTGCTCGGCTGAACCCAGGGGCGTAGACAGACTTCGGTGGGAGGGGGTCCAGAGCCCTAGGGGAGGGGGCACATTTTAGCCCCCCCCCCGGCGCCACCCCCCCCAGCCGCCATTGCCGCCCCCCTCCCGCCGCGAACCCTCCCCCGCCGCCGCCTACCTTCGCTTTTGCTGGCGGGGGACCCCAATCCTCGCCAGCCGACGTCCTCTCCGTCCTGCTGCAGTCAAAAAAAGTCTTCTTCCTTCTGTTGCATGCTGACGTCCTGCACTTTGTACGTGCAAAACGTCAGAGAACAGAACGTTCTGTTCTCTGAGTCTGACGTCCTGCACACGTCAGCATGCAACAGAAGGAAGAAGACTTTTTGACTGCAGCAGGACGGAGAGGACGTCGGCTGGTGGGGATTGGGGTCCCCCGCCAGCAAAAGCGAAGGTAGGTGGCGGAGGGGTGGGTTCGCCGGGAGGGGGGTCCAGGCTGAAATCTACGGGGGGCCCAGGCCCCCTCAGGCCCCACGTAGCTACGCCACTGGCTGAACCAGTATCTACATCAGGGTTTCCCAATTTTTTCAAGCCAAGGACCCCCTAAGTCTAACAATTATCAACAGAGTACCCCGTCCCCTTCCCCTGCTCCCCCCTCCCACTTCCCCATCCCCCACTTCCACCCCCATACCTTTTTAAAAGTGTCTTAGAGAGGTAGCTGGCAGCGATTCACAACATGCTGCCCGTGCCAACATCAGAGCCTTCTGTCTGATCTTCCCACCTGCCTATGCGGAAACAGGAAGTTGCATCATACAGAAGGCTCCGATGTCGGCACGAGCAGCATATTGTCGCTGTCCCGCTTCTGGCAAAATGCCATCTCGCTTGAGATTTTTTTTTTTGACCGGGAGCCACACACCATGGGGAGTTCTCGTATACCCCTGGGGTATTCATACTGCTTGCTGGGAAACTATGATTTACATTATAATAAATAAACATTTCTTTTGCCATACAATTGAGGTTCTGTGAGATGCTATTAAAACCAAGCAGTATCTTAAGAGTGCTAAGAGAATGCCGAAGGACTTTTGCCACTCACCCTCTGATTCTATAAAGGTCGCTAAAAATTGCGCACACATATTTGAGCACGTTCCCGATTTGCGCATGCAACTTAATAGAATAATGAGCCAATTAGTGCTAATAATTGGTCTTTTAACAAGCAATTATTGGCAATAATTAGATTTAATTGGGACTAACCCACGTAATTTACATGCAGTCCAAAAAGGGGGGGGGGGGTTGAACTGGGAGGATCATAGGCATTTCGGGGCGGATCGGGAGTGTGGTTTTATACGTGTAACTCTTGAATAACGGTAAATTTAGTCGCAGGCACTGCACCACGTTTTCATTGGTGCATACGGCTTGCCTATATTTACACACAACCTCTCCACTTAAGCGTTAATTCTATAAACCACGCCAAATTTTAGGTACGACTTATAGAATACCACTTACGTGGGGTTTTTGGCACCTATTTTTTAGGTGCCATATAAAGAATTTACCACTATATGTCCAGAAGAAGTCAATCTATTGAGTTATTTGCCCTTAATGTACATCAGTTTATTGCACAACATACATTATATGAGGCAAAACATGTAAATGCATTCAACGCACCTCATTATTATACATATTGAATAATACAGCTTGCATTGAACTTTGCCAGCTGTATTATCTGTGGAAAAATAATGCTAACTTGTGTTATTTTTTCTCCACAGAGTCATCTTACAGGCCCAGAGGCACAATAAATGCCATAGGGACCCACCTCCCCCTCAAGCAAAGACCTTCTCACTCCCCTGAAGACAGTCTTGGAACCCTCTCAGAGGCCGCAATCCCTTTGGAAGGAATCCCTGGACCACTCCTCAAAGCCAACTCAGATCCCTCCCTCAGCAACGAACACCCCCAAAGACATTCTCCTCCTCCGACCTACCAGGAGTTTCAGGAGCAAGCCCTAATCACTCCTGCCCCATTATGCACTGGGTTCAGGATAAAGAGAGAGATACCAGACTCCAAAGAAGGGGGCAACAGGCAAGGAGACAAATGCTGAACTACAGAGGGGTAGAGAAGGGAAGGGGAGATGCTAGCTAGACATGATAGGGATGGGGAGAGGATCTTGAAGCACCACAAGGTGGGGGTGTACACAGAGTGTTGCCAGATGGGTGGTTTTCCCGTCCAATTGGGCTCCTTTCCGCGATCCGCTGCAGCTTTTTCACGCCACGTGCAGGTTGCGGGATTTTGGGAGGCTTCTTGTTGCTCCGCAAGTGGTTTTTTCGCCTGCTGCGGCCGTGGCCAGTAGAAGCCCCACGGAGGCGGGCTTAATGACGTCATTTGTATGCAAATAGCCTCATTAATATTTATTAATGATGTCATTCACATGCAAATTGACTTTGTGCAGTTTTGGGCGTGACAAATTTTTTCCATTTGGCAACACTGCACAGTAAATTAGGCAACAGAAAAATGCAACATTTTACTACAGTTTAGTAACCCCCCCCCCCCCCCTTTGTCCATCTCACCATGGCGAGCAAATGATAATACATTCCCCGCAGCCACTGACTCTGGCAAATGCCTGCATTTACCCAACATCCCATACACAGCGACAATAAATGCTTCAGTCTTACAGGCAAAAAAAAAGTTGTTTCCTTGTCAACACAGACTTTAGGAAACAGGAAGTGACATAAGAGGCAGTTGAAAGTATAAAACAAATAACATATAACAATTAAGAGTACAGCTGTTTCCTCCTGGCTGACCAAAGTAGAAGAATCAATGCCACTTCCATTCCCAGACAGATGCTTCTGAACATGCAATCACCCAACACCCCCAGCCCCAAGCAACACAGGATTGCAAACACTGGAAAATAGGTTTGTTCATGCTTTTTGCTTTTAGTGTCCTTACCTGTCATAGTTCAGATTGCACTGTGCCTTGAAAAGGACCTTCTGTCCAACTGAAAAGTAGTTTAGTTTGAAATTCCTGTCCCCACCCCCCTCACAAGGCAGCCTGGTGTACAGACTAGTTACACTCTTTCCACATATGCCCCAGTAGTGAACGCTCATCACATTAGAAGCACATCAGGCCATGCATTCCAGTTAATCCAAGAATACCAAATTACTACTACTACTACTTAACATTTCTAGAGCGCTACTAGGGTTACGCAGTGCTGTACAGTTTAACAACGAGGGACAGTCCCTGCTCAAAGGAGCTTACAATCTAAAGGACAAAATGTCAAGTTGGTGCAGTCTATATTTCTGAATAGAGGTGTAGTGGTTAGGTGCCGAAGGCGACATTGAAGAGGTGGGCTTTGAGCAAGGATTTGAAGATGGGCAGGGAGGGGGCCTGGCGTATGGGCTCAGGGAGTTTATTCCAAGCATGGGGTGAGGCGAGGCAGAAAGGGCGGAGCCTGGAGTTGGCGGTGGTGGAGAAAGGTACTGAAAGGAGGGATTTGTCTTGAGAGTGGAGGTTACTGGTAGGAACGTAAGGGGAGATGAGGGTAGAGAGGTAAGGAGGGGCTGCAGATCGAGTGCATTTGTAGGTTAGTAGGAGAAGCTTGAACTGTATGCGGTACCTGATCGGAAGCCAGTGCAGTGACTTGAGGAGAGGGGTGATATGAGTATATCGGTCAAGGCGGAAGATAAGACGTGTGGCAGAGTTCTGGATGGACTGAAGGGGGGGATAGATGGCTAAGTGGGAGGCCAATGAGGAGTAGGTTGCAGTAGTCAAGGCGAGAGGTAATGAGAGAGTGGATGAGAGTTCGGGTGGTGTGCTCAGAGAGGAAAGGGCGAATTTTGCTAATGTTATAGAGGACGAAGCGACAGGTCTTGGCTATCTGCTGGATATGCGCAGAGAAGGAGAGGGAGACACTTTCACTCCTGGGTTCCTTATTCCTGGAACAGCTGCAGCTGGAATTTAACCAGTGGCTCTTAACCCACTCCTTGGAACATCAAAAGGGTTTCAGGATATCTGTAATGAATACGCAAGAAGTTGATTTGTATGCACTGTATGCAAATCTATCTCATGTATATTCCTACTGGATAGTGGTATGAAAGGAGCAGATCACACAGGAAAGGGGTCTTTGAGAAATACTTTGGATCTTGTGGGTCGCTTGCCCTGTTGTTTCCTCGCTCTATTCATACTGGATATCCTGAAAACCTGACTGGCTGGGGTTTTGTCAGGAACTGGACTGAGAACTCCTGGATTAAACGCACCCAAATGAAGTTTCAGAGTCTACTCTGCACCCTAACGGAAAGTCTTTTGCGTCTAATCCTGAGAGGAGTGGAACAGGTGGATGTGAAGTGTCTGTTCACGCTTTCCAAAAATACTAGGACTAGGGGGCATGCGATGAAACTACAGTGTAGTAAATTTAAAACAAATTGGAGAAAATTTTTCTTCACCTAACGCGTAATTAAACTCTGAAATTTGTTGCCGGAGAACGTGGTGAAGGCGGTTAGCTTAGCAGAGTTTAAAACAGGGCTAGACGGTTTCCTAAAGGACAAGTCCATAAACCACTACTAAATGGACTTGGGAAAAATCCACAATTCCAGGAATAACATGTATAGAACGTTTGTACGTTTGGGAAGCTCGCCAGGTGCCCTTGGCCTGGATTGGCCGCTGTCGTGGACAGGATGCTGGACTCAATGGACCTTTGGTCTTTTCCCAGTGTGGCATTACTTATGAACCTCCACCACCTAAAAAGTCGGAACTAACTGCCACATTAACTAACCCAGGATGAGAGACGGCTCTGTGTGAAAACCGTATGATAAGAAAACGCATGCAAACAATTCTTTCATTCAAGACATGGCAGTCTTTTTCCAAGTACCAAAAGAGCAGAGGCGCAGCCAGACTCAGTATTTTGGATGAGCCCAGAGGTAAATTGGATGGGCCTTTCCACGCGCACGTGCCCCCTCCCCAACCACACATCACAAATATCTTCCCAGAGATATTTTTTAAGAACATAAGAGGGTTTATTTTCACTTACCCCACATCTTCTCCCTCTCCTCCGCGGCGTCCCAGAATCTGCGCTCCTGTCTCTGAACTCTGTCCCTCCCCGATGTCAATTACAGGCATCCTCAGCGCCTGCAGCGATTCATTCTCGCTGCTTGTGCCGGCCCCGCAGGCTTCCATTTGCCATGTCCTGCCCTCGCTAATATCATTGCCTGTTTCCTGTCTGGCGAAGATGGAGGTCTTTGGGGAAGGCACAAACACCTGTACCAACACTGGGGAGGGAAGGGGTTAGGAGACTGAAGTGCAGATGCCGGGACACCATGGAGGAGAGGGGGGAAGAGAGCAGTGTGGCGCTGCAGATGAGCGGGTCTGAGCCAAGATTGGGTGGGCCTGTGCCCACCCAGGCCCACCCGTAGCTACGCCACTGCAAAAGAGTCAATGCTAGAGACTGTAAGGCTACAGAGCTACTTGAAAACAGCATTTTATAGATTCAGTAAAACTAACCAAGCACTTGCAATGCAGGGAGGGTGCACTGCCATCCTTCACAACTACCCAGTGACCCAGGCCATGAAGGTGAACTTTACAGTAGCCCTGTTTTGCTGCCACCCCCCCTCCCCCAGTGCAATTCGGAACCTGGAGGACCAGGAATACCACAATGCACTGGGATGAGAGATCAAACACCAGCAATGCCCCTCCCTCCCAATCCCCAGAAACTGAATCACTTGGCGACTCTGCCTATTTCTTTTTTTTTGTGACTTGGCACTGTTCCAGAGTTTCCTTTCTCTGAGAAACATATGTGCTGAGGTAAGGAGGCCGTGATCACAGCTGAGAGAAAATGATCTGCTGCTGATGAAGTGCTTTCTAAATCTGTCACCCCAGCGAGGACAGCTTCCCCGTGCACTGCCAGCCCAGAATCTTGAACTTCTGCCACTGATTCTTCCTCATCAAAGGGGCAGGGATATATCTCAGGTTGGGTGGGGGGGTGGAGACGCCAAAAACCCTTTGATCTTTTAATGTACCGCTAATGAGTGCTGGCCCTCAGGAAGTCCCCTTCCTCTTAGTCAATACCCACAAAGAATGCTGAACGCAGACTGGAAAAGTCAAAAGGAGCTAACGAGTTCCAAGTTTCTATGTTTCTAATCTCCACAATCATATCTAACCCTTTATGGGAATAATGATACTGATGGCCAGTAACCAGGACAGCTTGAGGTGACTGCAGGGTGAGTTACTATCCTAATGTGATATGCAACACACACAAGTTTATGCACAGCTGTAGAAAGAGTCATTGGCAAGCTCTCCTCTGAGCTGCACAACCCTTAAAACTTATTCACTCATTTATTTATTTAAACGTTTTATCTATCTTCGTACTGACAAAAATATCGTCATTCAAAATGGACCACAAAGACATCAAAGGACAAAACACAGGAGAGAAAATAATGTTAAAAAAGTAGAAATAATAAATTTACCATTAAATAAAACAATAACACTGCAAAACTTTAAAAATAAGATGATCAAACTTCAAATTACTCAGATAAAAAGAAAAGCTTAAGACCCTTCCTAAACAACAATAAATTACGGTATAGTCTCGTCTCCAAGAGGTCATTTCTTCCAATGCTCAGGGGCTATCATAGTGAAAGCTGTAACTTTCCAAAGAACGTTTCCAAAATGCACCCCCATAGGGATCTCCAACAAATTTCCCTGCCCAGATCGCAAGGGTCTTGCTGGAGAATATAACTGTAATTTCTTAAAAGAAATTATTAGGTGTTTGGGAAGTATCTTAAAAAACAATGTCAACAACTATAATATACATCTTTCCTTTATCGGCCGCCAATGCAATTGGCACAAAAGAGGCCTAGCACTTTCCCATTTCTTCCCTCCAAAGAGCATTTAAGAGCTCTGCACAGTCTTGCAGCAACTGGTCCAGGAACCAACTAGAGGGGGAGTCATTTTGGATCTGGTCCTTGGTGGCGTGCAGGGCACAGTGCGAGAGGTGGGAGTGTTGAGTCCCCCGGGAAACAGTAATCAGAGCATGATCAAGTTTGAGCTACTATCTGGGATGAACCCGCAAAAGGAAATCTACTGTAGCTGCATTTAATTTTTGAAAGGACAACTATAATAAAATGAGGAAAATGGTTAAAAAGAAACTAAAAGGCTCAGCTGCTAAGGTTAGGACACTAAATCAGGTGTGGACGTTGTTCAAAAATACCATCTTGGAAGCCCAGTCCAGATGCATTCCATGTATTTGCAAAGGTGGAAAGAAGAGAAAACGGCAGCCAGATTCTATATATCATGCCTAGATTTACATGCTGAAATCCAAGTGTATTCCGTAAGAATGCACATAACCTTAATGGTTAACAAGCCAATCAGCGCTGTTAATTGGATGTTAACAAGCAATTATCAGCACTAATTGGCATTAATTAGAACTTACATGCAAAACTCGCTAAGCGCATTCTATAACATGATCCGTATAAATTCTAATGCATGTTCTCAAAAAGGGGGCATGGCCATGGGCGTGGAATGGGCGGGTTTTAGGCATTTCCAAACTTTATGCGCAGGGTTATAGAATAGAGCTGCTCTGCGCCTAACTTAGGCACCGGTATTTACACCAAGTTTTACTTGGCATCATTACTCAAGACTGAGGAGGTCTTTTACTTAGGCGTGCTGGTATTTTTAGCATGTGCTAAAAACAGGCGCACGCTAAAGACGCCAACGTATTCCTATGGGTGTCTTTAGGGTTTAGCGCATGCTAAAAACACCAGCGCGCCTAAGTAAAAGACCCCCTAAATATAGTCATGCGGATGGCCGATAAGCGTATTCTACAAACCGTGTGGAAATGTTATAGAATGCGCTTAGGCAGAAATGTTTTCGTGCAGATTTCCCCGGCGCCATATGTAGAATCCGAGGGTAAGTGTAAGATTGGGCAGACAAGTTTATGGAATAAGGGGGTAAAAGGGTATTAAGGAAGAGAAAGGGGATAAGATTTGTTATGTTGCCTTTCGGTGGTTACAAAATGGTTTACGTATTGTTAAATAACTTCTGATTTTTAAAAGAAAATGTAATTAGATGTATTATTTCTAACTAATATTGGATAATAAGTATGTTTTCAATGAAATGAATTGACTATACACCGTATTGGGCTTGAAGAAGCCAACCAGATGATCAATGTGGAATAATGAATTAGATGAGTAATATCTGGGGATAAACAGGTTAAAACCACATTTTTCTTTTCTGTTTACTGTTTAATTGATCTCCTTGTCTTGTTCCACTCTCCCTATTCAGTGGTCTAAGGAACAGAATAGAATTACCTGATTGAAATAATTCCTATATCTTACCTTCTCTGTATTTCTGGCAAGTTGTTTTATCACTTGTAAAAATTTAAATGGTTATAAATAAAAAATGTTAAAAAACCAAAATGGTTTACATACAGGTATTTATTTTGTACCTGGGGCAATGGAGGGTTAAGTGACTTGCTCAGAGTCACAAGAAGCTGCAGTGGGAATTCAACACTGGTTCTCCTGGTTCTCAGGCTGCTGTACTAACCATTGGGCTACTCTTCCGCTGCAGAAGTACTGGAAAGCCAGCAACAAAAAGAAATCTTTTTCATTAAATTCATATTTTATTCCTGCAGAGGTATTAGTTTAAAATGTTTGAAAAAAAAATGTGTCTGACTTGGCCACAATCACCATTATGGCGCATGACGGTTTTGGGGGTGCTAATCTTTCCTAGAAGCCCATGCAATTGCCACACTGACTTAGGTGCAGTAGGAACATGTGAAGAACAGACTTGAGTAGAGTGCAGAAGATTTTGAAAAGCCTCTCAAAAAATAAATTACAAGCAGAACTAAAAGGGGTCTACTTTTTAGGATAAGCGCACATGTCCCGGGTTGCACATATCCATGGATCCAAAATAAAAAAAATAAAAAAAGGTTAATCTCTATCAGACTCCTCATGGTTCCCCTGACATACCTTGAAAATATGGTATGGATAAGACATCAATCACAATATTAGTGGAACATACATACATACTTAGACACATACGTACATCCATGTAAGCACATACACACATACATACAGTCATCTTATAAACCTTCCTTCCATTTGGAAAGCAGGCTAATACCCATAAACATTTCTGACATACATCAGGACCAGGGGCGTAGCCAGACTTTGGCGGGAGGGGGGGTCCAGAGCCCGAGGTGAGGGGGCACATTTTAGCCCCCCCCCCCCCCCGGTGCTGCTGACACCCCCCTCACTGCCACCGCCAACTTTGACCCCCCCCCCACCGGCAACCCTCTTGACCCCCCCATCCCGCCAACCCGCCAACCCGCCATCGGCGGCAGGGAGAGTTGGTGGCTGGAGGGGGGGTCGAGAGGGTCGGCGGCAGGGGGGTCCAGGGCCAAATCTACAGGGGTCCAGGCCCCCATGGTCCCACGTAGCTACGCCACTGATCAGGACAAAAACGACAGGAGACCTATGGAAACGATCAAAAACAGACTCCACAGTGCTGAGAAACTGAGCATGCTGCCTTTTTTGATGTATCTGGCTACTGGTCTTTTAAATAAATATGGACATGGATTACAACAGCAATCCCCAAGGACACCAACTCTTAAGTCCATCTTCAAACTGCAGCGAGGCTACGCTTCCTGAGCCTCTTTTGGACTGTACGCACAATGATTCAATCCCTGACAAATTAAGTGCCGTGATTCCCTGTGATATCAGAGCAACTTGGCCTCCCCTGTGAAAGGAAGTTAACCCGCATGGCCTCAGTGCCACATACAGCTCTCCCAGCGGAGATTTAGGGCAGAATGTCTCTGATTTCCTTTCAGATTCTACAGACCACTGAATGGAGACATTAAACAGATGACGTACAAATAAATTCTACAGCTCATCTGCCTACTGCAAGAGATACAGTGTAGAAAACAGATCCAGATGTGTGTACCAGACATGCTTTACCCCGTGCTAGAAAAGTGCATGGGAGCTTCTTGCATCAAATTCTATCTGAAGGACACATTTTCAAGATTATTTTTATTTTTGTTACATTTGTGCCCTGCACTTTCCCACTCATGGCAGGCTCGATGCGGCTTACATATACAGGTACTTATTTGTACCTGGGGCAATGGAGGGTTAAGTGACTTGCCCAGAGTCACAAGGAGCTGCCTGTGCCTGAAGTGGGAATTGAACTCAGTTCCCCAGGACCAAAGTCCACCACCCTAACCACTAGGCCACTCCTCCACTCCTATTATTATCTGTAAACTCTGCAATGTGGTAAACTGCTGGTATGAACAAGCTATTAACAGCCAGTAATACAATTCTCAATACCCTACATTTTATGGATGTAATAAATTGTACATAGTTCCCACAACATGCCTTACGTACCCATGCTTCAATGCCTGCCCCCACGCTATCTTCAAATCACTTATTAGAGCCCGGTCCCCTCCTGCACCAGTTCCTCTTTGCCCTCCTGGTAACAGACTTTAAACCAAATATTGAGCTTGCCATGAGTGAGAAAGCGCGGGGTACAAATGTAACAAAAATAAAAAAAAAATAAAAATATTAGATTCCTTTGTTAGACAGTAAAGATGCAAATTCAAATAAACATAAGTATAAGAAGACTCTAGTTCAGCTTGAGCTATTAAAATATTATAATCACACTTCACTGCCAATAGCCAGCGTCTGCTTAACGTGAAACACACTATATGCACAGGATTAAACGTAGCTGCGGAGTGAATGGCGCCTGTTTGTCAAGTGGGAGACTGACTGGATCTGGTTCCTGCCCTTACATCAAACAGCATTTCGAACAGTGAGCACGCTCTCTCGTTTGATTTATGAATCGCGCACACTGGCTGAACACTGTTGTGTTTGAACATAGGGAAGGCGGGGAGGAGGGGGAGAGCTTCAACCGCACTGTAGCTGCTCTGTTCAAACAACTTACAAGGATGTGGTTATGTCTTTCCTTTGCAGGCATTTACGTCTAGACCCATGAGTCACACACAGGTCACTTGGTACAGCCAGGGATATTTTCATCAGCCTCAGTTCACACAACTGACAGAGCGAGTACCTAATCAGCCTAATTCTATAAACATGCCTGCCCAATTTTACCCTTAGTGCGCAATCTTGCATGCGCAAGATGCAGGATAGTGTCAGTTGCGTGTATAACTCATTATGGGGTCCTTTTGCTAAGAAGATCTGAAAAGTGGCCTGCGGTAGTGTAGGCGTGTGTTTTGGGCTTGCGCAGATCCATTTTTCAGCGCGCCTGCAAAAAAAAAAAGCCTTTTTTTTTGCCGAAAATAGACATGCAGCAAAATAAAAATTGGTGCATGTCCATTTTGGGTCTGAGATCTTACTGCCACAGCCACTGACTTGGCGGTAAGATCTCATGCGTTAACTGGGCGGTAATGACCTATGCATGCCAAACGACACTTGGTATGCGTAGCGGACGCACGCCAGATATTAAAAATTATTTTTTGGATGCGCGTATGAAATTACCACAAGAGCCACGTGGTAGCCAGATGCTAACTCCAAATTGGCAAGCCTTGGGTGCACGTATATGCTTACGCGGCTTAGTAAAAGGGCCCCAATGTTGATCACATCATTCATACCTTCAATCACAGAAAGATATATATCATATGTCTTTATGCCTTTTTATCGCCCTCTAAGCTCCCATTGTTTCCTTCCAATGTTTCAATGTTTATGCTCCAGTGTCACATTCCTTAACGACACTTCAATTGTTTCGCATAATTCTGCAAAATGTAATCCATAACCAATCTGTAACAAATTGTATTTCCAACATTTAACTCATATTGTAAGCCACACTGAACCCGCAAAAAGGTGGGAAAATGTGGGATACAAATGCAAATAAATAAATAAATAAAATTAGCTGCTAATTATCATTAACTACCAATTGTCTATAATTGGTATGAATTGGCTCTAATTGGTACTAATTAGCAGTTACGTACACAGCTGCTCTTATTTGGACTTCTGCAAATTGCATGTAGAAAACCTATAGCATTCAACCATAGAAGTCCATCCAGCCCTGTCCTTACGTTCCTGTAACGTTCCATGAATACTGACACGCCTAGGAGCCTGTAGTTAGGCATGAACATTTTACTCCTGGGAGGGGAGTTTTAGAATTTGTGCAGAATTCTCTACCTCCGCAGACTGTGCAGAATTCTGCCTTTCCCGCGCAGAATTCTATGCAGTCTTTTGTTGCAGAAAAGATGGAGATGGGAGGGGAGGGGAGGGCAGAGGAGAATTGCTGGACATGGAGGGGAGGCCAGAATCTACTAGATTGTAAACTCTTTGAGCAGGGACTGTCTTTCTTCTATGTTTGTGCAGCGCTGCGTACGCCTTGTAGCGCTATAGAAATGCTAAATAGTAAATAGTAATCGCAGGACACGGAGGGGAGGGGAGGGCAGAGGAGAATCACTGGACATGGAGGGGAGGCCAGAATCGAGGGACATGGAGGGGAAGAAAGAATCACTGGACATGGAAGGGACGGCAGGGGAGAGAGGAGAAATCACTTAGAGGACAGCCTTCCTAGGGCCCGTTTAATTTTTCACGAAATGGGCTTTGTTGCTGGTCTGTAATGAAACTCCATGCAGGTGTCTCACTTATATAGTATCAGTGTATCACGTACAGCTGAAATTTCTAAACAGTTTTCTGTTGACAGACTTACATAAGAACATAAGAGTAGCCACACTGGGTCAGACCAATGGTCCATCTAGCCCAGTATCCCGTTTTCCAAACAGTGGCCAAGCCAGGTCACAAGTACCTGGCAGAAACCCAAAACGTGGCAACACTCCATACTACAAATCCCAGGGCAAGCAGTTGCTTTCCATGTCTGCCTCAATAGCAGATTATGGACTTTTCCTCCAATAATCTGTACAAACCTTTTTTAAACCCAGATACAGTAACCGCTGTTACCACCTCCTCCAGCAAAGAGTTCCAGAGCTTGACTATTCGTTGAGTGAAAAAATATTTCCTCCTATTTGTTTTAAAAGTATTTCCATGTAACTTCCTTGAGTGTCCCCTAGTCTTTGTACTTTTGGAACGAGTAAAAAATCGATTTACTTCTACATCACTCAGGATTTTGTAGACCTCAATCATATCTCCCCTCATCCGTCTCTTTTCCAAGCTGAAGAGCCCTGACCTCTTCAGCCTTTCCCCATACGAGAGGAGTTCCTGGTGCTTCTCCAGGCACAGGCTAGCCAAATTAAATCTTAATTAGCTACTGTTTACTGTTTAATCTCTGTTCCTGTTATAACTTTACAGTTTAATGTACCTCTCTTCTACAAATAAATTGTGTCATTTTTCAGCCTTGTGTCTATGACTGATCAGTGACTCACAGAAATATGTTACTGGGTGGCGCCAGTAATTTTGTGTTTGCTCTGTGGGCATCACTTCTGAAAACGGTGTGGTCCCTGGAGTTTGTGGGGTTGCAGGATCCCTAGAAACCAGCAGGGGACAGCTTGCAGGGCAGGATAATTGCAGAGATGCAAGCAAGAACCAGTTGGTGGGTGGGAGGTTGCCAGTGTAGGAGGACATACGCAGGTCCAGGAAGGGCCCCGAGCAGTGCTTGGCATGTTCCAAGTAACAAAGTGTTAACTCTAAGTGGGTAACAGGAGGAGCACCAAGACTTACCTGACAGCTCCTTTTAACAAGAAGCACTGCAATGTATTTTGTATGTACCTCAGTGCCCTCTACTGTGAGAGAGATGACATTACACATCTCAGCCTTCCCCACTACAAGAGGCTATCTTAAGTATTTACTGAAAAATAACTAGTAAACCTGCACTTAAAAGAAGTTTTGATGCAATCAAAATATCATTAATTTGATCACAAATATGTTGTCATTCTCTGCAAGTACTTAATGAAGTGTTTGTACCCTGAAGATAACTATGAAACCTAAAACTCCAAGGCTCAGTTCAGCTGCTTCTACATTCCCTGTTCTGAAATGCAATGGTTCCTATTCCCATGAGCTTACAGTCTACAACAATATCATCTGTCTGCTATGTAGCCTGGATTTAACATTTACTGACAGTGCTGTATTCAAAAAAAAATAAATAACCATGCTAGTTAGATACTGCACGTCATGGGTGTTATGTGTCTCTCAAACACAGCAGTATCATTTCACACTAGTTACTACCGTTATCTGCTTATGCTGCGTTCTTCCCAGACAAAGTGTGAAATATACGCCTCACATGTCACAGCGTGCAAATCATATTTAAATCAGTTGCTGTTTGTTTTTCCCCTGGCAATTAGACGAAACCATAGCACACCACGCAGAAAGGAATTTTGGCACAGGTGCAAAAGAGGCGAAAACATGTGTTTGAATACAGACCTCAGGATAGGGTGAGGCAAAGCAACCTGAGCTCAGGCAATGCATTTCAGGTCTGTCCTGGGCTGCTGGCATGTCCTACTGCACCAGCAAGCTGTCAGTAACCAGAACTGCTCCTTGATTAACTGGAGAGATCTGCTGGGCATGCAACTGGCACTCACCTCTTCACTGTGCCCGGTGGCCAATGTTTACTGAATGGCATAAACGGTAAACGTTTGCACATAAACCTTGCCCTTGAAAGGTCAGTCACACACTGGGAAAGCTCAAAAGATACCAAGTTACAGCACAGGGCTTTCCCCCTATCCTAGTATAGATTCTGATCAAAGAAGCTTTATTGACACGACAATTTGTACCTCTGTTGCCTTAAGTAATAAGGAAAGGTTTTAATTCTCTAACAGGGAACCTATGTGAGAAGTGCAAAAAGACATCTATTTTATATAGACAACACTGGCTCCCAGAACGAGCCCAAACTGCAAGAAAAGTCCGATGCACAAATTTACACCTGCCCCCGAAAAGGTGTAAATTTGTGCATGTACTGTACGTGTGCATTTTATAAAATACATGTATACATCACACCTCCAGTTCCATCCAAATTCTACTCCTGGGGAATGCGTATGCCAGAGCTGCCACACACACATGCAGGTGAGAGTTCTGGATTTATGACCACCCTGTTCTGCTGCATTGTGGGACTTGCAGGCAGCACTGCTTTCAATGGGTAGAATCAGGGACTGCAAATTGCACACTGCTTCTGGGATATAAGTTCAAAAACCGGGACTGCCTCAAAATACTCCCTCCTGAAACTAGGTAACTTGGCAGCTCTGCTATGCCCAGACTGTATGGGAAAAAAAAAAAAAAGCTCTCTTTCCGCGTTCTTTCCACATGTATATGTGGTTATGCAAGTTTATAAACGTCTGTTTCTATGTGTAAAACAAGTTGGGGGAAAAAAACATTTATAAAATTACCCGATTACTCCCCAAATAGCTATCACACACAGAAGAGAAGGCTTTGGGGATTTTATAACAACCTACAGAGCTGCCAAGTTGCCGAGATCCAGGTGAGAGATTTTGCACCAGTCCTGGCTATCTACCCCCCCCCCCCCCCCCCCAGGTGTACAGGACCTGCTGCCCTAATTTCAATGAGCATGATCAGGGACTACAAATTCACTGAAGTTCAAAGCAACACTGCAAAACAGTCTCCCTTCTGGAACTGGGTAACTTGGCAACTCAAAGTGCAGTAACAACAGAAAGAAAACACAGGGGTATTTATCTGCTCATCAGCCTTGCAGTTGCCCTGATTTTTAATCTGGTACTTTACAAGGAAAATGCCGGCTTGCTTTTAAGGACATTTTGGGAGGAAGTGTTCGCTCCGGTGGCAAAGTCGTGCTCTGATGCTGTTTCTGCATAAACTCCTCAAAGCACTTCACTGCAACCGGCTTGCCCTATTTTCTATGCAAAAGACTCTTTTCCACAGGATCTCCCGTAAGTCACTAAAGGAACCGGCTCCTGTCACTTCCACAGACCGAGACCAAATTCTCCTCGCTGTGCAGCATGAACACAACAGACAGCGCTTTTCTCCTAAAAATTTGCAAAAGAACCCGTCTGGGGCGATCTCGGTGCTAAAGGCTGATTTCTGCGCTTGTTATTGACGATTCTGTGCACGGATAATACTCACATAGTGTTTTGAGGGATGTCTCCTCTTCTGCACATCCAGCACCTTCACGTCCAGCACACTGTAGGAGCGCATCTTCCAAGGCTTGCGGTAACGGGATCAGAGATCCTAAGAATTTATCAGTTCTATCTCATCCTCCAGCCGAATCGGGACCCGAGAAGGTTTTCGAACTCCTGAAACCTCCTTCCTGACTCGGGGATCGGTAAAGAAAGAAGGCGGGGTGAGGAAAGAAACAAAAACAGAGCCCACACACACGTGAAAAAGTGTGCTGCAAGGATGTGCCGGAGGAGCAGCAGCGTGCCCTGCAGCCAGCCTAGGCCCCTCCCACCCGTGCAGGCCCCTCCCTCCCCTCGCGCTGGCCTTCCAGGGACAGAGACCCCGGCAAGCGCGAGACGCCCTGCGGGAGGAGGAGTCCAAGTTGTGCCGCTCTCCGGACAATCCAGCGGCTCTTCCTTTCCCCTCCCCCTCGAGGATATCCTGCCAAGCCCTCACCAGAGGGGCACAAGAGGATCCCATGCGCCCCCCCCCTCCCCACCGGAGGATATCCTGCCAAGCCCCGCCCCCAGCCAGAGGAGCACAAGAGAGGATCCCGATGCACTCGCTGTGAAATCCCTCAACTACTAAAGGCGTCGGGTGATCCAGCCCGGTCTTCCCCTCTCGGTTCCCGGTACGAGCAGCGCTGCAAAGTTATTTGTGGGGCAGCTCTGAAACCCGTGAAGCTGCTTTGGCTTGCGTTCTGATCTAATCTAAAGGAAACTTCATGGTTTCTGAGAAAGAGCATACCGGGGGGCCTTGCACACTCCCACATTTTAGAAGATCAAAAGCAGTGCATTTTTTCTAATGAAAAAGGTGCTGGTACTCAAATGCCAGACCACCCTTTAGGGGTGGGGTGATCACTGAAGGACCTACCCCACAATACCCAGACCCTCTGCAACCAGTCACAGAACCTATAACAAGGTAGAATTGGTGTGTAAAGCCTGAGCTCTTTCATTAAAACTTGGGGACCATGGGTCAATTTTAGCAGACAGTGGAAAAGGTGCCGTATTTTTTTTATTTGCTTTGGGGGGGGGGGGGGGTTAATAATCCCATCGGTCGAAACAAAACATTTGCTCATTTCAGTTTAACAGCATTCTTGTCCCTGATACACCAGCTTCTGGTATTTCACAGCCCCTTTTAATTTCTGGTCAGTTTTTTCGGGGTGGCGAGAGACTCTTGAAAGTGGATTTCCTATTATGCTGCCATATAATGATTGCCAGATGTATAAACCATTTGGAGAAGACTGGGATATGTTATGAGCTCTGACCTTGAACTAGAATTTATTTTTGCAAGGACTATAGTGTTTGGCCACCTGAATAGGGGCTTTTGCCATCACCCTACATATGTGCCTACTTTCTTTTTTTAATGGTTTAGTTTCTATCAGTTCTGACATCAATGAGAAACTTAACATTTTACTGTTTACATTTTAACAGTATACAGTCGTGGGAGGGGAGATAGTGCAGCCTGCTACTTTAACCTTGCAGGCTAAAATAAGCAACTCTTTGACTGTGACTCTGCCATGCTCCACTTTATGCTAATATTTGCTCACCCAGTGACAAAGGTTGTGCATCACTATTTGATATCATTTCTTCCAGCGCTGCTGTTAATACCTAACTCACCTGTGCCTTGCAGCTGTGCTTGTTTTTGCAAGTGTTATTGCAAAACAATGGTGTAACTTGCATGCATGAACTTTAGCATTCTACAATAATCTGCTGGTGGACAATTTGATACGAACATGATGGTGTTTTTGCATGTAGGTGCATGTGTGTTAGAGCAGAGTGGAAGTGTAAAACAGAGCTTAGAAAGCAATTCTGCCACTTTTCAGACTCCACAGCTGTGGAGAAGAGGAGGGGAGGGGTAGGGAAAGCCTGGAGCGGACAGAGCAGAGAACAGTCTCTAATCCTCACCCTCTGCTCCTCCTGCTACTGCCCCTGGCCTGCCCACCCTCTTCCCCTGCTCAACAGTTCCATTTTCTTTTTGTCCACAGTGCAGGAATGAGTGCTTTTGTTCATGTCTTTGGGAACACAAGTTTATTGGGAGGAGGATAACAAAGAGATGGTTTCCTGGATCAGGGGCAGGCGCACAGGGCTGCACGCGCCTAGAGGCCTTGTGCTTAACTCAGCTTTGCAAATGTTGGCGGACCAAAAGTTAAAGCTTTTTTTCCCCTTTCCATCTCCCTCTCCCCCCTGGTAATCAGGCTCCTCAGCACTGAGGTTCTGTACTCCTCCCACCACATAGGGTTGCCAGCTGGCTGTTTTTTCAAAGGCTAGGCCAGCTACCAGCAGACCCATAAAATCAACAATACTAAAGCTTTTTTTTTTTTGGGGGGGGGGTTCCCTGACTTCATGGTCCCTCTCTCCCACTCCTAGGTCTAGACAGTCTCTCTCTCCCATGCTCCCGAGTCCAGCATCTCTACATTACCCCCCCCCCCCCCCCAGATCCTCCAAAGTTGCTTCCATCACCAGCAGGGGCTTTGGGGCCTTCTGCTGTGACCTGCTTCCTGTTAGGTAATTTCCTCATTCCGCACAAGTGGGACGCAGCAGAAGGAAGACCCTGATGCCAATTTGAGTTAATTGCTGCCACTGCTGACGATCAAGGCAAGATTGGTGAACCCAGGGGGTGAGGGAGAAACACTGGATTCAAGGGTGGGGAGGGAGGGAGAGATGTTGGACCAATTGAAGGGAGGGGAGAGGAAGAGGGAGATATGCTAGACCTGGGGTGCGGAGGAACTGGAGGGAGATGGAGAGGTGCTGGACCTGGGGAGGATGGAGATGTGCCCCCCTTACTGGCAAGTCCAGAATAAGATGGATGAGAGAGAGAGATCAGACTGGGGGAGAGGAAGAACTGCTGGACCTGGGGAGGGGAGACAGGAAGGCAGAGATAGAGACTGGATCAGGGGTGCGGGGTGGAACAGAGGAGGAAGGACGCTGGACACACAGATGAAGAGAGGGAGATATGCCAGACCATGAGTGAGGGCAAGGGAGAGAGAGGGCGAGATGCTGGACCTCGGGTGAAGGGTGCAGGAGGAAGAGAGAGGGAGGGGCAGGGCACAGACGAGAGATGCTGGGCATGGAGTAAGCAAGGATAGAGTGACACAGAGGGGCAGTCCTGGAAAAGGGGTGGGATAGGAAAACAGAGGGGTGTTGCTCACAGGGGACAGGGGCAGTGGGACAATGCTGAATATAAGGGGAGGATAGGGGCACTATGAGGGCAGATGCTGAACATGGGGGGAGGATAGCAACATGGGCACAGAGGAGAGATGCTGGAAAAGACAGATAGGGACACAAAGAGAAGATGGTTGGTGGTCATAGAGGGAGAAGAAATGTCAAATGGACAGGAGACTCTAGAAAGACAGGAGAAACAGAGAAAAGAAGAGACACTTGCACCAAATGGAATGGAAAAGTAAAATGCTCAGACTATGAAGGTAGAAAAAAGTATTTAATTTTTAATTTATCGATTGGAACATGTCAGCTTTGGGAAATGAGTACAAAATAAACCCAACACCTATAGATTTTCATAACATAGCAGGCACAAACTACCCTTGACCTCAGCAGTGACTCTTTTCACACTGAGACACAGCCCAGTGATTCACTGAACTCATCATCGGTCCACCAATATTCTTTTATAATCTTTAATCCTCTCAAATTTATTAAATATTTTTGTAAAAAAAAAACAAAAAAGCTACTTCGCTGTATCACCAAAATGTCATATTGCTGAACGACCTATACCAACATGGTCCATATTTCAGGAACCTGAATCAGGGCTTGGTCCTAACAACAACACAAAAAAAAATAAAACAATTAGATATTTGTAATATTACTACGTTTGGCCACCTTAAGTTGATCTTATGTGATTGCCACCAAGTCCCACTACAATGGAACCCCGATCAGCAATAACACAAATCCGCATATTTTTTTAACCTACAGCTCCTTTTGCAACAGATCAGTTTTTGGTTCATTTGTCTTCATGATCTGTCGACCCCGCTATAACGCAGCCCCCCATTTAACACGATTCTGTTTTATAGATCTCAATCATAGCATTATATGGGGGTTTAGATTGTAAGCTCCTCTGAGCAGGGACCATCCTTCTTTGTTAATTTGTACAGCGCTGCGTAACCCTAGTAGCGCTCTAGAAATGTTAAGTAGTAGTAGTGGTTACACTGTACTCCTTTGGGCTTTTGCAGTCCAAATGCATAATTTTTTTGCCATTATCTCTAAGCTGCCAAATTTTAAACTATTCTTCATGCTTCCATAGAGCCAAGTTTATTCAATACCACATAACAGAGAAACCCCACACCAAAACAGTTCAAATTCACTCTATCACATTAAATATTCACGACTTATTTTTGTTCTCTTGTGGACCATCAGAGGTGGCTCCCAAATTCAGTAGGTGCCTAATTGGCATTTCAAGCCATTCAGCTTCCTCATCCATCCTTTTTTTATATACCTTTTTTAGAAATTGTTTCACATTCTTTACTGTCTTTACATAACCAATTGCAGAAATTTTTTTTTATCAAAATACTTTCAAAAGGATTAGCTAAAAAAAAATCCAATACTTATCTGGAAAAAAAGAAAATCAACTCCAGTGCTCTGGAAAACCATGCCGACATGGCTATGTTTTGCAAACTGCTTCAGGGCAAAACGGTCTCCTAGAGAATGAAAATATATATAATTACAAATGCAACAGTGATGAGCAAGTGATAACTACAGAAGAAAATCTTTCAACCTGTAGCTCAGAGCAATTCTTCTCCATAGCCCAGCCACATTCGAAAAAGGTCTGTGGTAGTCAGTGGCTCAGAAAATATTGTACGGGTGGAAGGAAGAATACATTCAATTAAATATCAAATTATCCTGACAGCTAAGGTGCCACATTCAGTGAAGAAATTTAAACTAAAAAGATGGATATTTTAGCAAGACAACAATGTTAAAACATACTTAAAAATTAACCGTAAAGTACAGGAAAGAAAGATTGGAATGGTCTTCAGAGTTCCTAGACTTGAATATTAGTGAAACTCTCAATGGAGGAGGGTGAACAGTGGAGTGCCGCAAGGATCTGTTCTGGAACTGGTGCTATTTAACATATTCATAAATGATCTGGAAATGGGAACAGCAAGTGAGTTGATTGAATTTGCACAAAACTTGCAGACCTGAACATATGTACACTCTGGAGGAAAGGAGAAACAGGGGTGATATGATACAGACGTTCAAATATTTGAAAGGTATTAATCTGCAAACGAACCTTTTCCTGAGATGCGAAGGCAGTAGAACGAGAGGACATGAAATGAGATTGAAGGGGGGCAGACTCAAGAAAAATGTCAGGAACTATGTTTTCATGGAGAGAGTAGTGGATGCTTGGAATGCCCTCCTGCGGGAAGGTGGTGGAAATGAAAACGGTAACGGAATTCAAACATGCGTGGGATAAACATAAAGGAATTCTGCTCAGAAGGAATGGATCCTAAGGAGCTTAGACGAGATTGGGTGGCAAAGCCGGTGGTGGGAGACGGAGATGGTGCTGGGCAGACTTATACAGTCTGTGCCAGAGCCGATGGTGGGAGGCGGGGCTGGTGGTTGGGAGGCGGGGATAGTGCTGGGCAGACTTATACGGTCTGTGCCCGGAAAAGGACAGGTACAAATCAAGGTAAGGTATACACAAAAAGTAGCGCATGTGAGTTTATCTTGTTGGGCAGACTGGATGGACCGCGCAGGTCTTTTTCTGCCGTCATCTACTATGTTACTATTCAAAGTTGTCAAAACACATGCGGACTGTGAAAAATTGCAGGAAGACGTTAGGAAGCTGGAAGACTGGGAATCCAAATGGCAGATGAAATTTAATGTGGACAAATGCAAAATGATGCACATTGGGAGTAATAATCCGAATCATAGTTACCTGATGCTAGGGTCCACCTTAGGAGTCAGCATCCAAGAAAAAGATCTAGATGTCATTGTAGACACTATGTTGAAATCTTCTGCCCAGGGTATGGCAGTAGCCAAAAACGAAAACAGGATGCTAGGAATTATTAGGAAAGGGATGGTAAATAAGACCAAGGATATGGAGTTACCACGTGGCTCTTGCAGTAATTTCATTTTTGGTGCACGTCCAATATTCACATCTGAAATATAATTTTTATTTTCAGAAGCGTGGCAGAGCCGGTAGTGGGAGGCAAGGATAGTGCTGGGCAGACTTATACGGTCTGTGCCCAGAAAAGGACAGGTACACAAAAAGTTGCACATATGAGTTTATCTTGTTGGGCAGACTGGATGGACCGTGCAGGTCTTTTTCTGCCGTCATCTACTATGTTACTATGTTATAATGCCTCTGTATCACTCCAGGGTGCAACCTCACCTTGAATATTGCATTCAATTCTAGTTGCTCTATCTCAAAAAAAGATATTGTGGAATTAGAAAAGGTTCAGAGAACAGTGACCAAAATGATAAAGGGGATGGACCTCCTCTTATATGAAGACAAGCTAAAGAGGTTAGAGCTCTTCAGCTTGGAAAAGAGAGGGCTGAGTGGGGGACATGATTGAAGTGTACAAAATCCTGAGTGGTGTAGAACAGGTAAAAGTGAATTGATGTTTCACTCTTTCAAACAGTACAAAGATCAGGAGACACTCAATGAAATTACAGGGAAATACTTGTAACACAAATAAGAGGAAATATTTTTTTTCATTCAAAGAATAATTAAGGTCTAGAACTCGTTGCCGGAGGATGTGCTAACAGCAGTTAGCATATCTGGGTTTAAAAAAAGGTTTGGACATGTCCCTGGAGGAAAAGTCCATAGTCTGCTATTTTGATAGGCATGGAGGAAGCCACTACTTGCCCTGGGATTGGTAGCATGAAATGTTGCTACTAGTGACCTGGATTGGCCGCTGCTGGAAGCAGGATACTGGGCTAGATGGACCATTGGTTTGACCTAAAAAAAATTTAAAAAGCCCTAAATACTGACACTTTAAATCTGTGCTTATTCTCCTCTTGGATCCTAATATAATATTGAGGACTTTAGCTGTATGTATTTGGGGAAAATTTTCCTTATTGTACTAGGAGTGGAGGATGGCCTAGTGGTTAGAGTACTGCTCTTAAAATCCAGAGGTGGCCAGATCAAATCCCACCGCTGCTCCTTGTGATCTTGGGCAAGTCACTTAACCCTCCATTGCCTCAGGTACAAACTTAGATTGTGAGCCCTCCTGGGACAGAGAAATATCCAGAGTACCTGAATGTAGCTCACCTTGAGCTACTACTGAAAAAAGTGTGAGCAAAATAAATAATTACCTTTTATTTTGAGATTTTATTCTCTCTTTATTCTCATTCATATGGCTTTTTGTACAACAACTACTACTACTACTGCTTATCATTTCTATAGCGCTACTAGACATACGCAGCGCTGTACACTTGAACATGAAGAGACAGTCCCTGCTCAAGTTGTGTTTATTGCTTGATTGTATTTTGAAAGTGATAAATATTTTTTTTTTACTGTGCTTAGTGTGCAGTAAACTCTTGCATTAAAATGCATCAAACACAGATTTTAATGCATTTTAGTAAAAGGGCCCTTTAAATTATAAACCCTTGATACATAGGGCTAAGCTGATAACCTTAAGAACAGGATAATTAGAAGCGAAAAAGATGCCTTGATGCAAGCTCTGGTGACACACGACCAACAGGCTCCATGAAAAAAAAATGAAGACAGAATTAATCCTGTGCAACAGAAGCAAGCGATGCTCGTGAGTGGTGAGGCGGCAGCTCAAAATCTTCTGGAGTAGCTTCCCGCATGTGGGCTCCATCACATCATACTCTTGAGGACTTGCTATTCTGCTTCTCGTAGGAAAATATCTTTGACCTTGTTGTTAAATCATGAGCATCCTTTTAGTTGTATAGATTTGCTGTTCATTTGCAACAGACCAAAAGGTTATATGTTTGTTGATCTGTATGAAAAATTAATAGAGTGTAGAACTGAAATAAAAGAAAAAGTAATAATTTTTGAGACATACCACAGTGCTCTGGCATCCCAGGCTGTTGGTGACAACTGTTTGGGGTGGCTAAGATGGGTGGGGCTAAAGTGGGATGGGTCAACTTAAAAACCTTGGGGGGGGAGCAACACCTATGTCAGCAGGAAAGTTGGGGTGGCTAAGATGGGTGGGGCTAAAGTGGGATGGGTCAACTTAAAAACCTTGGGGGAGGGAGCAACTCCTATGTCAGCAGGAACATTGGGGTGGCTAAGATGGGTGGGGCTAAAGTGGGATGGGTCAACTTAAAAACCTTGGGGGAGGGGAGCAACACCTATGTCAGCAGGAAAGTTGGGATGGCTAAGATGGGTGGGGCTAAAGTGGGATGGGTCAACTTAAAAACCTTGGGGGGGGAGCAACACCTATGTCAGCAGGAAAGAGTAGTAAATCACCGGGACCTGATGGTATTCATCCCAGAGTATTAATAGAACTAAAAAATGAACTTGCGGAGCTACTGTTAGAAATATGCAATCTGTCCCTAAAATCGAGTGTAGTACCAGAAGACTGGAGGGTAGCCAATGTTACTCCGATTTTTAAGAAGGGTTCCAGAGGAGATCCGGGAAATTATAGACCGGTGAGTCTGACGTCGGTGCCGGGCAAGATGGTGGAGGCTATTATTAAGAATAAAATTGCAGAGCATATACAAAAACATGGACTGATGAGACAAAGTCAGCACGGATTTAGTGAAGGGAAGTCTTGCCTCACCAATCTAATGCATTTTTTTGAGGGGGTAAGCAAACATGTGGACAATGGGGAGCCGGTTGATATTGTATATCTGGATTTTCAGAAGGCGTTTGACAAAGTGCCGCACGAAAGACTCCTGAAGAAATTGCAGAGTCATGGAATCGGAGGTAGGGTATTATTATGGATTAAGAACTGGTTGAAAGATAGGAAGCAGAGAGTAGGATTGCGTGGCCAGTATTCTCAGTGGAGGAGGGTAGTTAGTGGGGTCCCGCAGGGGTCTGTGCTGGGTCCGTTGCTTTTTAATGTATTTATAAATGACCTAGAGATGGGAATAACTAGTGAGGTAATTAAATTCGCCGATGACACAAAATTATTCAGGGTCGTCAAGTCGCAGGAGGAATGTGAACGATTACAGGAGGACCTTGCGAGACTGGGAGAATGGGCGTGCAAGTGGCAGATGAAGTTCAATGTTGACAAGTGCAAAGTGATGCATGTGGGTAAGAGGAACCCGAATTATAGCTACGTCTTGCAAGGTTCCGCGTTAGGAGTTACGGATCAAGAAAGGGATCTGGGTGTCGTCGTCGATGATACGCTGAAACCTTCTGCTCAGTGTGCTGCTGCGGCTAGGAAAGCGAATAGAATGTTGGGTGTTATTAGGAAGGGTATGGAGTCCAGGTGTGCGGATGTTATAATGCCGTTGTATCGCTCCATGGTGCGACCGCACCTGGAATATTGTGTTCAGTACTGGTCTCCGTATCTCAAAAAAGATATAGTAGAATTGGAAAAGGTACAGCGAAGGGCGACGAAAATGATAGTGGGGATGGGACGACTTTCCTATGAAGAGAGGCTGAGAAGGCTAGGGCTTTTCAGCTTGGAGAAGAGACGGCTGAGGGGAGATATGATAGAAGTGTATAAAATAATGAGTGGAATGGATCGGGTGGATGTGAAGCGACTGTTCACGCTATCCAAAAATACTAGGACTAGAGGGCATGAGTTGAAGCTACAGTGTGGTAAATTTAAAACGAATCGGAGAAAATTTTTCTTCACCCAACGTGTAATTAGACTCTGGAATTCGTTGCCGGAGAACGTGGTACGGGCGGTTAGCTTGACGGAGTTTAAAAAGGGGTTAGATAGATTCCTAAAGGACAAGTCCATAGACCGCTATTAAATGGACTTGGAAAAATTCCGCATTTTTAGGTATAACTTGTCTGGAATGTTTTTACGTTTGGGGAGCGTGCCAGGTGCCCTTGACCTGGATTGGCCACTGTCGGTGACAGGATGCTGGGCTAGATGGACCTTTGGTCTTTCCCAGTATGGCACTACTTATGTACTTATGTACTTAAAGTTGGGGTGACTAAGATGGGTGGGGCTAAAGTGGGATGGGTCAACTTAAAAACCTTGTGGGGGGGAGCAACACCTATGTCAGCAGGAAAGGGACAGCTATCAGCAGCCTCTCCCTAGTACCTCTGTAACTAGTAGTATCAGGCACACTGAGTACACTCCAGGGAATTATGTGCCAAAAAATTAAAATACAATATATTAAAGAGAATAATATTTGCAGTATTATGTGCAGGTAATTTAACACTTGACTCCTGGTCAGCCCTAGCTCCCCAGTCCAGCAACTTCCTATTGGCCCTGTGAACAGTTAAGTATTGTAAAATAAAATTATTTTTCTTTACCTTTGCTGTCTGGCCATTTAATTTTTCTCATTGTGTCAGCCCCAGTCTTTGGTTTCTGCTTTCCTTTGTCATCCCTTAACTCTCTTTACAGGGTTTTCTATCCATCTGTCATTTTTGTCTCTCTTCCTGCCTTCTTCATTTCCTCTAGTTCATCTGTCTCCAACATTTATCTTTTCCTTTCAGCTTTATTCCGGTTATTTTTCTGCTTCTGTCCAAATTTCATAAGATGTTAAAAACATTTCTTTTTAGAGTTTCTTATCAATGGTTTATGAATTCCAGGATTAATTAACATGCATGTTATCTTGCATATCAATTATTAACTATGTCCTTACTAATCCAAACGGTGCACGCTGTATCTATATTGACTATATTGTAAAATGATTGTTGTACATTTATTATTGCCTGCTTAATCCCAATTGTTAGCCACATTGAATTTGAGTATATATTGGGTTATGTTCAAACGTTTTTTATTGACATTGTTCAACACCAACATTGTCATACAAGCTCTGCATATAACGTCCATCCAGCCTCAATCTAATATACAACAATTGCTAACTAGCATACAGCATATGTAAATTTTTGCCAACATTATTACCCCATCAAATATACCAATCCTCCCCCCACCCTCTCCCATTCCCTCCCTTACCCCCCTGTTACCCCAGACCTGGATAACCATTCAATATCAGCCCGTGGAGTTCACCCTGTATTTAAAAGTAAACTACGGCCTCTATGGCTTAGACTTTGCAAATAAGGGCCCCAGATAGCCAAAAATGTGACTCTTTTTCTGTGAGAACCTAGATTCTCCCGCCTCCCACGACACCAGCTGATGTAACTGGTTTCTCCAGTGCCAGTATGCCGGCGGATCTTTGACCGTCCAGTACTGTAAGATACATTTCCTGGCCAATAGGCTCATCTTACGGATCATTAATGTTTCAAAGCGATTCCGCCCTCTAAAGGACCCCGGAATGTCTAAAATCAATTGTTCAACTGTCCCCAAGATCCGCAGCCCCAACCGCTCCTCCCAAAAACCTCGGACTCGTGTCCAGAACCTTTTTAAAACTGGGCAGCTCCAAAACATATGCAGCATTGTGCCAGGCTGTCTTCCACATTTAAGACAATCCGGACTACGATTTCCTCCCATATGTGCTAGTTGAGCTGTAGTTACATATCCCCTATGAATGCAACGATAGTATCAGATGCTCGTTTGAGAGAATGTGCCTAACAGCGGTATTCGTGCTATTGATTTAGTGATATCCCATGAAGTCACTACAACTCCCAATTCCTTTTCCCAAGCACTCCTCAGTTGTCTATAGTCCCTGGGGGGCAGCCATCCTGATATTGTTTTATGAAGTAAGGATATTGTGAGTTCGCCCTCACCAAAAGAGTGAAAAAATTCTCGTATCCTTTCCCCCAACCGAGTTCTCAGAGGATCTGCCGGTAGAGAAGTGATATAATGTCGCACTTGACGTATAGCAAATCTATTCCCCCAGGAGTCGCCTACCTTTCCCAATAACTCCTCGTCGGTAAGGGGCTGCCCATCTTCCCCCACCAGGTGTTCCAATTTAGAAATTCCCCGCCTAGCCCATTCAACAAAATATCGGCTTGACAATCCTGGCAAAAATGCGCCATTCCCACGTATGGTTGTCAAATCTGTTGTTGTTGGGTCCCCCCCTAGTTGACGTATGAGCACTCCCCACACCTCTCGAAGCGAGCGCAACAGCACACTTTTACTTAATCCCTCCGGTAGATCTCGCGTTTTGTGGTGTAAAAGCGAAAAAAGTTGATAAGGTTCCCAAAGTGCTGCCTCCAGCGCCGTGGGAGTATATCGTTGTGTATCTAAACACCAATCTCCCAGATAACGCAAATGACATGCTTTATTGTATAATTCTAAATTTGGCATGCCATTCCCCCTCGGCTCCAGCTCCCTACTAACCGTGAGAAACGAACCCGTGGCTTCTTGCCTCGCCAACAGAACTTTGATGCTAACTTGTAAAAACTCTTTAGGTCTTTCTGTCGGAGCCAAACTGGGATGGTCTGCATCACATAAAGCCATTTGGGGAACAACACCATTTTAATCATGTTTACTCTCCCTAACACTGACAACGGCAAATCCATCCATCCTTGTAGCACCTGCTGGGTCTCCTCTAACAGCCAAGTAATATTCAGATCATATAACCGCGAGAGATCCATAGGCATCAAGATTCCTAGATATCTAAAAGAGGTTTGTGCTTTCCTCAGGGGGAACTCGCCTCTCCACCGCCTCCACACTTCCTCTGAGGAGGCCAAGGCCTCCGATTTCTCTAAATTCAAACTGAGGCCCACATAGTCTCCGTATTCGGAGAAGATCTCTAATAAAGCGTTCAGGGATTCTTGTGGGTCTGTTAAATGGACCAAGATGTCATCTGCAAAAGCCGCTATCTTAAAGACCTCACTTCCTATCTTTACCCCTGCCACCGCTTTCTGTTCCTCAATTTCTCTCAACAAGGGATCCAGTGATAGCACAAATAATAATGGTGACAGAGGACAACCTTGGCGTGTTCCCCGGCCTATTTCAAAATCTTTTGTCTCAATCCCATTTACCGATATTCTGGCCTTTGGCGCTGAGTACAATGCTTTGATCCCTGATAAAAATCTATCCGTGAAGCCATATTTCTGAAGAACAGCATATAGGAAATTCCATTTTACTTTATCAAAAGCTTTTTCAGCGTCAAAGCTTATTAGCAAAGAATTTTCCTTCCCTCGACATCTGGCTTCTAATGAGGTCAACACCTTGCAAACATTCTTAGTGATTTTCCGTCCCCTTACAAACCCCACCTGGGAGTCGTGTATAAGATTCGGCAGAATTCTCGCTAATCTGTTCGCTAAGATCTTAGCCATCAATTTCACTTCATAATTTAGAAGCGAAATGGGCCTATATGATTCAACTAGTTCCGGGTCCTTCCCTTTCTTGGGGAGTACTATAATACAAGCTGTATTTAAATCTGGAGGCATCCTTTCCTGCTCTATTAATATGTTAAACATTGCAGCTAGGGGCTCAGTGATTTCTTCTCCCATGATCTTATAAAATTCCGCTCGGTAGCCGTCTACTCCCGGCGCCTTAAGCAGTGCACTTTGATTAATCGCCAGAAACACCTCATCTGGTGTAATAGGAGTATTAAGTCGCTGTGCCTCGAGAGGATAGTGTTGGTAATCCCATCTGATCTAAGTAGGAGTCTCCCGTCAGCCCATCATCCGGCGGGGCTTCATATAATTTTTTGTAATATTGATAGAAGCTCTCACTAATTTCCTTGTCCGTGTGGACTCGTTCTCCCTGCCTCTTCTTCATAGTCAAAATCCTGGTTTTACCCTGCTTGGTTGCAATCAGGCGCGCCATCAAACGATCACATTTGTTCCCATGCTTGTATAATTGATATTTGTAATAGATTTGCGATTTAACTGCTTTATAATGAAGTATTTCATTTAATTTAGTCTGCAAGAGCATTAAATGTTGTCTATTCTCAATGGAGGCCTGTTGCCCATATCTTCTCCGAGCTCTGCATACTAATTGACTCAACCTCAATATCTCTCTGTTCCTAGTTTTACGTTTGTGAGCCATATAGCTAATGATTTCTCCTCGAAATACTGCCTTAGCCGCCTCCCAGTACAGGACCGGGTCTTCAACGTGCATTGCATTATGTACTTTATAATCCCGCCAACTCTGATGTATGGAGGCCCTGAAACCCTGATCCCGATAGAGCTCTGCGGGAAATACCCATCTCCGTGCCCCTCCCCTCTCTTCCCGAGGCGCCCAGCTCATTTCCACCCAGGCATGATCCGATATCACATCTGCTCCTATTTCAGATGCCGTCACTGAATTGAACATCTGTTCTGAAATCAACAAATAATCAATTCGTGCCTGTGTGCCGTGCGCCCTCGAGAGATGTGTGTAATCTCTCCCCTGCGGATTGAAAGTTCTCCAGACATCCACTAGTCCCACCTGTCGACAAAGATTAGGCAGCCCCCGAGACTCCTGTCTAAACTCATTCCTCCTAGCCCCAGTACTGTCAATCAAGGGGTCCATCACCATATTAAAGTCTCCCCCTATTATTGTGGGCAGAGATTTGCTCATTAACAGTCGCGAAGTGATCATCTTATAGAACTTCCGATCATATTGGTTCGGAGCATAAACATTGCCAAACAACATAATTTGGCGCTGCACATGAGCCTCACATAGCAGAAATCTGCCCCCTGGATCTGCGAAGTTCACCTCCACCTTATCCACTATTCCGTTTTGAAACAGGATGGCAACCCCCCCTTTCTTTCCTTGTGCCGCTGCGGATACACAATCCCCCACCCACCAAGTTCGCAATTTAGCATGTTCCCCAGCCGATAAATGGGTTTCCTGAAGAAAGGCTATAACGACTTTATGTCTTTGCAAATGTTGCAAAATTTTTGAGCATTTAATTGGGGACGAGATCCCTCCCACATTCCATGTAACTATTTTTAGTGGACCCAGGTTACATAAAAAAGCTGATCACAAGATGTATTCCATTTATACATTGAAGAGGGATGTCCCAGCCTCCACCCCTCCTCATACACTGTCCTTAGCCATTTTAGTTCATTCTCAAACCCCACTAGCCGTATCTTCCAGGTCTCAGTCCCCCCTATCCCCCAAACCCCCCCTCTTCCCCTTTATGAAACCCAACTATCCCCTTAAACCCCAACTTCCCTTCTTCTAAACCCAAGCCTCTAAATGAGACCATCACGTATAACACCTCCTACCCCCCTCCCTCTCGTAAACCAACTAACACAAAATGCTTCCCCTCGTCTTCCTCTCTTCAGTATATCTCTAATTTATGATTATGTAACTTTTCCAGTTAGTCCAAAAAACAGCATTTAACAAACTTCGCAAAACCTTATTCCAGAGTTCTCAAGCTGTCTCTCTGGTCTGTAAGGAGAATCCTCCACAGCCCTCTGCAAGAATGTCCCCGGGATGGCCCTCGGTAGTTTCACTCTGATATTAATCCAAGCCACTCTGACAAAATCGCCTCAATTCTTGGTGTAAAGGTTATACCTCGATTCTCTGTAGCATTCCATTCAATAATCCCAAACTTCTGCCCAGTCCATTCTGCAGCACGTGCCCAAGGGATTCTAATTGCCTAGTAAGATCTCCTAGGCTTCCTCCTGTGGCCACAATCCCGTCGAACCATCAACTCCGCCCAACAAATTGGGTCTTAACGTCTTCCAAATCTAATTAACTTTTTGTAATCCAGTATGTTTTTTCCATGTGTCCCTCGATCCCATCTTCCATTAGATATCTGTTGATCCTCCATTTAACCTCTCAGTCAGCGATGTTCCACCGAGTTCAAAAAAGCTTGTGCTTGTTCGGTCGTTGTATAAACCTGTGTGACTGCTTGATAGGTGACTCTTAGTTTAGCTGGATATTGCAGTGCAAATCGAATTTTCTTTTCAAAAAGTTTTGTGCAGATAGGAGAGAATTTCCTTCTCTGCATCGCCACCGCAGCAGAGTAATCCTGGAAACATAAGATCTTTTTGTTCCCATATTGCAGCTCCTGATCTTTCCTCAAAGCTTGCAGTATTGCCTCTTTGTGCGCAAAGTTTAAGATGCGGCAGATCACCACTCTTGGACGTGTGGTTTCCACAGGCTTGGGCCCCACTCGATGTGCTCTCTCTACCTGGAGAATTCCCAGGTCTTCTGGGAGTTGTAGTTGTTCTGGCAACCATTTTTCCAAAAATGTCCGCAGGTTTACTGTCTCCAAAGCCTCAGGCAGACCCACCAATCTTAAGTTATTCCTCCTTGATCTATTCTCGAGGTCTTCAAGCTTTTCTTCATAGCTTTCCACCATGGATTTAAGCTTAATATTTTCCTCCTCCATTTTGTGCACTTTGTCTTCGAGAGCTCCATGACGCTGTTGATACTCCGCTAGTTCTTTGGTAAGTTGTCCCAAATTTTCCTGGACTAGCGTTATTTTACTGTCGATGGGCCCCAATCGTCGATCCAGCAGAGGCTCCATGGCGGCCGTCACCTCCGCCGCCACCTCCGCTACCCACACGGAGCTCAAGGCCGACGCAGCCGGGCTCGCCGACGCTGCCATTTTTTCCTCGCCGGCCCGCGTCTTTTCTTTGTCTCGGCGAACGCTTTTCGCCGCCATGGGTTCTTCCGTGAGTAGCGTCGATTTGATTACCTTCCCTTCTTATTGCGGGCTAAGGTATTTATCGGTTCTTTACTGGGGCGTTTTCCTGGATTTTGAGGGTTAAGTGGGTAAGCTGGCCGGAGCGGAGGTTTCAACGACCGCTCCTGGTCATGGCGTCACGTGATCTCCGTATATATTGGGTTAATGTGGGGTACATGTCAAGCTGGTTTCATCTTAATATAAGTATGTCAGAGTATGTCCAGGAATCCTGACATATAGGTCTTAAATAAATAAATAAATTTATTTTATTTTGTTCACTATCCAATTTCCTTCTTTTTACAGTTTTCCATCTCAGATTCTTCTATTCCCCTTCCTCTTATTCCCCAGTCTTTCACTAACTCTGCCCTCTCCCCCTTCCATCCAGTTTCTCCCCTCTTGCATTATAGGGAGGTTGGTTGGAATAAATATGGTAAGGTGTTAAGGGGAAGGGGATTAAGTGGGGTGGGGTGTCTAGGTATAGTATCAGCAAATCTTTTGCAAGAGGAATAGGGTGGACTGGAGGAAATACAGTAGGAGACAAAATGAGGTGGTAAGAATGCTGGGAGATTTCATGTGGCAGGGTTTTATGCGAGGAGACTTGGGCAGCGGGTGGCTGAGGGAGGAAGTTAGTGGTGGTTCGTGATTTTGCTCCAAAGGTAATATTTTTGTGTTTTATATTTTGCTGCTTGATGTGAGAGAACAAGTCTGCCAGTGCCAATCAGGGGCGTAGCCAGACTTCAGCGGGAGGGGGTCCAGAGCGCAAGTGAGGGGGCACATTTTAGCCCCCCCGGCACCAACAACCCCCTGCCACTTTTGACCTCCCGCTGCCGACAACCCTCCCCCACCACTATCGACACCCCCCCCCCCCGCTGCCGCCAACCGTCCACCACTATCAACCCCCCTCCCGCTGCTGCCAACCCGCCACCGCCAGGGGGGTGAAGTCTTCTTCAGCGTCGGTCTACTCCGACGCGTTCGCTGATCTGGATTCTGTTCCTGTGAGTCCTGACGTCTGGCACGTTCCTACATGCGGACGTCAGGAGTCAAGAAAAGACTCGAATCCAGATCAGCAGTGCACCGGAGACCAGCACTGAATAGGACTTCAGCTGGCAGGGGTTGGGGACCCCCGCCAGCAAAGGTACCCAACGACGGCGGGAGGGGAGGGGAGGCGGCAGGGGGGGGTGAAATTAGGGGGGCCAGGGCTAAATCTGTGGGGGCCCATGCCCCCACCTAGTTACGCCCTTGGTGCCAATGTTATTAAATGTTGTTTAACAGTAATATGTAAGTATAATGCTACATAAGTATGTAAAATGTCTTGTTGAAATTCAAAGCTGCTGCTGAGAAAATGGCAAAAAAACTCTTTTTTTTTTGCCTCACCCTGTAGATTAGTTGGGTAGCAAAAGCAGGGCCCAGGAATCAAACCTTCCCAGTAGTCACCCTATCAACTAAAAATGATGTTTACAAAACTGACGTCAATGGATTATGTGTTTATGTGCTGTGTACATGTTATTATGCACAACTGATTATGCATTTCCATACATAAACTGATAGTTGAGACTTCAGAGGAACAGCACTGCCTTAACTCTACTGTAAACACTTCTATAAAGAGAAACTTTAAATACTGTATTTTTAACTAACAGCTGTTCAAGTTCAGGTCACTTTGCCTTGTCTACAAAAGTAGAAATGAACTTTCTTTCACCCAGGCAATTCCAAGCTTTCTTGCACCCAAATCTCTTTTTGCTGTAAGACTTCTTTGTAGAAACATTTAAGGCCCTGTTTACTAAGCTGCACTAGAGGTACGCTAGCGTTTTTAGCGCACGCTAAATGCTAGAAATACCTGGGTGTCTCTAGTGCTTATAGATGTTTGCGTTATTGTTTTCCCCAATGGATTTATAACCTCTGTACAGCGGTTGATTCATATACATCATAGATTTTATCTTGTTTGTTTTTTGCCCCAGCACCAGCTATATTCTAATATTATGCTGCATGGTTCCCTAAGGAAGATCACCAAAACGGGACCGTTGGCATCATCTAGCAAGCTGGAGTGTAAATCTATAAGTGCTTTTGTGCTGAGACACTTTAATCAAGTATACAAGTACAGTTTTTTAGTTTGAACATATGAATGTGGTATTCACTAGAAACAAAAAATTTTTAAAAAACTACATAGGGGTTTTTAAGTCGATTATCACTTTTTTGTACGTGCAACTACACAGTTTGAGAATGTTGCCGTAACAGTTGAGACTTTTCTCTCGCAGACACTACGACACTGCTCAACTTGGCTGCAAGGCCAAAGACATGCTGCTTTTGAAAAGCTATACCTGGCAGGGGGATGAGAGAAAGCTGTGGGCAGGTCTAGGAAACAGGCACCCTGTATAAGAGGCTTGGGGAGGCTAAGCCTCCTCATCTGCAAGCCAGACCCCATCAGCCTCTCCAACTCAAAAAAACGGCCAAAGTCGCAGCACTGAACAACCCAGCACAACACATAGCAAAGAGAGGGCCCACCAAAACCTTAGAGGATGATGTCATATGAAAGGACCTGTTCCTGCAGCAATGTCCCCTCCCAACCCCTCAATGGAATCGTGAGGTAACTGAGACCTTACCAAACCAGGTTCACCATGGATCCGATATAGGGTGTCAATCTTCTTGGGGACCACAGGGACAGAGGGGATGCCCACTTCCTAACAAGGATTTCCTTGAGTACCTCGTGGAGAGGAGCCATCACTGCCTCCTTAGGGGAGGAGGTGTAGTCCAGGACTTAGAGCATCTTGTCCCTGATCTCATCCTCCACTTCTACGGGGAATGGAATGGCCTCAGCCATTTCCAATACAAAAGAGGTGAAAGAGAGGTTCTCAGGTGGAGACAGTCTCCTCTCAGGAGGTGGGAAGGGCTCAGAAGGAATCCCATTGGACTCGTTGAAGGAAAAGTACCTGGGATCCTCTTCTGATTCCCATGAGCGCTCCTCCTCGATGTCAGAAAGCACCTCCCTCAGGGATGTCCGAGACCAAGCCCATCTCGATGCCGAGGACCCATGTCATCAAGAGCGGCGTCGAGAAGCCAGTACCCGTCTCGACTCCGATGAAGCTTCCTCCACCAATTTAGAGGGGGTGCTGGCCTGGGTGGTAGTCGACACTGGCGTCGGAGGCTGCACTGCGGGCCGAGGGGCAGGCGGGGCCGTAGCAGGAGGTATGGCAGGTGCAACATCGCTGTATAATGCCGTCCAAAAGTTCAGGGAGCAAGGCCCAGATGCACTCATCGAAGGCTGCTATCGGGAAAGACTGAAGGGCCGGCTAGAGAGCAGGCTGCAGAGTCGCTGAGGCCAAAAGTGGGAGCAGGATCTCTGCTGCCTAGAGATGCACGCATCGGCACCTCCTGTACGGAGGGGGATCGGTGCTCCCCCCACCAACGTTTCTCAGGTGTCAAATCCTTTGTCACCCCGGAGCTCCCGGCACATGCGTCAATGGAGATCGGTGATGGTGCTTCTTGGCCTTCGACCAATGAACATCACCCATGCTCCTCGGTGCCGACGATGACAATGTTGAATCCTCATGTCGCCTCGGAGTTGGGTCCGATGATGGACTGTCCCAGGGGGTCTGCATAGCAGGAGGCCTCGAGGCAGGTAGAGACCCATTCGATGTCTCCCTGCTCCCACTGTCTCGGAGTCTCAAAGTAGCGATTCCTACCGTGACTCCCGATGAAACACTCAATGTCGACACCGATGCCTCTGACCTCGATGCCATGACCTGGTTCCAAAAAGTTTCTCGCATTGAGTCTCTCGGGAAACCTGGGTTGCTTTCTTCATAAGAAGACAAAGGACCCCTCCAAAGGGACACCACCTTGTAGTGGTGGAGGGGCTTCTGTGTTTCAATGACTCAGAGGGCTATGCTGAAGGGTTACCCATATCAGACAGGCCTCTGAGGAGAAACCAGACAAAGAGTGTCCCAAACTGGGAGAGTGGTAAGATGGCAACCTGAAGTTCGTATGCCCAACGGCCCAGCTGCCTTCTGAAGTTTTGTCTTCTCTACATAAATTTCCTCTCTGCAATTGCAGTTACCTTAACTGAGAGGAAGGGGACAACCAGCGGTCAGTCGCCGATGGCCAGCGTTTTGTCCCCTGAGCAGCAAGTGCAGGACCGCTGCGCAACGAACTGCCCACGGATGAAAGGGTTGGCGAGTCCTTTGATTAGTGCTGGCGAAGGAGCGTTGACGCTCTTGGACCTGGAAAAAACAACTCCATCGCTCCCAAATTATTCAACCACCATGTCCAAAGGAGTGGAGGAGTGAGTTAGAGGCATATGCTGAAATGGAGGACGTTTACAGCAGAACCCGATCGGCGGAACCACTCCTAAATACCTAAGAGAAATCAGCTTGGAGTTTCTGGCTCCCATGGAGGTTACATTGAATACCATCTGGAAGGCGCTTCGGGTCCTAATGGTGGCAGTAAATAACTTTGTTTCAGCTATAATCTTATTAGAGAGTTACATGGATAATTTAACTGGACCCTTTGAGAGTGAAAATTTGATATAACAAATGAAGTTCTACACGAGCAAGAAGTGGTTACGATCTTGAAAATGATAATACACCAGAAACTTTGAATAATAAAATGAATATTATTATAGATGATTAATATCGAGATTATTGTTTTCCCCAGAGTTCCGGGTATGACTCCTAAAGTTTTCCTCAGAAATATTTCCTTAATTATCTCTATATATAAAAGGCACCACCAACGTTCTAAATGAAGCCTCCAGCCGGAAGTGTGAAGGGGGAGAGATATCCAGTTTCCCCATGAGTGTCTGCCCCGCCCTCGCTCTCTCTGTAACACAAACAGTGAAAGAAAACACAGCAAAGCATGAAATCAAATCGCTCTCTCTGTAACAGTGAAGGACTCAGAGGAGGGAGGGGAGAGAGGGCAGAAGCCCTCACTATCTCTGTAACACAAACAAACAGCAGGAAACTTAACCCTGAAGGACTCGACTCCGAGGGGGGAGGGGACAGAGAGGACAGACAGCACAGGGGAAGGGAGAGAGGGCAGAGGGCAGGGACACACACACTCCCACATGCACACTCTGAAGAAAACCTTGCTAGCCCCCGTTTCATTTGCATCAGAAACGGGGCTTTTTTACTAGTTACTTTAAAAAAGAGTGAAGCCTGTGAAAACTGGGATTACTTTAATCAGTGGGATCTGAATTAAAGACTTAAGTATATGTATTGTTAAATAACTTCTGTTTTTTAAAAGAGAGAGAATGTAATCAGATGTATTATTTCTAACTAATATTGGACAATAAGTATGTTTTCAGTGAAATGAACTGACTATACACCTTATTGGGCTTGAAGAAGCCAACAAGATGATCAATGTGGAATAATTAATTAGATGAGTAATATCTGGGGATAATCAGGTTAATACCACATTTTTTTTTTCTGTTTACTGTTTAATTGATCTCCTTGTCTTTTTTCACTCTCCCAATTTAGTGGTCTAAGGAAGAGAATAGAATTACCTGATTGAAATAATTCCTATATATTACTTTCTCTGTATTTCTAGCAAGTTGTTTTATCACTTGTAAAAATTTAAATGGTTAAAAATAAAAAATAAGACGACAAAGGACACAGGTGGCAGGGCTATGGTTGGGCCTGAGGCACTGAAGACACCAAGAATGGGTGTCCTTCCCCGAGATGGTCCGGTTGCACTGGGTACAACGCTTGAAGCCACTTGGAGTCTTCGTGGACATGGAATGAAAAATGACATCAGCTAAATTAAAAGTTGTGATGGTGCCTAAAAAAGGGGGAAGAAGGTACAAAAAAGAAGACCTGACCGAGCAGACCTAAGAATGGGCCGCGACGAAAAAGAAAAGAAACTTAGATGCGGGCAAAAGGCTAAAGAGACTAAGGGGTTGGGGTTCAGTTTTTGGACAGAACAAAAGAAAAATAGAAGCGGGTAGCAAAAACCGCCGAAAGGCAGTGAAAAAAAACAGTTCTCTACTGAACATGTGAGGAGCAAGCAAAAAAAGCCACTGCTTCTCATGCGGAGAAAACAAAACTGAATCGGCATGTTTGTGCTGCGGACTCGTGCATGCGTGATGCTCGTGCTCCAAAAAGCTCTCGATTTTTCTATGGCATATTTGCCAAACCGGGCGACACAGGATGGTGTCTACTCAGCTGTGAGAAGAAGCAAGCCTGCTTGTCCTTAGAGAACTACTGTAATTGCTGTAGACCACTACCAGCAGACGGTGATCAAGGGACTAAGGAGAGATGCTGGAACGGGGGGGGGGGGGGGGGGGGGAGAGACACTGGATGGAGAGGGAGAGAGGTGCAGGTGCTGCTCTGGTGGACAAGAGTGGGAAAGGATGGACAGACAGTCAAAGAGGCAGGACCCTAGAGGGGGTTGTAGATGTTATAGGACCAGCTGTGGGAAAAGAGAGAGTGACTGGATCAGGGAGGAGGAAAAGAGACGGGGAAAGATGCTGGATGGTATGGGAGAGACACTGGATCCCAGGAGGAGGAGGGAGACACTAGGCCTGCTGGATAGAGGGAGAGAGAGGTGCAGGTGTTGCTCTGATGGACTTGGGTGAGGTGTGGTAGGGAAGGGATAGAGAAACAGAAGGCTAGACAGGAAAATATGCAGGACCCTGGAGAGGGAGGGAAGCTATCATGTAGACACACTGGAGAGCAGCTGGACTGAGGAAAGAGGAGCCAGGGAGGGGGAAGAAATGCATACCCCCCCCCCCCCAATGGACTGCTGGCTACGCCCCTGCCTTTAATCGCAATTTAAAATTTTAATCATTTAATCGCAATTAAAAATTTTAATCAAAATGCAGCCCTAGAAGCTACCAGTTTAATTAGAACTTCACTCTCTGACAACACCGAGGATTTCTCCTGCAGGATGATTCTTACGCCTCAAATTTGTGAACATTTGAAAAGCTACATCTGACATTCTGTTCAGCAAATACCAAAACTGAACTGAAAGAACCCAATCTTGTCCTATGGGACCTTTGTTTATATCACAGAGTGCCTGCCACTTCTGCTCCAGGGAGACTGTGGTTGAGGTAGTACAGTTTGACAGTGCCTCTGCAGAGCTATGTGGGAAAGTCTGTACTGCTCTTGACTTAAGTCATTCTTATCAGTCCCTCTTTCATAAATCAAAATTCAACAAGGATCCAATCTAATAACAAGAGCTCTGTGTTTAGCTTTCTGCATTGCACACTGTAGGGATTACTTTTAATAATTGTTTTAACCAAAATATTTTTTATATTTTAGCCAGGACAAACATAATAAAAGCATAACACTAATACATAATTAAGAAAATATATTCTCAGCAATTGCAAAACTGCACCCTCCACCAAGACAAAAACAAACCAAAAAATCAAAAAAAAAAAAAAAATATATATATATATATATAAGATGGATGTGCACACCATGGTTCAGTTAAAAACACATGTCACTGTAAATGAATGATAGCCATAATCTAGAGGCATGAATACATGCCTTCCAGATGTAGGGTGTTCCTGTATAGGAACAATATGTCCAGTAAAGTTGCAGACTAGGCTATGTGGCAAAAGAAACTTGAGTTTGAGTCTCCTGTCCAACAGGACCCAAGGCACCTCTCTCACAGAGGTGATGAGCTGAAGCTCCAGGAAAGGAGGGGAGACAGATTTTGTTACCATGGTGCAAAGAGGCTATTTTCTCCAGCTGTTGGCCAGTTAGAGAACTTCAGTGTCCCATGCATGCTCTCTGGAGAATGGTGGCTAACCACGTGATTCAGGCAGAATAGGAGTTTTCAGTTTAAGTCTCCTGTTTCACATTATCTGCAGGGTTTGGATATGTCCTGGAGGAAATTACCTCAATCCCAAGGAATGAAGGAAGACAACTGATGTTACTGTGGAAATATCAATCAAAGTGATGCTAGAGGTAGATCTTGCAGAATACAATCCTGGACTTCTGACCAGCAAAACCCAGTCCAGATATAAAACATCCAGGGCAGTAGGTACTCAACTCAGTCCTCAATAAAATAAAGTGATGTATAAAATATAATGTACAATATAAAAACATATAGACCACCAAGGTATTAAAATTGTTTTAAAATATATACCTCAACTCTCTGACTCAAGAAGACTCCGACTCTGTCTGTCATCCATAATTGTCTGACAACACACAGAAAACAAAAATAAGTAAAAATAAAATAGACACCATTAATACCTTATACACCAATATACCAGCCATATGGAAAATGCAGACTGTCAACAATATGAAGCTAGCAAGGGATCATAATATTGCAATTCTCATGTAGAGTCACAAAACACCCTTTTGGAGGTAGTGTGTCATGATTTAGGCTCTACACCATTTCTGATGTTTGGTGCCACCTTTGTAAGGCCAACACACAATCTCTCCAGTGCAAAACACTATACACAAACTTGTGCAAAAACACACTCATAACCTTAACAAACCATAAACAGCACTAATTCCAAGGACAGGACGAGCTACAACCTTATGCGTGGTATGGAAAGGCAACTGTAATTACACCGGGCTCTAAAACACCAGTGCACAACCTAGTGAAAAAACAAACAAACAAAAAGGGCTGCAAACTATACGCTAGCAGAATATTGCACCTTCCTTGATCACACCTGAAAAACACATGAAGGCAAAATACTGAACTGGAAAGTTACCTCAAGAAGTCATACTCAGCATGTAGCAATACTACAAAAATTGAAACTTACATGCAAAATATCACAGATGCACATTTCCAAAAACTGACATATTCCAATTAATAAATCCTGAATAAAATAGTTTTTTCTACCTGTCTGGTGACTTTGTTTTTCTGATCATGCTGGCTCAGTATCCGATTGTGCTGCTATCTGTCCTTTTAACTCCGTTTCCAGGGCTTCCTTTCCATTTATTTCTTTACTTTCTGCCTTTCTTCTTCATTTCTTGCCCTACATCCGTAAGTAAAAGCTGTGTCCTCCGCAGAGTTGACTGTCCAGTGGATCCAGCTTCTGCCTATTTTCTATATCCATGTGCACTTTTTCTCCTCTCTTCCTTTTCCCTCACCTCATCTCCTTCCTCACTCTTCCCTCGCCTCCATCCATGTCCAGCATTTCTTCTTTCTCCTCCATCCACCCATGTCCAGCGACCCTCCTGTCCCCCCTGCCATCCATGTCCAGCAACTCCCCCTGTCCCCTCCGCCCTCCCCTGCCCTCCACCCATGTCCAGCGACCCTCCTGTCCTCCCTGCCCCTGCCATCCACCTATGTCCAGAAACCCCCCTCCCCTCCATCCACCCATGTCCAGTGACCCTCCTGTCCTCCCTGCCATCCACCTATGTCCAGAAACCCCCCTCCCCTGCCATCCACCCATGTCCAGCGACCCTCCTGTCCTCCCTGCCCCTGCCATCCACCTATGTCCAGAAACCCTTCCCCTCCATCCACCCATGTCCAGGGACCCTCCTGTCCCCCCTGCCAACTGCCATCCACCTATGTCCAGAAACCCCCCTCCCTGCCATCTACCCATGTCCAGCAACCCTCCTGTCCTCCACCTATGTCCAGAAACCCCCCTCCCCTGCCATCTACCCATGTCCAGCGACCCTCCTGTCCCCCCTGCTAACTGCCATCCACCTATGTCCAGAAACCCCCCTCCCCTGCCATCTACCCATGTCCAGCGTCTCTCCTGTCCTCCCTGCCATCCACCTATGTCCAGAAACCCCCTCCCCAGCTATCCATCCATGTCCAGCGACCCTCCTGTCCCCCCTGCCAACTGCCATCCACCTATGTCCAGTAACCCCCCCGTCCCCCCTGCCCTCCACCCATGTCCAGCGACGCGACTCTCCTCGTTCCCCTGCTCCCCCTTCCTCCAGCCACCTGAGCCCCCCTCCCGTCTCAACCCCCCCTCCCCAACCCGCTAAACAACCCTCTTCTGCCACCCGACCCGGCTGGCACCTCACCTGACCCAGCATTTAAAAAAAATCTCCGAGCGGCGAATGAGGTAAGCCAGGGTTCAAATCTCACTTCTCCCACTGATTCTCCTTGTGACCTCAGGCAAGTCACTTCACCCTCCACTGCCTCAAGGACAAAAGCTTAAGGCCCTGTTTACTAAGGTGCGCTAGCATTTTTAGCACATGCTAAAAGTTAGCACGTGCTAATCATGTAGACACCCATAGGAATATTATGGGCATCTATACAGCACACCACTAAAAATGCTAATGCACCTCTAGCGCAGTTTAGTAAACAGGGCTCTTAGAAAGTAAGTCTTCTGGGCAGGAACCTACCTATTGTATCTGACTGTAACTATTACCTCAGGTTTGGAAGAGCAAATAAGTAAATCTAAATCCAGATCCAGCCCAGAATAGCAGACAATTGCTATAGCCTCACAGCTCGGTTTAAACACGAGTGCTACCTTACTGATAACCTCATTCCAGATTCTTACAGAATTAATTGACGACTCACTTACATTAACAGAGCTGTCCCACTCTCAGCCCAGCTTCACTGTGCAAATACTGTTTGTCGTGACATCTGACAGATAGTCTTCACATGTATGACACACTGAACCCTACAATTCACAGCTGAATAAAAAAAAATCCCTAAACATAATTTATTTTGCTAAATTGATGCCCTGTTTACCAATGAAAACAAAAAAGTGAGGACAAGTATGGAGGCAATCCAAAGAACTTTATTAGTAATCAAAAAAGGACCCGACACGGCTGTATTTCGGCATCAAAGCCTGCATCAGGGGTCAAACAAATCTATACGAAAAAATATAATCAATATTAAAAATAATTAACAATTATTATCAAAGTGAACATAATAAAACATAGTGACATATATAAAGAACAATTCAAACCGCTATATCAGTGTACATGAAAATTACCTATGGATGAAAAGATATATAAAAAAATGGATGATCATAGTATATTTTAATAATGAATTAATAAATCATTTTGATTGTTTTTATTGTTAAGATCATAGATTTTGGAGTGTGGATATAGATAAAGCAACAATCAAAGAAGGTACACCTTGTATGCATATAATGATTATTTAATAATGTTTGCAATCCATAAATGCTATAAAAAACTCTAATTCTTTTATATATCTTTTTTCCTATCGTTTTTACCTTTTCTCTTTTATCTATATCCACACTCCAAAATCTATGATCTTAACAATAAAAACAATCAAAATTATTTATTAATTCATTATTAAAATATACTATGATGATCCATTTTTTTATATCTTTTCATCCATAGGTAACTTTCATGTACACTGATATAGCGATTTGAATTGTTCTTTATATATGTCACTATGTTTTATTATGTTCACTTTGATTATAATTGATAATTATTTTTAATATTTTTTTCGTATAGATTTGTTTGACCCCTGATGCAGGCTTTGATGCCGAAACACGGCCGTGTCAGGTCCTTTTTTGATTACTAATAAAGTTCTTTGGATTGCCTCCATACTTGTCCTCACTTTTTTTGTTTTCATTGTCTTTTATTTGCGTGAGGATTTTCCTCTCCGCTTTTTGTTTGTTGACTTGCCCTGTTTACCAAGCCATGCTATAGGTGCGCTAGTGTTTTCAGTGCACGCTAAAAGTTATTAGCGTGCGCTAAAAATGCTAGCGCACCTTGGTAAACAGGGTCCTTTATTTTTTATTAACTTGTATTGAAATTATTAAAGTTCTTAAATCCTCCTTTACTTCATCTGTGAGAAATCAGAGACTGATGTGCTACATGCAGTTTTTGATATGGAATTGAATAGTAGATAAATTCATTCTAAACTTACTGTAAAACATCAAAATATTTTTACCTACTTTAGCTTTCTGCTCTGTATACACTCCAAGATATTTCCCTTACAGCTTGCCATATGTATTTGGGGGAGGGGGGGGGGGGGGAAGGAGACAAGCTTCGGATGTTGGCACTCAGTGCAGCCTGCAGCAGTCAGTATTTAAAAAAAAAACCAAAAAACGGTAACCACTGTGGGCTACAAACATTAATGTGTTAATTATTTTAATCACTAACATTTGTGTGACTAATCCACAACAGAAATACTCATCTAATTTATAAAATATAAACATTGGCATTTATATCTGCTCTGAAGCTTACATGTCAGTTAATTAGTCATTTGGACCTGGGGTTTGGAAGAGTGAAAGAACAATTGTGCTTATCACTTTGGCATTAAAAAATGTTTTGCGATTGTTCCCCAACTAGCATTCCTTGGATATCCAGTTTATTAAAATCTGTCATCTACATGTGAAAGTAGCAGCACTTCATAAAAACAGATTCATGCATAAAAGGAGTGCACAAGGAGATAAGTTAACAACAGAAAAGCGAAATAATTTCTTTGCCTCAGACTTTACTGAAGAGAATGTTGCCGGCACTGGAAATCTGTGATAGTGAAGACTTCAAGCAATTAAAGCACATCACTGTAAGTCTAGAGGCAGTAACACAACAAATTCAAAAGCAACCAACCATCAGGACCAGATAGAATTCACTCCATAGTTCTGAAAGAACTCAAACATGAAATTGCTAACTTGCTACCAAGTAAGCTAGAGCTTATCATTCAAACCAGCCATGATAGCTAAGGTCTAAACTGGAGAATGGCCAATGCAACACCGATTATTTTAAAAAAGGATTTATTAGGATTTATTTACCACCTTTTTGAAGGAATTCACTCAAGGCGGTGTACAGTATGAATCTTGGGGTGATCCAAGAAACCATAGGATCTGTAAGCCAGATTTCAGCTCTATGCAAAGTACTTGAAGCTATACTAACAAACAAAACTGAACATGTAGACAGATATGGCTTAAAGGGAATGAGTCAGCCTGGGTTCAGCAAAGGCAAGTCTTGCCTTACTAATTTATTAGATTCTTTTTTTTTATTATTTAAATTAAGTCTTTATTCACGTTGATAACGGAACAATCAATTCAATAACAATACAGGTGATTTGCTTGAGCTTACTTTACGCATGCCTTTTTCCAACAATGTAAATACCGTTGTTCCACTTTATCAAGGTAATTTATTAGATTCTTTTGAGGTATAAATTAAACAAGTGGATAATAGTGAACCAGTTGCTGTGCAGCCCCATTGTAGATAGAATGTAGAAATCAGAATTGATACTTCCAGGTCGGGATGTGTACAGTTCTGACAATATTTCAGAAAAGGGTTTGCCAATATAGGGGAATGTGTGTGTATGCACTGGCAATGTGCGGCAGAAGTAACCATTTTACATTTCTCAACATCTATAACATCAACAGAAGCAACTCGACAACTTACAGGTCTAAGCATCAGTACTTACATGTGTAATTTGGTATTTCAGAGCAAAGATGTGTATATCTCCCATTTTGGAAACCAACATGTCTAACTGCTCTCAATTAAGTACAGAGGTTGCAATCATTTCGGAACTATGGGATTAAGGAGGTGACATCCATTAATCCCTACTTTAGAGTGCAGCCAAAAAGGGTAAAGGGTCATGGATTTGATATACTGCCTTTCTGTGGTACAACTAAAGTGCTTTACATATATATTTTGGAGGGGATTCTATATATGGTGCCTAAAAAAAATTGACACTGGACTAAGCGTATTCTCTAGGCGCCGATTATAGAATATGCTCAGTTGATATCTCAGCGCCTAAAACTGGAGGCTAGCGGCAGGCAGCAAATGTAAATTGTTGCTGTAGCCTGACAACCTATGCAAAGCAAGTGGAAGTAAACTGGGGGGGGGGGGGAGGAGAATGGGTTTGAGAGAGAGGGAGTAAAGATGTCGGACTTCTTGTGGGGGGGGGGGTGGTTGTGGCGATGCCGCTCTCTCTAAAGCGCAGCCTGAAGCCTCCGCCGGCCTCATTATAGGACCACCCCTGGAAAATTTATAACAGAAAGGCATATTAAAACATGCAAGTACAATCAAAGTCCAGTTAACACTGGAATGCACTCAGAAGGGGCTTCCTCTGAGTGCATGCTAAAGCTTTTGCAAAGACCCTGCCCTTACATTGCTGGAAACCCTAAGCATGCTCTCTTTCAGCTTGACAATGCACAAAGCAAGGAAGAGGGTCTGCAGGGTGACTAGCCCACAGGAAAAAGTAAGAATTGATATGATATTACAGCAGCCGCCTGCTTGGCTCTCTACAATGATGCACAGCTACTGGGGATCAAGAAAAGGTCAGGGGAGTGTCACTGTGGGATTTGATGAACAGTGGATAGCAGCAAATATAAAGAGTGGGGAACAAGAAAGTAGGATAAGATTAGTTCATAGTTTTAACATCAGAAACAATGAAATCATATTCAAATAACTTTAAACAATTTCCTTAACTTCTGTGGTTTGCAGCTCAATAAATATTAAAAAGGAAGTCTACACTATCTGCAAATTGTCTGTGTATGCTATTTATTGCAGACCATTGAGCAATACAAACAAGGAGTACAGAAAACCAACATACATAGTTAAATAAAAAAATATATATATCAGAAGCTTAGCCGAGATTGGGAGGCGGGGCTGGTGCTGGGCAAGACTTCTACGGTCTGTGTCCTGAAAATGGCAGATACAAATCAAGGTAAGGTATACACAATAAGTAGCACATATGAGTTTATCTTGTTGGGCAGACTAGATGGACCGTGCAGGTCTTTTTCTGCCGTCATCTACTATGTTACTATGCAGTTTTTTTGCCCACTGAAGCTACAGAAAAAGCACATAGTAAAATATTCATTATGACTATAACACCTTTATAAAAAAATTATGGACCCTGTTTACTAAGCTGCACTAGTGTTTTTACCAGCTTATTTTCGAAAGAAGGGCGCCCATCTTTGGGAGATGGGCGTCCTCCTGAGGGCGCCCAAATCAGTATAATCGAAAGCCAATTTGGGGCGCTTTCAACTGCACTCCATTGCTGAGACGAACAAAGTTCATGGGGGCGTGTCGGCACAGTAGCGAAGGCGGGACAGGGGCGGGCATGGGAGTGGTTAACAGATGGCCGGCTTCAGGCCATAATGGAAAAAAAGAAGGGCGCCCTTAGCGAGAATTTATGTCATTTTTTCTAGACCTTTTTTTTTTTTAGGTCCAACTCCCAAAAAAGTGCCCCAACTGCCCACCAGAGGGAATCAGGGATGACCTCACCTGACTCCCCCAATGGTCACTAACCCCCTCCCACAAAAAAAAAATAACTTTAAAAGCTTTTTTTTTCCCAGCCTTTAAGCCAGCTCCATGACAGCAGTATGCAGGTCCCTGGAGCAGTTTTTAGTGGGTGCAATGCACTTCAGGCAGGTGGACCCAGGCCCATCCCCCCCTACCTTTTACACTTGTGGTGGTAAATGGGAGCCCTCCAACCCCTCCCCCCAAAACCCACTGTACCCTCATGTAGGTGCTCCCTTCACCCATAAGGGCTATGGTAATGGTGTAGAGTTGTGGGGAGTGGGTTTTGGGGGAATTTGGGAGGCTCAGCACCCAAGGGAAGGGAGCTATGCACCTGGGAGGTATTTTAATGGTTTTTTAAAAATGTTTAGAAGTGCCCCCTAGGGTGCCCGGTTGGAGTCCTGGCATGTCAGGGGGTCCAGTACAGTACAAATGCTGGCTCCTCCCATGACCAAAGGGCTTGGATTTAGCCGGGGTTGAGATGGCCGCTTTTAGCTTCCATTATGGCTGAAAAACAAAAACGGCCATCTCAAACCCGACTATCTCTGGCATTTGGCCAGTTCCAACCGTATTATAAAAAAAAAAAAAGATTGATGCCCATGTTTTTTGATAATACGGTTTGCCCCTCCCCTTCGCGGTGCTGTCCTCCGAGATGGGTGCCCTTATAGATGGACGCCTGCGTTCGATTATGCTCCTCTTAGTGCGCTAAATGCTAGAGTCGCCCATATGTTTCTATGGGTGGCTTAGCGTTTACGGCATGCAAATCATTAGCGTGCCCTAAATATGCTAACACGCTCTTAGAATTGCTTAGTAAACAGGGTCCTATATTTATTTTGTAAAACATTGCCAGAGGACATAGTACATTCTGCATATGTGGAGGACTGCTTTAAGGAGAATGAATACAGGTTTCCCTGATGATCCTAAAATTTTAAGCAACAGAATTATGAGGGGGGGGGGGGGGTCTATTTCTAGTTAGGATCATTATAGGCAGAGAATTAAGAGAAATGTTTTGCACTATTCTGTGCCAGAACAAGAAAATAACCTGGTTAAGAAAATAAGATGCTATCATGCCGGGTCGCACCAAAGGTTCATTGAGCTCAGCATCCTGTCTCTGATGGTGGTCAGTCTAGGTCACTAGGAAATACCAGAGAGATCCCACAGAGCAGATACTTTTCTTGCTGCTCATTCCCCGGGATAAATAGTGGATTTCCCAGGTCTACATGGCTAATAATTGATTTATGGACTTCTCTTCCAAGAACTTCTCCAAACAAACCCCTTAATCAAGGCCAGTTCTAATTTGTTCGCACTACTGAAACTTTATTTTCAGATATCACTAGTACCACATTTTTTATTTTTTTGTTACTAGTGTAATGGAATCCAGCAGGACAGAAAAGCAACTCTGTCAGTTACTTGCCCGTAAAAATGTCTTTTGGAAAGGGAAAAAAACAAAAAACTCAGAAGAATTAATTTGGAAAGCAATCTACAAATAAGAGAAGGGGAGCAATGGCAAAAAGAGGCAAAGCAAAACAGCAGAAAGTTTCCTCAGTTCTGCTGGATGCTGCCTAGGTCGTCAGGCATAGCACATTACATAGGAAGCACATGATCAGCTAGGGAACAAGCTAAAGGCATCAGGAAAAAGCAGCTTATGGGGTCTGAAAAAACTGGGACAGCCAATGTGCTGGAGACTTTTAATAGTGAAGAAAAAAAAATAACACAAAAAAACAATCCCCCCACACCCCATCATGTGAGGAAGTGCAGTGTCTGACTACAGGCTTTAGCGTTCTTAGGGGTATGTTTACTAAGGTGTGTTAGCGTTTTTAATGAGCCTTTAAAGTCAAGGCGCATTAAATGCTAATGTGTCAATACATTCCTATGGGCGCATTAGCATTTAACGTGCATTAAAAACGCTAACGTGCCTATAGAGCACCTTAGTAAACATACCCCTAAGGGTCCTTTTAATAAGTTGTGGTATAAACAGGGGTATAATCGAAAGGAGATGGGTGCCCTTCTCCCGAGGTCACCCAAATCTGCATAATCGAAAGCTGATTTTGGGCGCCCTCAACTGCAGTCCGTCGCAGGGACGACCAAAGTTCCCGGGGGCGTGTCGGAGGCATACCGAAGGCGGGACTGGGGCGTGTTTATCGGCAGAGGACAGATGGGCGTCCTCGGCCAATAATGGGAAAAAGAAGCACATCCCTGGCAAGCATTTGGTCTACTTTATTTGGTCCCTTTTTTTTAGGTCCAAATCCCAAAAAGGTGCCCAAACTGACCAGATGACCACCGGAGGGAATCGGGGATGACCTCCCCTGACTTCCCCAGTGGTCACTAACCCCCTCCTACCCTAAAAAAAACAACTTTAAAAACTTTTTTTTGCCAACCTCAAATGTCATATTCAGGTCCATCGCAGCAGTGTGTAGGTCCCTGGAGCAATTTTTAGTGGGTGCAGTGCACTTCAGGCAGGCAGACCCAGGCCCATCTCCCCCCCACCTGTTAAACTTGTGGTGGAAAATGTATGCCCTTCAAAACCCAACCGAAACCCACTGTACCCACATGTAGGTGCCCCCCTTCACCCCTTAGGGCTATGGTAGTGGTGTACAGTTGTGGGGAGTGGGTTTTGGGGGGGGGTTGGGGGGGCTCAGCACCCAAGGTAAGGGAGCTATGCACCTGGGAGCAATTTCTGAAGTCCACTGTAATGCCTCCTAGGGTGCCCGGTTGGTGCCCTGGTATGTGAGGGGGACCAGTGCACTACGAATGCTGGCCCCTCCCACAACCAAATGCCTTGGATTTGGTCATTTTTGAGATGGGAGCCCTCTGATTCCATTATCGGCGAAAACCGAGGTCGCCCATCTCTAAAGTCGGCGATCTCAGCATTTAGGTCGACCATTAAATGGTGAGATTTGGGCGCCCCTAACCGTATTATCGAAACGAAAGATGGGCGCCCATCTCATTTCGATAATACAGTTTGGCCCGCCTCTTCACGTCCTCGAAAATGCCCCTCAAAGTGGCCTTAGCATGCCCTTACACTGGTTTTTTCTCATGTGTTAAGGCTATTTTTACTACAGCAGTAAAATGGACGATTTTCTATTTCTCCTATTAATGGCCATCCGCTGTCAACATTAGCATGTGGTCACTACAAAATATTAGTGTGTGAGCACTTACCAACACCTATTTTGTAGGCAGTAAGGGGGTCTTTTACAAAGGTGCACTAGCGTTTTTAGTGCGTGCTAAACGCTAGAGATGCCTATAGGAATATATATATATATTTATTTATTTGCTGCATTTGTACCCCACATTATCCCACCTATTTGCAGGCTCAATGTGGCTTACATTATATTGCAAAAGATATAATTATGAACAGAGTAAGAGGTTTCTTCTAATTTAACATATTACTATACAAGAATTGAGAAAGATATGTCTGTAGAATGATTTACGTAACTCATACTAAGAAGCAGTAAAATATAATGATCAAAAATGATAATATGATTAAAATAATCAATTCAGAGGGATCAGTAAGTGGTTGGTTTAAATATAGAATAATCACATCATTAAGGAGGATTCTTATTGTAAGTTTCTTCGAACAAGTGCGTTTTTAATAATTTCCTGAAATCTGTGAAGTCACGTGTTATTTTTATAGTATTCGGCAGTTTATTCCATGCTTTTGTGCAGAGGTATGTGAAGGTAGATGCGTGTAATGATTTGCATTTGAGTCCTCTACAGTTAGGGTAGTGGAGGTTTAGGAAGGTATGTGATGAACTTTTGATGTTTCGTGCTGGTAAGTCAATTAGGTCTGACATGTATGAAGGGTGCCTTTAGAATTTAGTGCATTCTAAAAACGCTAGCACGCCTCTGTAAAAGGGGGCCTAAGAGCTCACGTGCTAATCCTGCGCTAATCAACACCTAGACAAGCCCTCTTCCCAATACAGTAAAAAATATTTCTTAGCATGCGGTTTGCTTGTGCAGATCAGGAAATTACTGTAGGAAGCCTTAGCTTGTCCCGCGGTCAGCCCTTTTAAGCTGCAATAAGCCATGCAAGAGAAACAGCGGTCACTAGAACGGGAAGTGTAATATATAAAGTCATTAGTATATCCTTTGATAAACATCTCAGTCTTGAGCAGGCTTGTTCAACCTACGGCTTGCAGAAGCTTGGCATTTTTTTTGGGGGGGGGGGGGAGGGGGGATACAGATCCTTGCAGCATGATCCCTGCCACAACTCGTCCATCTGTGAGCTGCAGCCATGCAGTGCTGGACATTCGGGTTGGCCTCACGGTTTCAAGTTTCAGGAGACTTGAAAACATGCAACCAATCCAACTTCCAGTGCAGTGTGGCTCCAGCTCGTGGACAGAGGAAATCGCAGCAGGGATCCTGTGGCAAGAATCTGCAACTGAAGACAGTTGAGGGGAAAGGTTAAAGGAAAGGGAAGGGGTACATGAAAAATGGGGGGAGGCTGGGGCATACACGAGAGAAAAAGGCAGGGACAGGGCATGGGAGATGTGTGCATGTTCATGTACACATGTGTCTTGGCCCACTGAATATGATGAAATATTAAATTTGGCCCCTGATTTACAAAAAAAGGTTGGACAAGCCTGGTGTTGAGGTACCTGCTAAAGTTCATTGCTTCATCTTGCACAGCAGTTGGTATTTGACAGGGCTATGCCAATAGGCTACACAATGCTGACATCTAGTGGCATTTAATCTCAGAACATCTTTTATCCAGACAGATACCATCAAGGTGTATAACACTAACACTGATATTCTTAAAAATGCACACAAGCAGTTTGCTTACACAGAGGATTCAACCTTCCTTCAGAAATATAAGGACCAAAGTTCAAAAAGTCCCTGGGCAGCAAAATAACAGGTTAATTTTAGCCAACCTAACTGGCTAGGTTCTCAGCTTCAGATTTTCTTAAACCTAGCTGGATTAAATTTGATCAGATGGAGGTCACGTGGTGCTGTTCCAATGCACAACCTTTTTAGCGCTTTTCACTTAACTCGAACCATCCTTTGATTGCTCTTCAGTGTATGAATCTATGGACAAATATCTTAGATGGTCTTCCAGCGATATGAAAAACACAAAGAGGGAAGGAAAATCCTCACGTACAGCAAAAGCAATGGACACAAAGAGTGAGGACGAGTTGAACAGGAAACCCGGAAATCGTTATTTAATTATCAATAAAGATGTCAACAATGAACGTAATATTATATACTTGCTTATGGTCTTTCTTTGGCATTTCTGGGACATAGACTATAGAAGTCTGCCTGGCCCTATCCTTATGTTCCAACTGCTGGAATTGCAGTCAAAGTCCACTCCAGCCTATTTGTCCTTAATCGAAACTTTTCACATCTGTGCTGTTAAAGCAAGGAGGAGGAGGATACAGCACTCAAAGAATGAGTGCTGTGTCCTCCTCTTCCTTGGTACTTGGTAAGTGAGAGGCTGGAACAATTGCAGCGCACACTTCCACGGGAACCCTGCAGGAATTGTTTCCATCCCTATGGGATCCCCACAGCATACACGAGTTCTTCCTGTCATCACTGGCTAAAAAACCTTCTCATTACTCTTTTAATATACATAGTCCATCAATTTTCTTAAAAGAAACATAATTACCTAAGTATTTCAACACTGGGACAGACCAAACTTCCATCAAGCCCAGCATCTTGTTTCTAACAGTGGCCAATCCAGGTCACAAATACCTGGCAAGACCCCAGAAAACTCAATACATTTTATGCTGCATATCCCAGAAATAAACAGTGAATTTTCCCCAAGTCAATTTAATAATGGTCTATGGACTTTTCCTTTAGGAAGCCGTCCAGACCCTTTTTAAACCCTGATAAGCTAACCGCCTTTACCACATTCTCTGGCAACGAATTCCAGAGTTTAATTACATGTTGAGTGAAGAAAAGTTTTCTACGATTCGTATTAAATTTACTACTTTGTAGCTTCATCACATTCCCCCTAGTCCTAGTATGTTTGGAAAGAGTAAACAAACAATCCATGTCTACCCGTTCCACTCATTATTTTATATAGCTCTATCATATCTCCCCTTAGCTGTCTCTTCTCCAAGCTGAAGAGCCCTAGAAACTTCAGCCTTTCCTCATAGGGAAGTTGTCCCATCCCCTTGATCATTTTTATCGCCCTTCTCTGTACCTTTTCTAATTCCACTACATCTTTACTTAACTTTGAAAAATGCTCGGACACTCTCTGCAGCGGTTCTGCGGCCGACAACGGCCAAAGTTTCGATAAACTGCTTCATGGTCCGTGGAGCTACAGAAAGCGTACAAGCATTTTTCAAAGTTAAGTAAAAACATTTGTTTAAGAAAATTGATAGACTCTCTCTCTATGTATATATTAAAACAGTAATCAGGTTTTTTTTTAGCCAATGATATCAGCAGGAACTCATGTATACTGTAGGCATTTTGGACCAAGTAGAGTGTTGAGGCTTTTTCCTCCTTTTTTAAAAGAAAGAATTAAAAAAGAAATATAAAAAAGCTAGAAGAATTCATAATGTAGTGGTTTGGAACTGGTGATAGTACCCACTGTAGAGAGGATTATTGTTTCATTTTACTATTAAATTTTGAGTGCCTATCATAGTATGTTCAGCGCTGCGTGCGTCTGGTATCGCTATATAAATGCTAATAGTAGTAGTAGAAGTCAAGAGTTTTCTTTACATAAATTGTGTAGGAAGCAGTAATATGAGGGATTTCTTCCTCTGCGCATAAATTCCGGGTTCTGGAGGAAAATGCAATCTGTGGCCCCTTGAGGAATTCACAGTAAACGAAAATGCCCCATGTAGTTCTGAATGAAGGCTGATGGTACCATAGTAGCCCAATACAGTACAGTTCCATTCGAGCTAGAAAGGCAAAGGAACTGTCGGGACCAAAAAAAAAAAAGGGGGGGGGGGGGGGGAAGAAGAGGGACTCGGATAGTTTCCCTTGTTTCTCTTAACTTAACAGAAATGGTACCAGTTCTGGAGTCACAGCATTCTGTCAGAGAAGCAACCATAAATCTGTAATAGAAGAGTTCTCTTCTGTCTTGTGGCTAGTTTGGAAACTGGTATCAGAAAGCATTAATCTGGTTAGGATCTGTTTTTCAGTTTTCTACGGCTCTTTAATATTGGCAGGTCCTCCCATTGATGGTTTCCTGCAGCAGTTCAGGCGTAGATTCTGCAGCAAGGATTTGAATATTTGGTATCATCACCTTTTCTAAGACTGAGGCAGTTTCACAACACATTTGCATGTGCTTATTTGGTTCAATTTTATTCCATCTTTCCTAGAAAGCTCAAGATGGATTACAATTTTAACTGATCATCAATCCATAAAGCTCTCACACAAAGATATTTGCATGGAATTTTATACAGAAAACCACATCTATATAAATAAAAATGTAAATGTTCGTTTGTTCAAAATCTTAAATCTCCGAAAGTTTTTCACCGATTGCTAGTACATAAGTAATGCCACACTGGGAAAAGACCAAGGGTCCATCGAGCCCAGCATCCTGTCCACGACAGCGGCCAATCCAGGCCAAGGGCACCTGGCAAGCTTCCCAAACGTGCAAACATTCTATACATGTTATTCCTGAAATTATGGATTTTTCCCAAGTCCATTTAGTAGTGGTTTATGGACTTGTTCTTTAGGAAACCGTCTAACCCCTTTTTAAACTCTGCCAAGCTAACCGCCTTCACCACATTCTCCGGCAACGAATTCCAGAGTTTAATTATGCGTTGGGTGAAGAAAACGTTTCTCTGGTTTGTTTTAAATTTACTACACTGTAGATTCATCGCATGCCCCCTAGTCCTAGTATTTTTGGAAAGCGTGAACAGACACTTCACATCCACCTGTTCCACTCCACTCATTATTTTATAAGCCTCTATCATGTCTCCCCTCAGCCGTCTCTTCTCCAAACTGAAAAGCCCTAGCCTCCTTAGTCTTTCTTCATAGGGAAGTCGTCCCATCCACGCTATCATTTTAGTCACCCTTCGCTGCACCTTTTCCAATTCTACTATATCTTTCTTGAGATGCGGCAACCAGAATTGAACACAACACTCAAGGTGCGGTCGCACCATGGAGCGATACAACGGCATTATAACATCCTCACACCTGTTTTCCATACCTTTCCTAATAATACCCAACATTCTATTCACTTTCCTAGCCGCAGCAGCACACTGAGCAGAAAGTTTCAGTGTATTATCAACGACGACACCCAGATCCCTTTCTTTGTCCGTAACTCCTAATGTGGAACCTTGCATGACGTAGCTATAATTTAGGTTCTTTTTTCCCACATGCATCACCTTGCACTTGCTCACATTAAACGTCATCTGCCATTTAGCTGCCCAGTCTCCCAGTCTCGTAAGATGACGGCAGATAAAGACCTGTCTGCCCAACAAGATAAACTCATATGTGCTACTTTATGTGTATACCTGACCTTGATTTGTATCTGCCATTTTCAGGGCACAGACTGTAGAAGTCTGCCCAGCACTAGCCCTGCCTCCCAACCACTAGTCCCATCTCCCACCACCGGTGCTGTCACCCAATCTCCGCTAAGCTTCTGAGGATCCATTCCTTCTGAAAAAGGATTCCTTTATGTTTATCCCACGCATTTTTGAATTGCGGTACCATTTTCCTCTACACCACCTCCCGTGGGAGGGCAATCAGAGTATCCACCACTCTCTCCGTGAAAAAATACTTCTTGACATTTTTCTTGAGTCTGCCCCCCTTCAATCTCATTTCACGTCCTCTAGTTCTACCGCCTTCCCATCTCCGGAAAAGGTTCATTTGCGGATTAATACCTTTCAAATATTTGAATGTCTGTATCATATCACCCGTTTCTCCTTTCCTACAGGGTATACATGTTCAGGTCAGCAAGTCTCTCCTTTTACGTCTTGTAACGCAAATCCCATACCATTTTTGTAGCTTTTCTTTGCACCGCTTCAATGCCTTTTACATCCTTAGCAAGATACGGCCTCCAAAACTGAACACTATACTCCAGGTGGGGCCTCACCAACGACTTGTACAGGGGCACCAACACCTCCTTTCTTCTGCTGGTCACACCTCTCTCTATACAGCCTAGCCTTGTCACACTGTTTTGTCGCCTTCAGATCCTATCACCCCAAGATCCCTCTTCCCGTCTGTATATATCAGACTCTCACCACCTAACACATACGTCTCCCGTGGATTTCTACTCCCTAAGTGAATTACTTTGCATTTATTTACATTGAATTTTAATTGCCAAACCTTAGACCATTCTTCTAGCTTCTGTAGATCCTTTTTCATGTTTTCCACTCCCTCCGGGGTGTCCACTTTGTTACAAATCTTGATATCATCCGCAAAAAGGAAAACTTTACCTTCTAACCCTTCAGCAACGTCATTCACAAATATATTGAACAGAATCGGCCCCAGCACAGATCCCCGAGGTACTCCACTACTCACCTTTCCCTCATTCGAGTGAATTCCATTAACCACCACCTTCTGGCATCTGTCCATCAACCAATTCCTAATCCATTTCACCATGTCGGGTCCTATCTTCATCCTGTCAAGCTTATTCAAGAGCCTCCTGTGGGGAACAGTGTCAAAAGCTTTGCTGAAATCTAAGTAGATTACTTCTATAGCACGTCCATGATTCAATTCTCTGGTCACCCAAAGAATTCAATAAGATTTGTTTGGCACAATTTACCTTTGGTAAAACCATGTTGTCTCAGATCTTGCAACTTATTGGCTTCCAGGAAATTCACTATCCTTTCCTTCAGCTTTGCTTCCATTACTTTTCCAACAACCGAAGTGAGGCTTACCGGCCTGTAGTTTCCAGCTTCTTCCCTATCACCACTTTTGGGAAGAGGGACCACATCCGCTGTTCTCCAACCCCACGGAACCTCTCCCATCTGCAAGGACTTATTAAACAAATCTTTAAGAGGATCCGCCAGAACCTCTCTGATCTCCCTCAATATCCTGGGGTGGATCCCATCCGGTCCCATGGCTTTGTCCACCTTTAGATTTTCAAGTTGTTCATACACACTCTCTTTTGTGAACGGTGCTATATCCACTCCATTCTCATATATACTTTTGCCTGTCAATCATGGTCCTTCTCCAGGATTTTCTTCTGTGAAAATAGAACAAAAGTATCTGTTTAGCAAATTTGCATTTTCTTCATCATTATCTACATAGCAGTTCGCAGCATCTTTCAGTCTCACAAGTTCCCAATAGTCTTCAGGATTCAAATCCCTCTGGACATGTTCATATTGTTTCTTTTTCTTTTCTCCTCCCAACTTAAAGATCTTTTTAAAATTAATGAAAGCCATTGCCCCTTTTTTTTTTTTTTTAATTAGGGCAAAATAAAATGTGCTCTTATTGGATAAACTAAAGAAAAAAGGAGGCATATTAATATAAATGACAACTAAATATTTCACAATGCATTGCTCCACGTTTTCCAAAGTATTAAGTGTACTTTGGAAAAAAATACATAAACAGCTTGAGAGAAATTCTCTTCTTGAGAAAAACCGGCAAAAACTCCAAACTCTGTAATACTGCATTTAGCAACAAGTCTCGACAGCTGCTATCACGGAAATGATCCAGATGCTCCGACAGCGGCAAACCAGTTCTTAGTCACAGCACAACGAGGCGTTTCCCACACTCATGGAGTTAAATGGGTCCAAATCAGTGACTGATTTTGCTGCAAACAGTAAACTTAGTAAGAGCAACCTGTCAGAGAGTCGGGGTATGGTGTAGGCCGCTCACTGTCCAGTACTCCATGCTCTTTCTTCTCTCTCTCTCTGGCTTCTAGGCTTGGTTTTTCGTTGTTGTTACATTTGTATCCCGTGCTTTCCCCACTCATGGCAGCCTCAATGCGGCTTACATGGGGCAATGGATGGTTAAGTGCAGGGTTACCATACGTCCGGATTTACCCGGACATGTCCTCTTTTTGAGGACATGTCCGGGCGTCCGGACGGATTTGGCCAGCCTGCCCGTTTGTCCGGATTTCTGGACAAACGGGCTGGCTGGCGGGGGCGGGACTCCCTTCCCCTCCCCCGTCACCTCCCCTCCCCTCCCCTTATGCTACTATCCCTGGTGGTCTAGAGGTACCTCTTCACTCTTCGGGGCAGGAAAGAAAGAGCCCCTCTTTTCTGCCCAGAGCGCTGCTGCTAGCTGCCCTGCTGCATCCTGTGTGAGTCTTGCGAGGCTGCTTCAACTCTCGGCGACCATTTTGAAACGCCGAGAGCCGGACTCACACAGGATGCAGCAGGGCAGCTAGCAGCAGCGCTCTGGGCAGGAAAGAGGGGGCTGTTTCTTTCCTGCCCTGAGCGAAGTACCACCTCTAGACCACCAGGGATAGTAGCGTAAGGGGAGGGGAGGTGATGGGGGGAAGAGGGGGTGACTGGGGGCGGGGCAAGTGTCCTCTTTTTAGGAGGACAAAAAATGGTAACCCTAGTTAAGTGACTTGCCCAGAGTCACAAGGAGCTGCCTGTGCCTGAAGTGGGAATCGAACTCAGTTCCTCAATACCAAGGTCCACCACCCTTCCGCTCAGGGGAGGGGCGGCTGCGTTCCGGAACTCCAGGCCGACCCGAAAAAAAGCAGAAAATACTGCCGCCATCGCCGCCGCCACCACCACCACTACTACTACTACTTATCATTTCCATAGCGCCACCAGACGTACGAAGCTTTACAATTCAACATGAACAGGCAGTTCCTTCTCAAGAGAGCTTACAATCTAATTTGGACAGACAGGACAAATAAGGGATAAGGGTCAGGACAGACAGGACACGTAAGAGATAAGGGTCAGGACAGACAAGCTATGGGTGGGCCTGGATGGGCCCAGGCCCACCCAATTTCGGCCCAGGCCCGCCCGCCCACCCAGCGCGCACACAACTATAGCAGCAGCCTAGCTGCCTAGCGTGACAGCAGAGACGGCACCCGACCCGCGAGGCTCTGGCAGTGGCAGCTGATCTCTTCAGGCTCCGAGTTCAGCTCAGGCCCGCCCACCACCCAAGCGCACACATACACTGCATGCAGCAGCTTAGCCGCCCTAGCATACGTCGCGGGCACCCGCACTCAGGGCAGGCTCCTCAGACGACATCAGCCCACGCCCACCTACCTTCCGGCTTCGGAGAGAGGCAGAGTGGCAGTCGGCTCGGCGCTGAATGTACTTGCAGTGCGTCGTGGTTGTTCTTCGCGTTCGCATCCATCCTAGTGGGCGGTAGCGGTATGACCTGGACGTGGCTGGCTGTGCGCAGCGGCGTACCTCGCTCTCGCTCCACTCGGCTCTGTCGTCCGCTCGCTCGTGATGTGGGATCTGAGGGAGGGCAGGCTAAGGCTAAGCTGCACATGGCCACACATGCACGCACGCAGGTTTCAGCCTGTCCCTTCCCTCCCTGGCCTGAAAACGTGGGAAATTGAATTGGGAAAGAAACAGAAAGGTCTGGTCTTCGAAGTTCAAATTAAGAATTTGAGATCATTGAGAATCGACTCGAGTTCCTGTCTCGGCCCCAGGTAACTTTACTCCAAGCAGCAGCTGCCAGCCCAGCCAGCCCAGCCTAGCAGCAGGTAATAAAATTGTAAATGCTTTTTGGGGTTTTTTACATCTTATTTTTAACATCATCATGTAATTTGTTTTTAAAATTATATATATATATATATATATATATTTAGTGCCCACCCAAATTAGCTCTGGGCCCACCCAAAATGTCAGGTCTGGCTACGCCACTGACGGATAAGGGACTACTGAAGTGAGGAAGATAAGGGTTACGAACAAGTGAAAAAGGAGTTAAAAGCAGCATTAAACAGGTGGTCTTTTAGCCTGGATTTGAAGGCGGCTGTAGCTAGGAACCGGATACCTCCGCCTGAGGAAAAGTACCACAAAAGGGAAAAAAAATATTGAGGAAGACTAGCAGCAGCCCTCCGCAAAGAAACCGGGAAAGGGAATCCCCAGCAATAACGCCCCTCCCGGCAGGTGCGCGCCTGTAATCCTTCCTTTCACATCCACCTCCTTGTTATCACCTCGCGCTCGCTCGTATCAAGAGGAAAAAGAAAAACCCCGCCCCTCCACCAACGGTAACCTTCGACTCTTGCGCTCGCGGCTCCCATCCTTTTCTAGTCCCTGACTCAGGATGGAAGGTCCTCTCACTCCCTCCCCACGCGCCAATTCAAGGTGGCCGCCGAGAGTCTCGCGAGGCCGCTTTAACTCTCGGGGCTGGGCTCTTTAAAGAAGAGCTCTAAGACGCCGCCTTTAGTGTTGGGTGTTGGTCACGTGACGTATTACGTCCCTGCCTCGTCCCCCTCCTCCCCTCACGTCTTTCCTGTTTTTCGCCATTTGTTGGCCACGTGCTGAAGCGGAGCTCCTCGGACTCAGGTCAGCGCTTCCCGCTGGGGGACACGGGCCTGTCGCTCAGCGAGCTCGGTAAAGGGTGCCGGGTTCCGTCCCGCGCTGCCTGTTACAGCGTCTCGGGGTAAGGGAGAGAGGTGCAGCGGGCCTAGTCGGCGTGTGTGACATCCCTTTTCCCTTCACCTGTTTGGTCTGTGTCCGCCGCTCACCCCCACCCCTCCCTCACTCCTTGCTCCCGCTCAGTGTCTGACCCCTTTCTCCTGCTGCTCTCGCTTTCTGTCTTCAACTGACTCCCGAGGCTATGCTGCGGGTGGCGGGGAGGGGGCGGTAGTATCACGGCAGCGGGAGCAGCAGCGCGTATGCGGCTCCGCGAAATGCCCTTTGCTGGGGAACTTAGTTTGATTCCCACTGCAGCTCCTTGTGACTCTGGGCAAGTCACTTAACCCTCCATTGCCCCTGGTACAAAATAAATATCTGAATATATGTAATGCTTTGAATGTAGTTCCATTTCCCTATTGGAGATTCTACATGGAATGTTGCTACTATTGGAGATTCTAGATGGAATGTTGCTACTATTGAGATTCTGTTGCTACTATTTGAGATTCTACATGGAATGTTAATGTTGCTATTCCACTAGCAACATTCCATGTAGAAGCCTGCCGTTGCAGATCAGCAATGCGGCCGCGAAGGCTTCTGTTTCTGTACGTGCAGGACGTCAGACTCACAGAAACAGAAGCCTGCGCGGCCGCATTGCTGATCTGCAAGGGCAGGCTTCTACATGGAATATTGCTAGTGGAGGAGTAGCCTAGTGGTTAGTGCAGTGGACTTTGATCCTGGGGAACTGAGATCAATTCCCACTGCAGCTCCTTGTGACTCTGGGCAAGTCACTTAACCCTCCATTGCCCCTGGTACAAAATAAGTACCTGAATATATGTAAACTGCTTTGAATGTAGTTGCAAAAACCTCAGGCAGTATATCAAGTCCCATTGCCCTTATCATTCCAGTTTAATAGTTCATGCTGTTATAGGTCAACATGATTATTGCAATCTGCTTTTTGTGGGGTGCCCTGACAAAGTACGAAGACTGCAAACATTGCAGAACACCTCCGCTAGACTAATATTATTAATTTGGATTTCTAGACTGCTTCTACCCAAAATCAGTTCTAAGCAGTTTACAAGTATTAAATCTTGATTACTGGAGATTGAAAAGAAATTATTAAGGAAAGTGAGGAGATACTGAGCAAGATATTGGAAGAGATCCCAAGAAATCCCTCAGGATTTACAACAGACATCAGTCTGCTTCATGAGGTTTGCAATAGCAAAATCCTGTTCCAGTTTTTGTTGTTTCATTTGGTTTACCAAGGAATCATCATTTACGTCTTGCTTCTGCTTTTACAAGTACTGCAAACATCAGATGCAACCAGGGGCGTAGCTATGTGGGGCCACGGGGGCCTGGGCTCCCATAGATTTGGCCCTGGACCCCTCTGCCGATGACCCTCTCGACCCCCCTCCCGCCGTCGCCTACCTTTCCTGGCGGGGGACCCCAATCCCCGCCAGCCGAGGTCCTCTTCTTCCCGCAAAGGCTTCGTTCTGTTTCTGACGTCCTGCACAAAGTCTTTGTGGGAAGAAGAGGACCTCGGCTGGCGGGGATTGGGGTCCTCCGCCAGCAAAGGTAGGCGACGTTGGCGGCGGGAGGGGAGGTCAAGAGGGTCGGCGGCAGGGGTCTTCAAAGTTGGTGGGGGGGGGGGGCGCTAAAATGTGCCCCCCTCACCTCGGGCTCTGGACCCCCCTCCCGCCGAAGTCTGGCTACGCCCCTGGATGTAAGTAACTAAAAGTAGTAAAACTTGGTGAAATTATTACGTTGGTAAAAGTAACAAATTTTTCCTGTACTTCTTTACAAGTAAAAGTGACAAGACATTTACTTAAGTACAGTAACTAGTTATATTTACTTAGTTACTGTGTTAGTAGCATTGTGCACAGCTTAGTAAACAGCGGGGTTAGTTTGTACCTGTAGTACTACTACTGTACTATTGCCCGTTGCAAAAAAAAAAAAGAATCAAGATTCAGAGATGACATCCTATCCCCAATAGTTTATAATGACTTGCTAGACCGCTCTAGCTGACAAGATAGTACAAAGCAGTGTACAGGCTAAAAATTAAAAGGAAAAGGAGAACCCCATGTGAAACAGGAAAGTTAAACAGTCAGACCAGGATAGATAAGGGGGAGGCCTCTTACTGAGGAATCCAAAACAGCAGGTCAGACTGGTCCCTCGAAAGTCAGAGGAGCTCCAATCTCTCTCGCTCCTGCTGGCAGCCCTATGAGCGCCGCGGCCTGTAACCTCCTCGTGGCAGGCAGCATCAATTTCGCAGCAGCGTCGCTGAGACTTCTACTTTAATTAGGGGGACTGGGGGGGGGCATGAGCTAGGGAGATGAAATATCTGTGGTTCGTTGTGGCTTTCTTGTCTTATTTGACCTTGATTTCACATGCTGTTTTCTTTCTGCAGCCATCATGAAGTTCAGTCCGTTTGTTACCTCTGACCGTAGCAAGAACCGTAAGAGGCATTTCAATGCACCTTCTCATGTTCGCAGGAAGATTATGTCCTCTCCTTTATCTAAGGAGCTGAGACAGAAATACAATGTCCGTTCTATGCCCATTCGGAAGGACGATGAAGTTCAGGTAGGTGTACTTCATAATGTAGGGTGAGACTAAGCATTCCAGGAAACGCTTGGGGAAGGAGCGATGCCAGCACAGATCCTGGTGTAACTCAAGTTTCTTGTGCTTTTGTGCTGGAATAGTCTTATTACCAGTTAAATAATATTAGAGTTCTTGTATGTGCTTTATGTAAGTATCAAACTGAAGTTATTAAGAACAATACTCTTGACCTTTGTAATTACGTCATATATAATGCAGTATAATTCATGGACCCTCAAATAAAGAGCATTGTGAATAAGCCAAAGTTGGTGTCACTGCAGCATAAATATCATTAGTCTATTTTCTTTGAAAACACATTTTTATAAAATCTTTATAGTAGAGTCTTTTTATATAAAATGAATTATTTAATTTAGAATATTGGCATTTTATAAGTATTGGCATTTGTTTGACAAATTGCTTAATACTAACACTTGAAATCCAGTGTAGGAGACAAGTTGTGTTTTTAGTCACTGATAAATATCCCGTGAGTGGTTGTGTTACCACTAATTGCTTAAGAGTATATTACAAGAGTGACATATTGGGTCAGATTAGTAATCCATGAAGCCCGGCATCTTGTCTCCAACAGTGGACAATCGGAGTCACTTGGTGGTAATGGGGAGATACACACTGTTCACTACTTCAGGAAATGAGCATCAGGGATGCAGGGATAGTGCTGTTACCTGATAAGAAATGCAGTGTGGACATGAGAACAATTGTGGGCTACTCCTCCTCATCACCTCCAGCATCTGAGCTGCCTTGCTGGTTTCACTGCAGAGAACAGGTTGTGAGACATTCCACTGGACCTGCTGCAGACGTGGCTATCTGCAGAGATTTCAGGTTTCTCCAGAAGCAGAGCTCTGCTGGTACAGGATAAAGCAGCACTGGAAGACTGCTGTCCTGATTTATTTATTTTGTCCACACTATCTGGCACATAAGACAGCAGAGCACGTGAAATGTTGGAGGAAAGAATACTGAACACCTTGCCTTCCCTCAGAGACACTTCTTCGCACGTATTGTGTAGAATGGACTTAGATGGGGGAAAACATTAACTCATCTGTATTGGAGCGGTTTTCAGCTCATGTGCTTGTTGACCTCAGAAGCGGATGAGACATTTTCTTCCCTCTGTCTCACAAAGGTGGTTGTATGTGCACAGGTGAGTCTGAGGACCATCACTGATTCTGAGTCTTTTTTTGTACAGGTTGTTCGGGGACACTATAAAGGTCAGCAGATCGGCAAAGTAGTCCAGGTGTACAGAAAAAAGTATGTCATCTACATTGAACGGGTACAGCGTGAGAAAGCCAATGGCACCACTGTCCATGTTGGTATTCACCCCAGCAAGGTATGGCCCAGCCAGAGGTGTTACTATTCTGGCATGATAAGCACGTCAGATGGACATCTCTGTGGTTCTTTTACTGAGGCTTCCTTTGATATTGCATGCAATAAGCAAACCTCTAGCTCAGTGGTTCTCACCTAGTGTGTCACCAAAAACTTGACAGTAAATTTGTGTTTTCTTAACAGCCCTGTATGCGACAGTTTGGAGATAATTATGGAGACTTCAAGTACATGACTTTTGGGTTTTAACCAGTCTCTACTTCTGTCACCAGCCTGATCTGGAAATGTTGCAGGTCTCTGGCCCACCCGTCCTCCATCCTAGCAGTCCCCACCATTGCTTCTGTGTTCCCCTTACATTGTTATTAGCAACAATGTAATGGTACATAGGGTTAAAACATTTTTTTATTCAGCTATGAATTGCAGTGTTTAGTGTGTTACGCCTTTGAGCCTTTTCTGTTTGGTGTGTTAGAATTTTGGATTTAACATGTAGTTGACATGGGCCACGTGTGCTGTACAAGCAAGCAGAGCTTTTGGAATCTGTTGCTGAAGAGATTTAGACCATACTTTGTGATTGTGCTCTGGTGCTGAGTGGTATGTGAGTAGTGATTGCAGGTGATGCATGCAGCGGTTGCCAAATTATTTGAGTGGCTGAAGACAATAGAATATGTAGATTTGCAATCTTAATGGCAGTTTCCTAGATTCTAGCAAATGCAATTAAGTTTTTTGGCTGTACTATTGAAACTGGCAATGCTTAACTACTGGATTAAGTTTGTGGTTGAATTATCACTTTAACAAACAACAAGAAAGCACCCCAAATATACACTGATATGATATTAAGCGGTTTGTGGAAATGGAGGGATCAGAAAGCTGATGTACTCTGTGCCAGCTGATTCTCCTTTAACACATCACCAGATACAGTGGGGGAAATAAGTATTTGATCCCTTGCTGATTTTGTAAGTTTGCCCACTGACAAAGACATGAGCAGCCCATAATTGAAGGGTAGGTTATTGGTAACAGTGAGAGATAGCACATCACAAATTAAATCCGGAAAATCACATTGTGGAAAGTATATGAATTTATTTGCATTCTGCAGAGGGAAATAAGTATTTGATCCCTCTGGCAAACAAGACCTAATACTTGGTGGCAAAACCCTTGTTGGCAAGCACAGCGGTCAGACGTCTTCTGTAGTTGATGATGAGGTTTGCACACATGTCAGGAGGAATTTTGGTCCACTCCTCTTTGCAGATCATCTCTAAATCATTAAGAGTTCTGGGCTGTCGCTTGGCAACTCGCAGCTTCAGCTCCCTCCATAAGTTTTCAATGGGATTAAGGTCTGGTGACTGGCTAGGCCACTCCATGACCCTAATGTGCTTCTTCCTGAGCCACTCCTTTGTTGCCTTGGCTGTATGTTTTGGGTCATTGTCGTGCTGGAAGACCCAGCCACGACCCATTTTTAAGGCCCTGGCGGAGGGAAGGAGGTTGTCACTCAGAATTGTACGGTACATGGCCCCATCCATTCTCCCATTGATGCGGTGAAGTAGTCCTGTGCCCTTAGCAGAGAAACACCCCCAAAACATAACATTTCCACCTCCATGCTTGACAGTGGGGACGGTGTTCTTTGGGTCATAGGCAGCATTTCTCTTCCTCCAAACACGGCGAGTTGAGTTCATGCCAAAGAGCTCAATTTTTGTCTCATCTGACCACAGCACCTTCTCCCAATCACTCTCGGCATCATCCAGGTGTTCACTGGCAAACTTCAGACGGGCCGTCACGTGCCTTCCGGAGCAGAGGGACCTTGCGGGCACTGCAGGATTGCAATCCGTTATGTCGTAATGTGTTACCAATGGTTTTCGTGGTGACAGTGGTCCCAGCTGCCTTGAGATCATTGACAAGTTCCCCCCTTGTAGTTGTAGGCTGATTTCTAACCTTCCTCATGATCAAGGATACCCCACGAGGTGAGATTTTGCGTGGAGCCCCAGATCTTTGTCGATTGACAGTCATTTTGTACTTCTTCCATTTTCTTACTATGGCACCAACAGTTGTCTCCTTCTCGCCCAGCGTCTTACTGATGGTTTTGTAGCCCATTCCAGCCTTGTGCAGGTGTATGATCTTGTCCCTGACATCCTTAGACAGCTCCTTGCTCTTGGCCATTTTGTAGAGGTTAGAGTCTGACTGATTCACTGAGTCTGTGGACAGGTGTCTTTCATACAGGTGACCATTGCCGACAGCTGTCTGTCATGCAGGTAACGAGTTGATTTGGAGCATCTACCTGGTCTGTAGGGGCCAGATCTCTTACTGGTTGGTGGGGGATCAAATACTTATTTCCCTCTGCAGAATGCAAATAAATTCATATACTTTCCACAATGTGATTTTCCGGATTTAATTTGTGATGTGCTATCTCTCACTGTTACCAATAACCTACCCTTCAATTATGGGCTGCGCATGTCTTTGTCAGTGGGCAAACTTACAAAATCAGCAAGGGATCAAATACTTATTTCCCCCACTGTAGGTCTGGTTTATGCTGCAGTGTGTGTTTCTGTAATTGGATTGTTTTGCAGTGCAACATCCTGTGAGTGGATTAACACTACTTTGTCATCTCCTGTCTTTTCGGTATTGGATTATTCTGCAGGTCCTCTGGTTCTGCTCTGCAAATGGACAGAAGCCTGATGTGCTGTTTTTTTAATTACCCCAGCAGTTGAGCTAAGAAGGACATTGTACTGCAGTCACTTATAACAGTACAAATACCCCAAAGTTTTGCAGTTGTAGTGAGGTGGTATTTGTGTGTGTTTTAACATAGCAAGTATTTATTTATTTATTTGTAACATTTGTATCCCACATTTTCCCACTATTTGTAGGCTCAATGTGGCTTACATATTCCGGAGAGGTGGTTACAGGCTCCGGTGTAGACAGTACATGTTAGTTATTATAAGTTCAGTTAAAATGGGGTTGGATGATTCATCCCCTGCAGATTTTGAGATGAGTTCAACGGTAAGAGAAGGAAATTGTCTGTCAGCTAATGTGGTAGTTGTGCTTCGTGTTCATTATTTACGTTTGTTCTGTGGGGTAGGCCTGTTTGAAGAGGTGAGTCTTTAGTTTTTTGCGGAAGTGTAGGTGGTTATTCGTGGTTTTCAGGTCCTTTGAAAGCATATTCCAGAGCTGAGTGCATATGTAGGGGAAGCTGGATGCGTATGAAGATTTGTACTTCAGTCCCTTGCAGCTTAGGAAGTGAAGGTTTAGGTAAGTTCTTGATTATTCAATTGAGTTTCTGGCTGGTAGGCCGATTAAGTCATCCCATTCCCTTTATCATTTTCATCGCCCTTCTCCGCACCTTTTCTAATTCCACTATATCTTTTTTGAGATACGGCGACCAGAATTGAACAATATTCAAGGTGCGGTCGCACCATGGAGTGATACAAAGGCATTATAACGTCCTCATTTTTGTTTTCCATTCGTTTCCTAATAATACCTAACATTCTATTTTCCTGGTTCTCCTCTTACCTCTTACTTCGTTCTTTCAGTGTTCACTCTGGTGGATCCTCTTCAACTTCCATCCCGCTTTCTGTTGGTGTGCCTCAGGGTTCTATCCTTGGACCCCTCCCTTTCTCCATCTATACCTCTTCCCTTGGTACCCTGATTTCATCCCATGGCTTTCAATACCATCTTTACGCTGATGACTCTCAGATCTACATCTGCATCCCTGAAATCTCAACCTCAATCCAGGATAAAATTTAAGCCTGCTTGTCCGACATTGCTGCTTGGATGTCTCAACGCCATCTAAAGCTAAACATGACCAAAACTGAACTTATTTTTCCCCCTAAACCCACCTTCCCTCTTCCCCCTTTCTCTATCTCTGTTAATGGCTCTCACATCCTCCCTGTCTCCTCGGCTCGTAAGCTTGGAGTCATCTTTGATTCCTCTCTCTCCTTCTCTGCACATATTCAATAGATCGCCAAAACCTGTCGTTTCTTTATCTACAACATTAGCAAAATTCGCCCCTTCCTTTCTGAATACGCCACCAGAACCCTTATCCACACCCTTGTCACCTCTCGCTTGGACTATTGCAATTTACTTCTCACTGGCCTTCCGCTCAGTCATCTCTCTCTTCTCCAATCCGTCCAAAATTCTGCGGCACGACTTATTTTCCGTCAGAATCGTTATACCCACACTAGCCCACTCCTCAAGTCACTCCACTGGCTCCCTGTCCGCTTTTGCATACAGTTTAAACTTCTCGTACTGACCTTTAAATGCATCCACTCTGCAGCCCCCCATTACCTCTCCACTCTCATCTCTCCCTACATTCCCCACCGTGAACTCCGCTCACTGGACAAATCTCTCGTCGTTCCCCTTCTCCTCCACTGCTAACTCCAGGCTTCTTTCCTTTTCTCTCACAGCACCTTATGCATGGAATAGACTTCCTGGACCTATATGTCTAGCTCCATCTCTACCTGTTTTCAAATCTATGCTGAAAACTCACCTTTTCACTGCTGCTTTTAGCTCCGAGCCACTACTCAATTGCCCTCCCCTTGTCCCTTCCTTCTCACCCATTACTTCCCTCACCCGTAACTGTCTTGTCTGTATTATTTAGATTGTAAGCTCTTTTGAGCAGGGACTGTCTCTTTTTGTCAGGTGTTCAGCGCTGCGTGCGTCTGGTAGCGCTATACAAATGCTAATAATAATTATTATTATGTAGATCGGGGCTAGGCCATGCGTATTTTGTGTACAAAAGTGCAAATCTTGAAGGTAATGCGTTCTTTGATAGGAAGCCAGTGGAGGTTTTCGTGGAGGGGTCTGCTCTTTTGTATTTTGTTTTTCCATAGATGAGCCTGGCCGCTGTGTTCTGGGCGGTTTGGATTTTTCTTAGTATCTTTTCTTTGCATCCCGCATAAATTCCATTGCAGTAGTCAACGTGAGCTAGTACCATAGTTTGAACCATATTTCGAAATATGTCTTTCGGGAAGAATTGTTTATCCGTTTGAGTTTCCACATTGTGTAGAACATTTTCTTTGTGGTGTTGATTGCTTGACTCTCTAGTGTTAGGTTGCTGTCTATGGTAATTCTGAGGATTTTCAGTTTATCAGAGAGTGGGAGTATGTAGTCTTGGATGTGTATGGCTGTGGGTATGGGTTGGGTAGTGTTGTGTTGGGATGAGATGAGATGATGAGACAGTGTGTCTTCCTTGTTGAGTTTCAGTTTGAAGGCAGATGCCCAGGAATCCATTGTGCGCATGCTGTTTTGTATTATGTTGGTGATTTCTGATAAACACGAATTGAAAAGTATGTATGTTGTGACATCATCTGCGTAGAGAAACGGGTTAAGGCCTTGGTTGGCGAGTGACTTGGCTAGTGTGGTCATCATTAGGTTGAACAGAATAGGTGAGAGGGGTGATCCCTGTGGTACTCCACAATCGGTTTTCCAGGGTGGCGAGATGCTTGAATTTGACTTTACTTGTATGACCTTGCGGTTAAGAATTCTTCAATCCATTTGTGTGTTACCGCCTATTCCTGTCTTGTCTAGAATTGTTAGCAGGATGTTGTGGTTGACCACGTCAAATGCGCTTGACATGTCAAATTGTAGTAGGAGGATGTTTTTACCTAGTGCGATTTCATGCTTGAATTTGGCCATAAGTGTGATTAATACAGTTTCCGTGCTGTGAAGGGATCTGAAGCCCGACTGTGATTCATGTAGGATAGAGAATTTGTTGATGAATTCTGTGAGCTGGTTAGTTACGATATTTTCCATTAATTTGGTTGTTAGTGGAATGGATGCTACCGGGTGGTAGTTGGTGATATCATTTAGTTTCTTCTTCGTATCTTTTGGTAATGGTGTGATTAAGATGTTCCGTTTGTCTTTGGGGAATAAACCTCGTTAGAGCATATAATTTAGGTGGGATGTGAGCTCTGCTACGAATCGGTTCAGGGGAGATTTCATTAGGTAGTTGGGGCAAATATCCAGTAGACAGTAAGCAGTGGACAGTTTGTTGGTCTTTTTTGCGACTATGTTTTCTGTGATCAGGTTGAAGCTTGTCCATATTTGGTCTGCCGGGCACTCTCCTGGGTGTAGATCTAGTTCGTCAAGGAAGGTGTCCAGGTTGGTGTTCTTGTAAGGCAAACTGCTACGTAGATTGGTTATTTTTTCTTTGAAATATTTGGCCAGTTCGTCAGCTGGTGGTGCATCAGTGTTCGATGTGGTGACTGGATTGGTGTCTAGTAGGTTGTTCAGTAGTTTATATAGTTTCTTTGTGTTTTAACAGGTATTAACAGGTTCCTCACTTCTCATAGGCATGTTATATTTAAAACAAAACTGTGCTGAATCCTTCAAGGAAGGCAAACCAGGCAGCTGGCAATAGACACTGTCAGGAAGCTAAAACACTAGCAATGCTGCAAATATAGTAATTTAGAAAAGTCTCATACAGGCACTTGCAAGTGTTTAGAGTCTCGGTATACGCCTGATGTCCTTAAACACAATTGAGGGTTGTCTGAAATTTCCCATTTTCCCCTGCTTTAAGGACCCCTGGGTGCAATTTGGTTTGTTTCTAGCATAATATCAATATTCAAGTAAACAAAAGAATTCATTGTAGATTTTGACGTACTGGTGTGTGTAATGTAGGTGTAACATGCACTGTTAATAATAATAATAGACCTCAGCCCCTTGCACAGAGTTGCTTGGAGTTTCTCTTTTGTGTGATGGACCAGTGCAGAGGATTCAGAAAAATACAGGATCAAGGATTTTATCTCTGGCACTCATTTGAATTTTAGATTTGCATTCAGGAACAAACTATATTTTCCACTGTAACCACTATTCTAAGTTTGTATTGAGACTGTGGAGGGTTAAGTGACTTGCTCAAGGTCACAGGGTTCAGCAATGGGAGAAGCTCTTCTTTGTTGACTGTAATTGAGGTGAGCGTTTGCTTTTCTCTTCTCTGTAGGTGGTGATCACCAGACTAAAATTGGACAAGGATCGCAAAAAGATACTAGAACGCAAAGCTAAATCTCGCCAAGTGGGCAAGGAGAAGGGCAAATACAAGGAGGAAAGCATTGAAAAGATGCAGGAGTAAAGTGGGTTACTGTGGAAATCCAATAAAAAAAAAAAAACACTTCATTTTCTACGAAGTTGTGTGATTTGCTTGTTTTATGTTGTCCTGGATTCACAGTCTGATGCAGTGACTTTATATTGCAACGTGTGCTAAATACGGGGAAAAGTGCTGAATAATAGAAGATTAATTAAAAAAAAAATAAGTTGAATAGACCCAAATATGCCATACAATCAGCTAAATCTTGATGTTAAAATGCTTTGTTTACAGTAGGTTTGTGATATCTGTAAAAAAAAAAAAAAAAAAAAGAAAAAACAACAAGAAAACCTCAGCTGCTTATAGCAAAGCAAGTCTCATTCAAATGAGACAGAGGAGACGCAGGCCTGAACACTTGCTACCTTGTCATTTAACATTAGCAGGCAGATGAAATAGTGTGATCGGACTCTATACATTCAGCCTGTCTAATGCACGTGTTGCCATTTCAAGCTGCTTCGTCTTCTCATAATTTGGACTTGAGCATGTGAAAATAAAGGTCATCACTGCACTCAACATTGTTAGGTAAGTACACAGAGGAAACACAGATCTCGGACATTAATAATTAAAACAATCTTCAGCTTGTTTGCTCGCTTATGCGTGCGTCTGGTAGCGCTACATAAATGCTATTAGTAGTATTATTTTTAAGTATTCAGGAGGACAAACACGGCACTCAAATCACTTGTTTTGTGCAAGAATCGGATTGCAAATGTGTACCTATTTGAAATAGAGGACTTTCTAACAATGTACCTTCTTTGTTTTAAATTGTAAAAACAGTTCAAAGCATTCACCTTAGAACAGGGGTTCTCAATCCAGTCCTTAGGACATACCCAGCCAGTCAGGTTTTCAGGACATCCACAGTGAATATTTATTTTTATTTATTTTTGTTACATTTGTACCCCGCGCTTTCCCACTCATGGCAGGCTCAATGCGGCAGGCAATGGAGGGTTAAGTGACTTGCCCAGAGTCACAAGGAGCTGCCTGTGCCGGGAATCGAACTCAGTTCCTCATGAGAGAAATGCATGAGAGAAATCTCAAGTACTGCCTCCATGCAGATCTAGCTCATTCATATTCATTGTGGTTGGCTTAAAAACCTGTCTGGTTGGATGTGTCCTGAGGACAGGGTTGAGAACCATTTCTTTAGAAGTACAGATTTTGTTTACTTTTTATGTATGTATGTGTGTGTGTATATATATATTTATATAAGTTTTTTAAATCTTGTGAACTATGACTTGGGCTCATTGTTGGATGGAAGTATTTGCTAAAGGACACTGTTGTAAGGATATTTGTGGAGTAAGAGATGATTTTATATAGATACAAAGTGGAAAATGATATCTAATAAGGACTCAGGAGAGAAGTAGGTTGCAATGCTGCTGCTGTGAACAGAAAGGTAACTAGATCTGAAGAGGAAATGATGGGATGCACTGACAAAGGAATACATTTTATTACCTGCCTTTCCAAGCCAAAGCTCAAGGCAAGTTCTCTATTCAGATACGTGGGTTATTTCCGTGTCCTGTAGGGTTAGTCTGTTCTAGCTGATGTGAGGGAGGCAGAAGCATAGCCAGGTTTTGATCTCAGGGGGGAGCAGACTTTTATAAAATAGGCACCGGTTGGTGTCAGCTACCAGCAGTGTCTGTGTTGTTGCTCAGGGGCTGTAGCGGGCACTGATTAATACAGGCTGCCCTGGTGCATGTTGCCTAACTTGGACTAATGGAACACAATAGAGGTTGGGTTGCCAGTTCTCCAAAATACAGGATCTTATACTTTGGGAGGATTAAGAGTAAAGGATTGTGTGTTTCTGTAATTGAAGGCTGTAGCTTTGGTTTTTGATAAGACGCTTGGGCTAAATTTAAACTGAGGAAGAGATGTGATATAGTTGAAAGGGTATTAATGAACAAATGCCTCTTTTCCAACACAAGTAGATTATATAGAACTAAGGTCCATTAACTAAAGCTGCAAGGAAGTGAACTTAAAAGTAACATCAGCCACTATTTTTTCATAGAAGTTAATGGATGCCTGGAATCTCTGATGACCTCCAGAAGGAGGCACCTGAGTCACAGTGTAAGGATTAAGAATAGCATTAGCAGTAAATTTGAGACAGATAACCTACCCTGACTTAGGAGTGATATTTATCCCAGTATGGATGAATCAAAACCATTTGGTGACAGGATTGCAAGTGGAACTATTTGATTAATAACTGTGTATTTACTACTTTCCTATAAGCAAGCATAGACTGAAGAATAGTCTTTTTTTTGTACTATGATCCTAAAAGCCAAGATTGTGAGCCCTCTAGGGACAGAGATAGTACCTGCTTATAACTGATTGTAAGCCACATTGAACCTGAACTCTGCTTGGGATAATGTGGGATACAAATGTCAAAATAAATACAACTGCTAAATAAATTTGAGTGATTAAAGGTTCTACTTTGTTCCTACCTGTTTGATGCTGCTTTCGACTCCTGACTTGTAACTTTTATCTTCCTTATGTTTCCTCCTGTCTGTCCTTCCCTTATCCTTTTTGGTCCTGTCTGTTTGTCCTGATTTAGATTGTAAGCTCTTTTGAGCAGGGACTGTCTTTCTTCTTCATGTTCAATTGTAAAGCACTGCGTATGACTGGTAGCGCTATAGAAGTAATTCCTAGTAGGAGTAGTAGTTTTCTCTACTATGCTCAGAGTATACAGACAGTGAGAAGAACACTTTCTGCAGGATTGCATTAGTAAGAAAATGCTGCCCTCTCCTGGTCTCCCAACAGTCTCTGTTTGAATGTGAAATTCGAAAAGAGGTAGAAAACCAAATGTTTATGATCAGCGGGTGTTAAAATGAGAGTACTATTAACAATAAAAGGTGTGTTTTGATGAGTGATCGTGCTTATGGGGGTGGGGGGGGGGGGGGGGAGAGGATAGGTCCATTTGTCCACCCATAGGCAAAGGTTTATTTGCATGTATGTATGCAAACTTATGTATTATGAAAAGCACAGGGACGGGTAGAGATGTTTGTGGTGTGGGGAGCCTGAACCCTTCAGTCCAAGAGTTGAGCTGCAGAGGAATGGAGGTGCCTTTGTGATAAGGAGCCCAAAACCTAACCTGGTAATGCAAAAAAAAAAAAATCTGGCTTGTCCAAACTGCTGATACAGGAAGCCAAAGCATCCTAACACAAGAACAGGTGACCTGACTAGAGCAAAAAGTAAAATGATGCCTGGGAGAGTAGAAAGGAGAACAAAGGGGAGGGGGAAGAATGGAAGAGAGGAATTGGAATACCCTAAAAATACAAATCCATCTTCCACCACGTATTTACCCAGTACTCAACCTAAAATCACAAAATCTATTCCCAGACTGCACTCCTCCCCCACAAAGGAACTGTTTGGACTTCCAGTGTCTGCTTTCTGTTTTTTTTTCTTCTGTTGCTGCTAGACACTTAACACCTCTTTGCTACTCTAATCTTCCTCTGGGAATGAACATAACTCAGTATTTCATGCTTTGTGCTCAATGTTGATCAAAATAAATGTTAGTCAAATGTGCTTATTAAAAAATGTAAAAACTTGTAACAAAAGTCTCCAAATGTTTATAAACTGCACATTGCCCAGTTACCACTGGATTACTGCAGGAGCCCTTGGTAAGGGCTCCCCGTCGCATGGCCACACGGAAAGAGTTTTCTTGCTGCATGGCCATTTTGTTTTTGGGGCTTTTTACCTACTGCAGTGAAAAGGACCCTGGCCTGTGGGGAAAAATGGCCCCACCGCTACCACAGGGCCCTTTGTTCCTCGCAGCTTGGTAAATGGACCCCTCTACTGCACCCACAGCACTTGCAAAACAACTATACAACCTGAATGGAGATGGTACCAGGCGGCAGAGTGTTCTTCAGACAGGTCAGTCAGAAGCAGAGCACGAGCTGCACTTCAGATGCAAATGGCATTCTTTTTGCCTAGGTCCTACGGCCTCTTTTACACAGAAATCAAACTACAGCTGGGTTAGTGGCATGCATTCTGACCCTGTTGTCAACATGCCAAATAACTTTATCTCAGATGTTGTGACTTGAGAGGCCACACTATTGTCTCACTGGCACAACGTTGAAGGGGTCAGCTTGACAATGAAACAGGTTTTCATAAACAATGTGCAGTATTTTTCTAGCCACAGCACCTCTCCAACTGCAAGGGAAATTCCAATACTCCCTTCGCTGGTCTGGTCGTGGCATCAGTGATGAGAACAACATTGTTATTCTGTTACATTGGCACCCTCAACAGTGTTCTCTTGACTGTGTGCAAGGCTAAGGCTTATTACACAACATTCCTCTGCTTGAAAGATGAGATCAGCATTTGGTGTGAAGCTGGTATTACTGGATAGTGTCATGTATTATAATCCATATACCTTTGTTATATAGGAGCATATAATGCTATCATAAACCCTCCACAACTCAGTACACAAGGACAGGGAGAGAATGAGAAAGTGCATAGCTATTCCGTGTGTTTATTCAAGATTATGAACTAAGCTATGCATCTGATACACCTTTCACCTCTGACAGAGAATGAGAATAAAGGCAGAACTGGTGGCTGATCTCTAGTATGAATTTGTACAAAAAGTGGTACAACGGAGAGCTAGATAACCTTTAACATGTAATGGATAGGCCTGTTAAACAAGGGGGATCACTTGATGCCAGGGCTAAGTGTCATGACCTGTCTGTGAATCCAACTACTACCATTATTGATAATTTTTGTAACACTGCTAGTTGTTTTATAGTACCATAACTTAGCCTTGTAGTGTAGCCCCAGTACAAACACAGCATTCATCATCTCTGCTAGATGCTGCTGTAGTTTTCCAATCCTCAGAAGGATTTTCCTCCCAAGGATCCTTGGTCCCTAGCCATGTGTGTTGCTCCTTGATCTTTTAAGCCAGTATCCTCCATTATATTTTCAAAAATAACCTCAAAGATCAACCTTTGTATATTTCCCTTCGACCCCTTTCCCTCAAAATTACTAAAGGACACACTGACACATGATCAATTCTGGTGCAGGAGGTAATGGTGCTGGGGCCGCTTGATAACAGTGATCATAATATGATCAGATTTGATATTAGCTTTTAAGTAAGTATACATAGGAAATCAAATACGTTAGCGTTTAACTTTAAAAAAGGAGACTATGATAAAATGAGAAGAACAGTGAAAAGAAAACAGAGGAGCGACTGCGAGGGTCAAAAATTTACATCAGGCGTGGATGCTGTTCAAAAACACCATCCTGGAAGCCCAGGTCAAATATATTCCGCATATTAAAAAGGACGACGGAAGACCAAACAACAGCCGGCGTGGTTAAAAAGTGAGGTGAAGGAAGCTATTAGAGTTAAAAGAAAATCCTTCAGAAAATGGAAGGAGGAACAGACTGAAAATAATAAGAAACGACATAAGGAATGTCAAGTCAAATGCAAAGCGCTGATAAGGAAGGCTAAGAGGGACTTTGAAAAAAAGATTGCGGTGGAGGCAAAAACACAGTAAAAAATTTTTTTAGGTATATTAAAAGCAGGAAGCCGGCAAAAGAATCAGTTGGACCGCTAGATGACCGAGGAGTAAAAGGGGCAATCAGGGAAGACAAAGCCGTAGTGGAGAGATTAAATGAATTCTTTGCTTCTGTCTTCACCGAGGAAGATTTGGGAGTGATACCGGTGCCGGAAATGGTATTTGAAGCTGACGAGTCAGAGAAACTTAATGAATTCTCTGTAAACCTGGAGGATGTAATGGGGCAGTTCTACAAACTGAAGAGTAGTAAATCTCCTGAAAAATGAGCTGGCAGAGCTATTGTTAGAAATATGTAATTTATCCTTAAAATTGAGTGTGGTAACGGAAGCCTAGAGGGTGGCCAACGTAATGCTGATTTTTAAAAAAGGTTCCAGAGGAGATCCGGGAAATTATAGACCGGTGAGTCTGATGTCGGGGCCGGGCAAAATGGTAGAGACTATTATTAAGAACAAAATTACAGAGCATATTCAAAAGCATGGATTAATGAGACAAAGTCAACGTGGATTTAGTGAAGGGAAAACTTGCCTCACCAATCTACTACATTTCTTTGAAGGGGTGAACAAACATGTGGATAAAGGTGAACCGGTTGACATTGTGTATCTGGATTTTCAGAAGGCGTTTGACAAAGTACCTCATGAAAGACTCCAGAGGAAATTGGAGAGTCATGGGATAGGAGGTAGTGTTCTATTGTGGATTAAAAACTGGTTAAAAGATAGAAAAGAGAATAGGGTTAAATGGTCAGTATTCTCAATGGAGAAGGGTAGTTAGTGGGGTTCCCCAGGGGTCTGTGCTGGGGCCACTGCTTTTAACATATTTATAAATGACCTAGAGATGGGAGTAACTAGTGAGGTAATTAAATTTGCTGATGACACAAAATTATTCAAAGTCATTAAATTGCGGGAGGATTGTGAAAAATTACAAGAGGACCTTACGAGACTGGGAGTCTAAATGGCTGATGATGTTTAATGTGAGCAAGTGGAAAGTGATGCATGGAACCCGAATTACAGCTACGTCATGCAAGGTTCCACGTTAGGAGTCACGGAACAAGAAAGGGATCTAGGTGTCGTCGTTGATGATACAATGAAACCTGCTCAGTGTGCAGGACATCAAACGCAAGCACAAAGATTGCAACTTGATCAGATCATTCGTCCACGCCGCGTGGCCGAGGACTTTGGCTGGCGGGGGTTGGGGTCCCCTGCCAGCACAGGTACGCAGCGGGAAGGGGGTTCGAGAGGGTCACGGCAGGGGGGTATGGAACTCATGGGGGGGGGGGGGAGGAGGAGAGAGTGGATCCGCTGTGAGTTTTTTTCCTCAGGTTCGCGTCAAAATGGGTCCAGTGACGTCAGCCAGAGCTTCGGAACCTAACAGACCAAGAAGCCACGGCCACAGGCAGCAAGATCGAAGGTTAGAAGTGAGAATTACTATATAGGATAACTAATATACTATAGTAAATTATAAACAACAAAACAACCACCTCGATATTATTTAATTGTTGTTTCTCATATTTATATACTAACACTCAAAACATTTATAGAGGGAAGGATGCCAGCATTTGTCCCTCAAAAAGACACAAAAGGCAACCAGTCCTCACTGCTGTTTGCAAGAATCACCAGTCTGTGCTACAGCTGAGCCACCATAGTTGTCAGAAAGGGGGGAGACAGATGCAGATCCTCCAACCAGTCTGCATGCCAAAGGAGCCAGATGGGCACATACCCCACTGATCCCAATTCAAGCACATGCACAACTCTGATCTTTGGTGTGTGCGCAAAATGCACAGTACACTTTGTTATATTTGACGAGCCTTTGTTGTACTTGTCTTGATGTTTATGGCGAAAGGTAATAGTGCTTTAACAAATGTCTCAAAAGCTCCCCCTTCTGAAGAACAAGGCATAGTTAGGTTTTCATAAACATATTTAATTATTTACAAGTAGTGAAAACTACTGTGAGCCTTGATAAATTTAACCAAATTTAGTTTTGAAAGAATCATGGCAGGGTCTTGATTTTCTCAGTGGTTTATAAAATGTTTTTCCACTGTACATTCTAAATCTCTTTACCCTCCCTTGCATCAGCTAAAACAGACTGTAACCCTATAGGACAGGGAAATAACCCACGTACCTGAATAGAGAACTTGCCTTGAGCTTTGGCTTGGAAAGGCAGGTAATAAAATGTATACATTTGTCAGTGCATCTTATCACTTCCTCTTCAGATCTAGTTACCTTTCTGTTCACAGCAGCAGCATTGCAACCTACTTCTCTCCTGAGTCTACTACTACTAATCACTTCTTTTTTTTTTTTTTTTACTTTAAATCTTCTTTATTGCATTTTATCATATATTGACATATGTAACCATCAATCCATACATAAATATTGAGGTTTGTGTCCATAACTTAACTCTGTCTGAACATCGAAACTGTTCAACTACCTCTAAATACTTGAACCAGTGTATTTACGTTTGTGACAACCCTTCCGGAAAATACACAGCAGGTCATTAACCTCTCTCTTAACTTCGGCTCGGCTGGCTGGCTATCCAACTATTTCTAACTGCAAGGCCCCCGTATCTTGTATATAGGCCCTGCTTCTGCCTTGAACAAGTCCCTCCTCCCGTATTACCCCGTGTTTTCCCTTTATTGGTTATTCTGTCGTTCTACCTTTGAGTAATTGTTCTTCCCTCCCCCCCCTCATGTCCTTGATATTATCCCCTGACCCCCTAATCCCCCCTCCATTCCCCTCCCCTGGAATGTTTTGGCAACCCCTTAAAGATGCTCTATCATGTGCTGTATTCTTGTGCAGCCCCTTTTGCGTTTGAGTTCACCCTCCCTTCTGTAGACCGTTAACCGTTCCATATACCACAAATGCCCGACTTTAACCTTCCAGTCTCCTATGTCTGGAGGGTCCACTGATTTCCAGCAGCGCGCAATAAGGCACTTAGCCGCTGCCAGTCCCCAGCGCATCATTTTACTCTCTTCCCACACCTCTCTCTCATTATACATTCCCAATAGGCAGGCCCGTGGACTACACACCAGGGATACTCTCATGATACAGACCAATGCTTTCATCACTTTTTTTTTTTTATTTGCAAGAAGTCTTTATTGTGCAACGAAACTGTATAATCATAACATACAGAGGTCAGTAAAAAGGATAATACACAAAATTGTTCAACAGAAATAAAAAACAGTGTTCCCCTACTGAACTGATCTTCAGGGAATCCTCCCGCCCATATAACACTCTACAGTTTCGCCTGTTCTTCAGTAACGATACAGAACTTCGATTTTTTCCAAATTTTAAGTTTTTTAGTTCTCCCCCTCCCCTCCCCCCTCCCAGCCCACCCCACGATGGATACAATAATCGAAATGTTTTCAATACACTCATTTCAATAACCAATAAGATCTCACAGAACACCGTCCGGAATTTGATTCCATACTAATTGCCACTTCCCCTTCTGATGTTTACGTTCAGCAAGTAATCTCTCCATCTCTCTCACATATCTCAGTTTATATAGCCACTTAGCTACTGGTGGCACTCCCTCACGTTTCCAGCTGGATGCCACTACCACCCTTGCTGTGGCAACTACATGGTTCGCCAATTTCTGCTGATGTGGCGCTAGGCGTGCTATCCGTGCAGAGAATAAGAAAACCTCAGGAACCCAAGGAATCGTGCACCCCAGCCAATTCTGAAGCCTGAAGTGGACTGCCCTCCAAAATGCACGAACCCTGACACAGTCCCACCAGATATGCCCCATGGTGCCCCTATGACCACATTTTCTCCAGCATCTATCCGAACAGTTCGGAGATATCCTCTGCAGGCGTGCAGGCGTAAGATACCACCTATTTAGCACCTTAACTGCATTTTCCTGCAGAGGAGTATGAACAGACACCCCCACCGCTCCTCGTTCTAATCTTTCCCACACTTCTTCTCCCAACTTCTTTCCTAGTTCCTTCTCCCACCTCCCCCTATGGTTCTCATTACAAACCGATTGGTGACTTATATTTCGATAGAGGTGACTGATCAGGCCACGAGAGGAACCCAGCTTCTCACTGATCTCCTCTAGATCCAATTTCTTACGTTGCACCACCTCGCGCACCGCATTAGTCTGTAGGAGGTGTGCCAATTGACAGTAAGCAAATTCCCCTCCTTCAATTCCAGGGTAACTATCCCTCAGGGCCCCAAAAGCTAACAGAGAATCGTTATCAAAGAGCTGGCCCCAAGTTCTCACCCCTACTTCGTGCCATTTAGTGAACACCCCTTTGGTAGTGCCCGGTAGGAACATAGGGTTAAATCCTATAGGAGTATGCCTAGTTAGAATACACCGCTTCTGAGGGAACAGATTATCCCAGTAGTAAAGGGTAATAGCCACCGAGGGGCATGCTCCCTCCCCCAGTTTACAAAAGGGTCGCGGTAACCACATTAACGCACCCAGTGGAGTCTCCCCTAGTGAGCTTTGCTCTATGTGAACCCACTGACGATCTGGGTGATCTTGATACCACTCAAGTGCCGCCTTCCCCTGCGCTGCTCTATAATACCAAACAAGGTTGGGAACACCCAGGCCACCCCTCTTCCTATCTTTATATAACAAGGACCTCGCAAGCCGAGGGCGCTTTCCTGCCCAGACGAACCGCACCATCTTATCTTGTAAATTAGCTAAGAATCGTCTGGGCATCATCACAGGCAGCACCTGGAAAAGGTACAGCAAGCGAGGTAAGATGTTCATTTTAAGAATAGCTATTCTGCCAAACCATGAAAATGCCATGTCTCCCCATCTCTCCAGATCTTCCCCAATAGTCCTGCCTAGTCCCTTATAGTTTGCATTAAAAAGGTCCGTAGGGTCCCTGGTCAAATTTACCCCCAAGTATTTAATGTGTGTACGTGCCCACCGAAAGGGGGATATTCCTTTTAAGGACTCCACCACTTCTTCTGCTAATGTCACATTCAGAGCCTCAGATTTTGCCATGTTAACCTGGAATCCGGATACCGCAGAGTACTCTGTTATCATTCGTTCAAGATGCTGGAATGCTGACTGGGGACGAGTCACCATCAATAAAACATCGTCTGCAAAAAGTGCCAATTTATGGACTCTGTCCCCAACCCGCACCCCCGTTATGTTAGGGTCAAGTCGCAGCTGAGCTGCGAACGGCTCCATCACCATAGCGAACAGCAACGGCGACAGAGGACAACCCTGCCTAGTCCCCCTATACAACGTAAAGAGTTCTGAGTTACCTCCATTAACCCGAACACAGGCCCTTGGGGTCTCATAGAAGGCCTGAATCCATCTTTTAAACTGTAGTCCAAACCCCATGGACTCCAAAACCCTATACATGAATGACCAGTGAACCCGGTCAAAAGCTTTTTCCGCGTCCAGGCTCAGAAGACAAAGCGGTCTCCGACTTCTTTTAGCCAGTTGCATGATATCTACCACCCTTCTGATGTTATCCATGGCTTTGCGATGAAGCACAAAACCCACCTGATCTGGATGGATGAGCGTCGGGAGAATTTGGGCCAGACGGTTTGCCAGAACCTTTGCCAAGATTTTTACATCTGCATTCAATACAGATATGGGTCTATAAGATCCACACTCCAAATGATCTTTTCCTGGCTTGGGTAAGACGGCTATCCAAGCCTCCAGCATGGATCCCGGCAAAGAGCCATTCCCCCTCCCCACCTGATTAAACACATCTGCCAGTAGGGGGGCTAACTCAGGGGCAAATTGCTTATAAAACTCATTTGGCGAGGTCACGTGATGCTGTGAGCTGGGAAGGAAGTGAATTTTCGGCTGCTGGGAGCCCTGCCCGAAATTCGAACCTTTAAAGACGTCTCCGACCCCAGAAAGTAGAGAATCTAAGGCGCACACGCTCTCCCAGTATATGGACAAATATTTAACGCGATCGGCGATGGCGCAAACCGCAAAAAACACGAAGAAAAAAGAGGAGAAACCGAGACTTGGCGAATCCAAGATGGCGGCCGCCTCGCCGGCGAATTCACCCTCCCGCCCGGCCTCCGATTTCACGCTGCCAGAACTTACAGAAGCAGTGGTGGGCGCATTGGCCCCCCAGTTTGATCAGCTTTCTGCCCAGATAACGGGGCTGTCGGCGCTCACGACAGAACTTTCCCGTCGGACTGGGGAGCTGGAGGCCCGGGTTGCGGAGGTGGAAGATGGTCAACAAAATAACTCGGGAGAGATAGAAAGACTACAACGCCTGGTCCAGGAGAATGTGCAGCGAGTAGAAGATTTGGAAAATCGCTCGCGCCGCGATAATCTCCGCTTTGTGGGATTTGCAGAATCCTTGGCAGATAAAGACTTAAAACGCACATTGGAAACATGGCTTCAGGCACATTTCCCGGAGGCTGGAGAAGGCCGTACGATCCGAATTGAACGTGCACATCGTGTAGGACCTAGGCCGACAAGAGAATCGAGGCCCAGAGTGGTGATAGCAAAATTTCACTGTTATGCCCAAAAAGCGGCAATATTGCGACAGTATAAAAGCTGCAGGGAAACTACAAAGTATGATGGAACCTTAATACGTATCTTTCAGGATTACTCTGCGGCTTTGGCAGCACAACGCCGTGCTTTTTCCACGGTTTGCACCTGTCTAGTGGAAAAAAAGTTCAAATTCACCCTGCAATATCCAGCAACCTTGAAAATCTTGGCGAATGGAACCTGGACAACTTATACTGAACCAGATGCTGTAGCGGAGTGGTTGAATCACCACCAGACCTGACATTGGGGGGATTGCCAATATATTCCACAGATGGTTTAACCACACAATATGTTGATGGAGTTCTTGGTTGGCAGTTGCCGGTTGGATTACTACTTTGCTTGAGTTCTAGAAAGTTCTTGTTGGGCTGCTAACGGCGAAAATTGACTGTGAAAAAGAGTGAGACCGAATGGCTGGGTGAACAAGATGGTAGACCAGAGACATATGGCGGAATGGCTCAGGAATGGACTGGAGCGGAAAGCTGTTCGAATACCTGACGGTGTGATCTTGGTGGCTTTCTGGGCTATGTGAGACACTAACTATGATACATTTATTTTGATATGAAAGAAGGGTAGGGCTCCTATAGCATCTAGACCTCTGCCTGCTACACTCACTGAACGCAGTGAGATTGGTAAGACAGGCCAGATAGTTAGTGGGGGGAAGATGGGGGGAGGACAAGGGGGGGAGATACAGGGGAAGGGGGAGGGAGAGGGAGGGAATGGAAGCAGAAGCGAGCAGATTGATGAAGGGACACAAAGAAGAGCTGTGGGCTTGGGTAAACCATGGTATGATTGTGTGTTGGTTGATATAAGGAGCCTTTGGTTGAGGCTGGGCAACCGGGGCGTTAAGTTAGGTTTGCTATATGTTAAATTGACGAAGTTAGAAGATTGCTTTGACTGAACATTTAAGATTAGTGACCTGGAATGTGGCGGGGATTACCTCTCCAATTAAGAGATCAAAAATTTTAACACACTTGAACCGCCTAAAGGCTTCCATAGTATGCCTACAAGAGACCAAACTCTCAGACGAGGAACACCGAAAGCTGCGCCAGCAATGGGTGGGGGAGTGTTATTACTCCTCCTCCGGGGCTAGACGGGGAGGAGTGGCGATATTGATTAGGAAAGGGCTCCCATGCACTTCTAAATTAATAGGGAAAGACCCTAAGGGAAGATACGTCCTACTTCATCTCAATATTATGGGACAGGAATACTACCTATGTGTTGTTTATGGGCCAAACGGTTATGATGCAGAATTTTTCCAGACATTGATAAATCTGGGTCTCAAATACGATACGGCCCCTTGGATTGTGGCGGGAGATTTTAACCAAGTGCTTGACCCGGACCTCGACCGCTCGACGGTCGGGGCATGGAGCGCACTACCCCGCAGTAAAGGATTACCTTATCTCTGTAAGTTAATGGACTTAGTAGATCCCTGGAGGTTACTATTCCCGCAAAGGCGGGACTATACCCATCTATCGAAGGCCCACAAAACCTGGTCCCGTATAGACTACATTTTAGTTTCCACATCGCTTTTTTCTCGGGTAGTTAAGACAGATATGGCAACAATGGCGATATCAGATCATACCCCAGTCTGGGCTGATATAGCACTGGGACAAAATGTAGACAGATTTAAGTCATGGAGGTTCCCATCCTACTTAGCGGGGGATGGAGACTTTGGCAATTTCCTAGTACAAAAATGGAAACTGTTTGAATCTGATAACGTAGCCCACAAAGACAACCCGACATTGTTCTGGGAAACTTCTAAAGCAGTTATGAGAGGGGAAATCATCGGATACTTAAGCGCAAGAAATAAAAAGATCTCCCAAGGCATAATTTTACTGGAGCGTAAATACCAACAAGCTAAACGTGCGCACATACGATGTAGAACCCAGACCAATTATGACAATGTGATTGCGGCACAGGTGGCCCTAGACTCACTACTCCACGAACGGGCCAAGAGACAAGCTTTTGGCCGTAAATATCACTATTTCAAATATGGTAATAGACCTGGGAAATTACTAGCTAAAGTTGCAAAGGCCTGGTCAGAGAAGACATTTATTTCTACGGTGTTGGCACCTGATGGTTCCCGTAAATCTTGTCCTAAGGATATATTGGCCATATTCAGAGATTATTTTTCCCGAGTATACCAACCGGAGGCGCAACAGGGGGGACCAAAATTGGATGATTATTTGAGAGACGCAGGCCTCCCGGTACTGCCACAGGTGGTCCGGGATCAGTTGAATGCTCCCCTCCAGGCCCGAGAGATTCAACAAACGATCAAGGGTTTGTCCTTGGGAAAATCTCCGGGCCTGGATGGTTTCTCTACAGAATACTATAAATTATTGTCGACCCAACTGAGTGTTCCCCTGACACTTCACCTTGAAGCAGCTGTGGGAGTGGGGAGGCTGCCCAGGGATTCGAATGAAGCCTTAATTGTTCTCATCCCGAAACCGGGTAAACCACCCGACTTGCCAGGGTCTTACAGGCCAATATCTCTTCTCAATGTAGATGTAAAAATTTTAGCTAAAGTCCTTGCTGACAGGCTGGCTATACATCTCCCGGCTTTAGTAGGGGACCATCAGGTGGGATTCGTGCGGGGGAGACACCCAGGTCTCAATGTCCGTAGGGCCCTGATGGCAGTGGCATATGCGGAAGCCACGGGTCATCCCTTAATGTTGGCAGGCCTGGACGCTACTAAAGCATTTGACCAAGTGAATTGGGACTATCTCTTTCAAACACTTAAATACATAGGGTTGTCCGGGTGGTATTTGCATGCAATTGATACACTATATACGGATCCTGGAGCCAGAGTCTTAGTGAATGGAATGTGTTCTCCACGTTTTTTGGTAAGACGGGGCACGAGACAGGGTTGCCCCCTGTCTCCACTTCTGTTTTTGATATACTTGGAGCCCCTGCTGCGCAATATTATAAAAGACCCAGAGGTGGAGGGAGTTCAGCTACCACAGCTTCATGTTAAAGTATTGGCTTATGCAGATGACATTCTCCTAGTGCTGACACAACCTCAGACATCGTTGACAATAGCTTTAGATCACATAGCAGAATTCGGATATTACTCGGGGTTCCAACTTAATTCACAGAAGTCCGAGGTGCTACCAATACCTCTCTCCGTGCGGGAGCGCTGGGAGGGAAGGTTCCCGTTGAAGTGGACCGCTGATTACTTGGTCTACTTGGGGATCAGATTGCCAACATCGCTCAAGCAACTTTATAAAATCAACTTAGCCCCCTTGTGGAAAGAGACTCAACACACTTTAGAAATGTGGCAGCGCCTTCCCCTGTCCTTGTGGGGGCGTGCAGCTCTGTACAATATGGTCCTGGTTCCGAAATGGCTATATGTGGTCCAGGTGCTATCTCTATTCTTCTTATATAAAGACGAGCGGAAACTACACAGATTACTAGCTAGATATCTATGGAATGGGAAGAGACCCAGGGCTACACTACAACAAACATACCTTCCAATACAAAAGGGAGGATTGGGTGTACACAGCATTCAACGTATGTCAGTGGCGGGTTGCATGAGACATCTTACGGATTGGTTTAGGGGCACATCCTTTTTTTCCTTTCCCACTCCTGAAACTAAACTAGTGAGCAAATATCACTTTAGCTATTGGTTGCATGCACCAGTTGGCAAAGCACCCACCGCCAAAGGATATGCTCCTCTTTTCACGCCGCTGAGACGTGCATGGCGATGGCTGGGCAAAGCTGGAGGGTTCGAGTGCCACTCTTCCCCCTTCCTACCGATTGGTGGCAATGTAGATTTTTCAGTGGGCACGGATACTGAGACTTTTCAGACATGGAGGGAGGGGGGGATAATATTCCTGTTTCAAGTATTAACAAAAGAAGGCAAATGTAAGTCCTTCAAGGATTTGTGTGAGAATGTTGGACTTCCAGCACAGGCTACCCTTTCCTACTTGCAATTGAGCCATTACATTGCCTCCCTCCCCCGAGCGTCGTTGACCTCGCAGAGACGAAGACAAATTACAGATTTGCTAGATTTGGAGGCGCAGCTTTCGGTTCCTCTAAAATTCTATCATTTTAAACTCAAAGAGCTTTGCCCGGAGATATCATATGATCAGATTGCTGGGGCCTGGACTAGAGACTTGGGCTGTTCTATTACTGGAGTGATGGTACAGGCTAATTTGGCAATGGGGTATAAGACCTTTAGAGAGGTGACACTGCAGGAATCCCAATATAAATTTAACATGAGAATGTACATTTCGCCACATAGAGCGTTTAGAGCTGCCTTAAGACCTTTGGATGACTGCCCTAAGTGTGCGGGAACTGGGGCGCATTTGGGACATATGTTCTGGTTGTGCCCCCAGGTCCGTGTCTTCTGGACACAGCTTTGTGCATTCGTCTCGAGTATCTGGGGGTTGCAGTGGTGCCCCTTACCTACCCTTTTATTTGACAAATATAAGGTGAGAGGGAACCGAAGGAGGGGTATGTTACCGTTCCTACGCAGGGCGACTGCTATGGGAAAGAAAACGATTTTATTGAATTGGATCTCATCGGAACCCCCTTCCATGCCACGGTGGCGATCCCTTATGATCTCCCTAGGAGCCCTAGAACGTAGGGAAATAAATGACTTAGCATCCCCAAAAGGAGATCGACTATTACAATGTTGGTTACTGTTCTGGGATACCTTGACTCCCATGGCTCGCAGTAGAATTCTGAATGGGTAAGCTTGCAGGGTGGAGGGTGGGTGGGAGGTGGGAGGGTGGGAGGTTAGATAGGCACATTATGAAAGCAAAAATTATAAATGACCAGGTTGACCATGGATGTAATTAGATTATTGGAACACACTTGTAATGCAATGTTTTTTTTTCCACTTTATTGTCACCTGTATCTTTTGGTCATTAATAAAAATGATATTTAAAAAAAAAAAAATAAATTTTCTATCATAGTTCAGAGTCTTGCACTCAAAAAAAAAAAAAAAATAAAAAATAAAACTCATTTGGCAAGCCATCCAGACCCGGAGACTTACTAGATGGTAAGCCTCTAATAGCCTCCTGGATTTCTCGAGGGGTGACCGGTTCATCCAACACTTGTTGTTGTTGGTGACTCAAGAAAGCCATCTCACTGTTTCCCAAATATTGGTCTATTAACTCCACAGATGGATTAATTTCTGGGGTGTACAAGGTTTTGTAAAAGTCCCCAAATCTTTTGCGTATTTGTTCAGATTTACCCAAAACAGTCCCATCAACATCTCGTATCTTTAGTATAGTGCGCTCAGCTTTTTGCCTACGCATCCTAATGGCTAGGAGTCGTCCCACCTTATTTGCAGACTCATACGTGCTCAACCCAGACTTAGCTTGAATCATGGTAAGGTGCTCAGAATAAATGGAATCCAACAACAGTCTTTGGTCACTTAACTGTCTCAAGACTCGGGGTGACCCACTAGCTTTATGTTGTGCTTCTAATATACGAATTCTTTCTGTGCAGTTCGCTATTTGTGCTTTACGGGCTTTAGACTTTTTACTGGCCAATTGCAGAAAGTAGCCCCTGGACACCGCCTTCATGGCATCCCACACTGTACCCAGAGAAGATACCGACTCTAAGTTAAATTCAAGGTATTCCCTCAACATTGCTCTATAACCTGCCACTACAGTTTCCTCCTGCAGAAGGCCCGCATTCAAAGTCCACCTCTTTTCCTTCTTCTCAGCCCTTATATTAGGTAGCGTAGCCCATACTGGAGCATGGTCCAAAAGTGTTACACTACCTATCCCCGCCTCAGGATCCCACTCCACTAAAGCTACATCTAGGAAGAGATAATCTATACGGGAGTACGAGTGATGTACTGGAGAAAAGAATGTGTAGTCCCGCACCCTTTGATTATTTACCCTCCATAAATCCACTGTCCCCAATGACTGTGCCAGGGATCTAAGCGCCAGAGAGTCCTTCTGTCCCTCACTACTTGTGGCTCCAGAACGGTCAAGAGCCGGATTCATTACAGCATTGAAGTCCCCTCCCAGGACCAAAGGGCCCTGTACAAATGTGGCCAAAGAGGTCTTCAATTTCGCAAGGAAGTTCGCCTGTCCAGAATTCGGAGCGTAGATGGATGCAATTGTTAAATCAACTTGGTTAACTTTGATGTGTAGGAAGACATAGCATCCACCTGAGTCCCTCTTAACTTTGACCACCTGTGCCCCCACTGTGCCATGTATTAATATCGCTACCCCTCCTTTTTTTGATCCCTCTGAAGAAGCAAAGTATGCCACCGGATAGTCCGAGTGTGAGAGTAGCCTTTCATGTCTATTCCGCAAGTGAGTTTCCTGTAAGAGAACCACATGGGGCCTATGCTGTCTTAACTCTGCATACAATTTTTGCCTTTTCTGAGGCATATTCAGCCCCTTCACATTATAAGATAAAATCTTTAAATCTGTACCCATCATATAGTGACACACTGGGTTTTCCCAGCTATCTCGCTCCAGGACAGTACTGTGCTGCGCCATCTAGTATTAACCTTTGATGTATCCACCATGCTCTTCTCCCCCCCCCCCCTCCTACCCTGCCCGCCCACCCCCCCATCCCCCCTTTTACAAAACCCCCACCCCTTCCCAACCATTTGCACCAATAGAAGGACTACCTCCTCCATTGGGAGTCTGAGGAAGCTTCCCACCGTCCACACCTTGCCCCGTCTTTCTTCCACCCCCCCCAACCCTAGCCTAATATTTAACCATCAGCAGTAACTCAACCAGCATCAAACTTTCAAACAGCATCTCATTTCCCTATCAAGCCTCTGGTACATCCAATGTACTTCCACTTCTAGTCTACCTCCCAGCAGAGCTGAACAGTCAGACCACTTGTTATAGTTTAGTAGCTAACCTTTTACAACATATCTATAATTACAAATTATATAACGAGTTTGGTATATTTACCAGCCCAGGGAAACGTTCTCCAAAAAGGAGTTCTCTCCTCACATCAGTTTCCTGAGCACAATGTCCCAGCGTCACAGTCCAACATATTTAGTTCAAGTCAACGCTTCTGACTTCCTCGCTTTGTGGAACCCGGGACTCTCTGCCATCTCTGCAACGTCGCTCTCGTGGACGGAGTCACCGCTCCGGGGGGTGTCTTAGCGGTTACCAATTCTGCAGCTCGAAGAACCTCCCATGCTTCTTGTAAGGTCTGCATCCTATGTTTATTGCCTTTCAGACTGAAGTTCAGGGAAAAGGGGAATCCCCATCTGTATTGGGTTTGATTCTTGTTCAAGATCTCCAACACAGGTCTCATCTGTCTCCTCAATTGCAAAGTGTATTGCGATAGATCCTGGTAAACCTGGACTGGAGTGCCATTATAGTCCAGATTCTTTGTCTGTCGGGCAGCCACCAAAATTCTCTCTTTGATTTCATATTTGTGAAAGCGCACAATAATATCCCGTGCCTGCTGTTCCTTGCGCGCTCCCAAGGCTCTATGTGCTCTATCCAGCTCACATTTTGCGGCCCCTGCCTCTGAATCCAACAATTTAGAGCACAGCGAGTGTACAATCTCCGCCACATTTTCGGAGTCGCCTCCTTCAGGGACACCTCTGAAACGGAGATTGTTTCTCCGTCCCCTGTTCTCAAGATCGTCTAGTTTGTATTCCAGCTGCTCATTTTTTTGCTCGAGCTCCTGCAATTTGTTGGCGTGCCTATTTAAGGACTCCGCTTGCTCGTCCAATTTCAGCTCTGCCTCCTCCACCCTGCCGCCAAGTTCTCGTAAGTCCGAACTCAGTGTGTCCATCCGCTCCAAGATTTCAACTTTAGTTTGTTTAATATCTGTCTGTATAGTTGATAAAAATTTCCGGAGCTCACTAGACATGCCTTTTCGCGGTGGGGGGGGAGCTCGCGCGTCCGACATCGACAGCGCTGAGTCTGAGTCCGACATGAACGCACGCTCGGGTGATTCGTGTGGTTTGGCGGCCCTGTTCGCCGTGCTTTTCTCCGCCTTATCTGCATCTTTTTTTCGATTGGAAGCCGCTTTACTCATCTCTTCAGCCGATCAGAGGGCAAATTCACCCCTTTTTCAGTTTTTTTTGTTCCGTTAAATCGCTTATTTTCGCTAATTAACAGAGTTGGGGAAGAGAGCTACGGGGCTAAGCCACCATGCGGTCCGATGACGTCACTTCCTCCAATGCTTTCATCACTTCTTGCCAAAATACTGCCACCCCCAGGCATGTCCACCACACATGGAGATACATGCCTGTGTTTTGCATCTCCAACACCCATCCGATGTACCTGGATACATTTTTTTTCAACCTCGCTGGTGTGTAGTACCACTGCGTGAGAACTTTGTAGGCATTCTCCTGTATTAATACACAAACCGAGGCTTTCTGTATTTCCCCACATATGTTTTCCCATTCCCGCTCTGTAAAAGTGATATTGCAAGTCCCTTTCCCACGCTCCCTGGAATGAGTATGTCGGATCTCCGTCCCCTTGAAAAAATCGGTATATCACCAAAATAGTTTTTGGGACTTTCCCCAACACTATCCACAAATTTTCCAAGCTTTCTCTTTCCCGGGGTATCCCTCCCCTCCATCCCTGCTTTCCTATGAAATATTTTAATTGCATGTGTGTAAATCTGTCCCCTTCAGGGATCCCATACCTTTCTCCCACTTCCTCAAAGGTCCACATTCCACTCCCATGCAGCACATCTCTAAATCTCACCACGCCCTTCTGTTCCCATCGTGCAAATGTGGTATCCCTGCCTGCTCTGAATTTAGGTTCCCATCTAAGGTGAGACAATGAGGACACTCCCTCCGGTTGCCCCCACCTTCTCCGCATTACACCCCATACATCCAACAAGTGTCGCAGGAATGGGCTAATCTCCCCCTCTCTGCCCCTTTCCTATGCTCTCCGAAGTCCACAGCAATGACCTCAAGTTTCTTTGTGGCCAATAGTAACATACATAGTAACATAGTAGATGACCGCAGAAAAAGACCTGCACGGTCCATCTAGTCTGCCCAACAAGATCAACTCATATGTACTACTTTTTGTGTATACCCTACCTTGATTTGTACCTGTCCTCTACAGGGCACAGACCATATAAGTCTGCCCAGCACTATCCCCAACTCTGGCACAAACCGTATGTCTGCCCAGCACTATCCCCGCCTCCCATCCACCAGCCCCACCTCCCACCACCGGCTCTGGCACAGACCGCATAAGTCTGCCCAGCACTATTCCCGCCTCCCAACCACCAAGTCCCACCTCCCGATCTTGACTAAGCTCCTGAGGATCCATTCCTTCGGCACAGGATTCCTTTATGCTTATCCCACGCATGTTTGAATTCCGTTACTGTTTTCATTTCCACCACCTCCCGCGGGAGGGCATTCCAAGCATCCACTACTCTCTCCGTGAAAAAATACTTCCTGACATTTTTCTTGAGTCCGCCCCCCTTCAATCTCATTTCATGTCCTCTCGTTCTACCACCTTCCCATCTCCGGAAAAGGTTCGTTTGCGGGTTCATACCTTTCAAATATTTGAATGTCTGTATCATATCACCCCTGTTTCTCCTTTCCTCCAGAGTATACGTTTAGGTCAGCAAGTCTCTCCTCATACGTCTTCCAACGCAAATACCATACCATTCTCGTAGCTTTTCTTTGCACCGCTTCAATTCTTTTTACATCCTTAGCAAGATATGGCCTCCAAAACTGAACACAATACTCCAGGTGGGGCCTCACCAACGACTTATACAGGGGCATCAACACCCCCTTTCTTCTGCTGGTCACACCTCTCTCTATACAGCCTAACAACCTTCTAGCTATGGCTACTGCCTTGTCACACTTTGTTGCCTTCAAATCCTCAGATACTATCGCCCCAAGATCCCTCTCCCCGTCCGTAGCTATCAGACTCTCACCGCCTAACACATACGTCTCCAGTGGATTTCTATTCCCTAAGTGCATCACTTTGCATTTCTTCGCATTGAATTTTAATTGCCAAACCGTAGACCATTCTTCTAGCTTCCTCAGATCCTTTTTCATGTTTTCCACTCCCTCTCGGGTGTCCACTCTGTTACAGATCTTAGTATCATCCGCAAATAGGCAAACTTTACCTTCTAACCCTTCGGCAATGTCACTCACAAATATATTGAACAGAATCGGCCCCAACACCGATCCTTGAGGCACTCCACTACTCACCTTTCCCTCCTCCAAGCGAATTCCATTAACCACCACCCTCTGGCGTCTGTCAACCAGTTCACCACTTCAAGTCCTATCTTCAGCCCATCCAGTTTATTTAAGAGCCTCCTGTGGGGAACCATGTCAAAAACTCGTCCCTGATTCAATTCTCCTGTCACCCAATCAAAGAATTCCAGAAGTTCACTCAAATCAAGACAGATCTGGACCAAAACACATATAAATAATATATTTATAAAGATATAAAAATACAATTTTGAAAAAACAAGTGAAAAGTGATGTTTTTCAGAAATATACGTGGTGGTACATCACTTTTCACTTGTTTTTTCAAAATTGTATTTTTATATCTTTATAAATATATTATTTATATGTGTTTTGGTCCAGATCTGTCTTGATTTGAGTGAACTTCTGGAAGAATATCTATATATGCCAATTTATAGGTATGTTATATTCTATTTAAATCATACTTATGTAAGTTCATTATGTTTGCTGTTATATATATATTTTTTTATCTTTGGTTCATATTATTTAAGTATGGCTGTATTTATAATTGCACATTAATATCTAAAACATCATTAATGTATGCCAGTTCGCAGACTTTGGTTATATATATTCTTTGGGTGCATTATCATTTCTATCATTTATGTTTTTAATATCCCTGCCTTTACAAGATAACCTTCATATGTTTATGTTTTAAACCATCACTATTGCATACTGCCTTTGTAGATTTGATATTTTTATTGAGATATGTCTTAATGCGGTTTGTTTCATATTTTTATGTTTATTTAAAATACACATTTATGATGTATTAGCTTGCAACAATGGAAATGTTTTATTATTAACTTTTGATATATGTGTTGTATTTTTGTTTTGTCTTAGACCCCTGAAGAAGGCCTCTCTGGCCGAAACACGGACCGTGTAGGGTCTTAATAAATGATATTGGCTTTTTTACATTTGTGATTTTGGTTTGGTCTTCCTGTGCATCTTCCGTTTTCGAAACGGATAGGAAGCCAGTGAAGTGACTTCACGAGAGGGCTAATGTGAGCAGCGGAGTCCTTATTAGAGATCGTTTTCCACTTTGTATCTATATAAAATCATCTCTTACTCCACAAATATCCTTACAACAGTGTCTTTTAGCAAATACTTCCATCCAACAATGATCCCAAGTCATATTTCACAAGATTTAAAAAAATGATATATATACACATACATACATAAAAAGTAAACAAAATCTGTAAGAAATGGTTCTCAACCCTGTCCTCAGGACACATCCAACCAGACAAGTTTTCAGGCCACCCACAATGAATATGAATAAGCTAGATCTGCATGGAGGCAGCACTTGAGATTTCTCTCATGCATATTCACTGTGGATGTCCTGAAAACCTGACTGGCTGGGTATGTCCTAAGGACTGGATTGAGAACCCCTGTTCTAAGGTGAATGCTTTGAACTGTTTTTACAATTTAAAACAAAGAAGGTACATTGTTAGAAAGTCCTCTATTTCAAATAGGTACACATTTGCAATCCGATTCTTGCACAAAACAAGTGATTTGAGTGCCATGTTTGTCCTCCTGAATACTTAAAAATAATACTACTACTACTAATAGCATTTATGTAGCGCTACCAGACGCACGCATAAGCGAGCAAACAAGCTGAAGATTGTTTTAATTATTAATGTCCGAGATCTGTGTTTCCTCTGTGTACTTACCTAACAATGTTGAGTGCAGTGATGACCTTTATTTTCACATGCCCAAGTCCAAATTATGAGAAGACGAAGCAGCTTGAAATGGCAACATGTGCATTAGACAGGCTGAATGTATAGAGTCCGATCACACTATTTCATCTGCCTGCTAATGTTAAATGACAAGGTAGCAAGTGTTCAGGCCTGCGTCTCCTCCTGTCTCATTTGAATTTGAGACTTGCTTTGCTATAAGCAGCTGAGGTTTTCTTGTTTTTTTTTTTTTTACAGATATCACAAACCTACTGTAAACAAAGCATTTTAACATCAAGATTTAACTGATTGTTTGGCATATTTGGGTCTATCTGACTTATTTTTTAAAACTTAATCTTCTATTATTTGGCACTTACTTTTCCCCATATTTAGCACATGTTGCATTATAAAGTCACTGCATCAGATTGTGAATCCAGGACAACATAAAACAAGCAAAAAACACAACTGCGTAGAAAATGAACAGTTTTTTTTATTGGTCTTGTACAGTAACCCACTTTACTCCTGCATCTTTTCAATGCTTTCCTCCTTGTATTTGCCCTTCTCCTTGCCCACTTGGCGAGATTTAGCTTTGCGTTCTAGTATCTTTTTGCGATCCTTGTCCAATTTTAGCCTGGTGATCACCACCTACCGTGAAGAGAAGAGAAAAAACAAACGCTCACCTCAATTACAGTCAACAAAGAAGAGCTTCTCCCATTGCTGAACACTGTGACCTTGAGCAAGTCACTTCACCCTCCACAGTCTCAATACAAACTTAGAATAGTGGTTACAGTGGAAAATATAGTTTGTTCCTGAATGCAAATCTAAAATTCAAATGAGTGCCAGAGATAAAATCCTTGATCCTGTATTTTTCTGAATCCTCTGCACTGGTCCATCACACAAAAGAGAAACTCCAAGCAACTCTGTGCAAGGGGCTGAGGTCTATTATTATTATTAACAGTGCATGTTACACCTACATTAAAAGCACACACCAGTACGTCAAAATCTACAATGAATTCTTTTGTTTACTTGAATATTGATATTATGCTAGAAACAAACCAAATTGCACCCAGGGGTCCTTAAAGCAGGGGGAAATGGGAAATTTCAGACAACCCTCAATTGTGTTCCAGGATGTCAGGCGTATACCGAGACTCTAAACACTTGCAAGTGCCTGTATGAGACTCTTTTTTCTAAATTACTATATTTGCAGCATTGCTAGTGTTTTAGCTTCCTGACACAGGACAGTTTGTTGTCTATTGCCAGCTGCCTGTGCCTGGTTTGCCTTCCTTGAAGGATTCAGCACAGTTTTGTTTTAAATATAACATGTCTATGAGAAGTGGGGAACCTGTTAATACTTGCCGTGTTAAAACACACACAAATACCACCTCACTACAACTGCAAAACTTTGGGGTATTTGTGCTGCTACAACTGACTGCCGTACAATATCCTTCTTAGTTGGAAACCTTCTTTAGCAAGGCTCTACTGTTGGGCTAATTAAAAAAACAGGACATCAGGCTTCTGTCCATTAGCAGAGCAGAACCAGAGGATCTGCAGAATAATCCAATACCGAAAAGACAGGAGATGACAAACTAGTGTTAATCCACTCACAGGATGTTGCACTGCAAAACAATCCAATTACATTACAGAAACACACACTGCAGCATAAGGTGTGTGAAAGGAGAATCAGCTGGCACAGAGTATATCAGATTTCTGATCCCTCCATTTCCACAAACCACTTAATATCATATCAGTGTACATTTGGGGTGCTTTCTTCTTGTTAAGTGATAATTCAACCACAAACTTATTCCTGTAGTTAAGAATCGTCAGTTTCAACAGTACAGCCAAAAAACTTAATTGCATTTGCTAGAATCTAGGAAACTGCCATTAAGACTGCAAATCTACATATTCTATTCTCTCCTATACTATAGAAGCATGTTAAGAAGAAATGTCTTCAGTCACTCAAATCATCTGGCAACCACTGCATGCATCACTACTACTACTACTACTACTTATCATTTCTAAAGCGCTACTAGATGTACACAGTGCTGTACACTTGAACATGAAGAGACAGTCCCTGCTTGACAGAGCTTACAATCTAATTAGGACAGACAAACAGGACAAACTACAACCACTTTTTCTACTCCAGTAGTTTTAACCTCCTCCCTTACACTGCAAAGCCTCCAAAAACTGCTCTACCCCAATCCATGTTGTCTTAAGCCTTTAAAATCCACTTCCCCTGCACTTTCAAATTCACATACCATATACACAGAAATCCACAAATTATAACTCACACTCAAAAGATGCCCATGCGGCCATACACATTCACAGATAAACACAAACTTGTAGACATGCAACCATTCCAACGAGTCATCCACCTTCACTCTCCCACAGTACACATTCAAGGAGCATATATATTATACACCCACACTCTAACACTGTAAACTCTCACTCACTCATCTCCACCCAAACGCATGGTCAATTTACTCCTACTTCTATTCACATCTCTTTCCCAGGGGCGTAGCCAGACCTTCACGGGAGGGGGGGGGGGGGTCCGGAGCCCAAAGTGAAGGAGGCACATTTTAGGCCACCTCCCACAGCCACCGCCCCTCCCCACCGCTTCCACCTCCCTGCTGCTGACGCTGCTTTCAACTGCAATCACTACTCACATACCACTCATCACCAGAGCACAATCACAAAGTATGGTCTAAATCTCTTCAGCAACAGATTCCAAAAGCTCTGCTTGCTTGTACAGCACACATGGGCCATGTCAACTACATGTTAAATCCAAAATTCTAACACACCAAACAGAAAAGGCTCAAAGGCGTAACACACTAAACACTGCAATTCATAGCTGAATAAAAAATGTTTTAAAAACCCTATGTACCATTTCATTGCCCAACACTATTACTATTACTCTCACCATAATACCATCATCTGAGCAACTACATAAAGCCGACACCTACACAAGACCACAATGTATTCTTCTACCATGTATGTACGCACTTGATTGCAAAATCAAGTGCATATCTAAAGTCCGGAAATGGCAATCGCCATAACAGCAAATGTAAGCCACATTGAGCCTGCAAATGGGTGGGAAAATGTGGGATACAAATGCTACAAATAATAATAATAATAGTTGCTAATAACAATGTAAGGGGAACACAGAAGCAATGGTGCAGACTGCTAGAATGGAGGAGGGGTGGGCCAGAGACTTGCAACATTTCCAGATGAGCTGGTGACAGAAGTAGAGACTGGTTAAAACCCACAAGTCATGTACTTGAAGTCTCCATAATTATCTCCAAACTGTCGCATACAGGGCTGTTAAGGAAAACACAAATTTACTGTCAGGTTTTTGGCGACACACTAGGTGAGAACCACTGAGCTAGAGGTTTGCTATTGCATGCAATATTAAAGGAAGCCTCAGTAAAAGAGCCACAGAGATGTCCATCTGACGTGCTTATCATGCCAGAATAGTAACACTTGTGGCTGGGCCATACCTTGCTGGGGTGAATACCAACATGGACAGTGGTGCCATTGGCTTTCTCACGCTGTACCCGTTCAATGTAGATGACATACTTTTTTCTGTACACCTGGACTACTTTGCCGATTTGCTGACCTTTATAGTGTCCCCGAACAACCTGTACAAAAAAAAAAAAAAAAAGAATCAGTGATGGTCCTCAGACTCACCTGTGCACATACAACCACCTTTGTGAGACAGAGGGAAGAAAGTGTCTCATCCGCTTCTGAGGTCAACAAGCACATGAGCTGAAAACCGCTCCAATACAGATGAGTTAATGTTTTCCCCCATCTAAGTCCATTCTACACAATACGTGCGAAGAAGTGTCTCTGAGGGAAGGCAAGGTGTTCAGTATTCTTTCCTCCAACATTTCACGTGCTCTGCTGTCTTATGTGCCAGATAGTGTGGACAAAATAAATAAATCAGGACAGCAGTCTTCCAGTGCTGCTTTATCCTGTACCAGCAGAGCTCTGCTTCTGGAGAAACCTGAAATCTCTGCAGATAGCCACATCTGCAGCAGGTCCAGTGGAATGTCTCACAACCTGTTCTCTGCAGTGAAACCAGCAAGGCAGCTCAGATGCTGGAGGTGATGAGGAGTAGCCTACAATTGCTAACACTGTTCTCATGTCCACACTGCATTTCTTATCAGGTAACAGCACTATCCCTGCATCCCTGATGCTCATTTCCTGAAGTAGTGAACAGTGTGTATCTCCCCATTACCACTAAGTGACTCAGATTGTCCACTGTTGGAGACAAGATGCCGGGCTTGATGGATTACTAATCTGACCCAATATGTCACTCTTGTAATATACTCTTAAGCAATTAGTAGTAACACAACCACTCACTGGATATTTATCAGTGACTAAAAACACAACTTGTCTCCTACACTGAATTTCAACTGTTAATATTAAGCAATTTGTCAAACAAATGCCAATAGTTTTCAAAGAAAATAGACTAATGATATTTATGCTGCAGTGACACCAACTTTGGCTTATTCACAATGCTCTTTATTTGAGGGTCCATGAATTATACTGCATTATATATGACGTAATTACAAAGGTCAAGAGTATTGTTCTTAATAACTTCAGTTTGATACTTACATAAAGCACATACAAGAACTCTATTATTATTTATCTGGTAATAAGACTATTCCAGCACAAAAGCACAAGAAACTTGAGTTACACCAGGATCTGTGCTGGCATCGCTCCTTCCCCAAGAGTTTCCTGGAATGCTTAGTCTCACCCTACATTATGAAGTACACCTACCTGAACTTCATCGTCCTTCCGAATGGGCATAGAACGGACATTGTATTTCTGTCTCAGCTCCTTAGATAAAGGAGAGGACATAATCTTCCTGCGAACATGAGAAGGTGCATTGAAATGCCTCTTACGGTTCTTGCTACGGTCAGAGGTAACAAACGGACTGAACTTCATGATGGCTGCAGAAAGAAAACAGCATGTGAAATCAAGATCAAAGAAGACAAGAAAGCCACAACAAACCACAGATATTTAATCTCCCTAGCGCTGATTTCTCTATTCCTCTCTTTCCAGGTTCTCCTTGTCCCTTTGTTGTACACTATGAAGGAGGTTTAATAGACTGGAGTGGAAGTGAGCCTATCTAGTCCACTGTAAGCAAGTAAGCCATTTAATCTAGTTTCCACTCCCCCACGCTGTCATTGCCATACTCTCAATATAAAGCAAGCAAACAAATGAGTTGCTGGATCCGTGTTGTCCTTCTTTATTGTTGGTCTTACAAGGTGGAGGAGAAAATACATAATTGAATATCACTAAAAAAGCTTCCAAAATTATTGTAGCTGGTAGAATCAGCAATTATAAACTCTGTAGTTTGTAGTCATTTTTCTTCACTGTCCTGTACCATACAGATGAACAGATTTCAGTTTTGTTGCACTCTGCATTGGGAAGTCTGGTGTTATAAAGATGATGGAATATATTGAAATTAAATGAAAGTAGAATTAACTTTCTTTTCATTGGAGCACATGGAATCACATGCTCATATTTTTTGTAGAAGTTTACCTTTTAGTTGCACAAATGGATTATTCTGTTTTTGAACATGTTTCAGGGTCAAGTGGTTTTATAAGTCAAAATAATTTTTTTTAGCTTAACTATATGGGCTATAAGCCAGCTCCTAATGCAGTCCATCGGTTTTCTTATATTTTGTTCTTATGATAACTTATACTATGCCAAAACTGAAAACTCTTCTCTGTCTTCTTGAGGTTAAATGAAGGCACATGGCATGAGCTTATCTTGTTCACAGGAGACGGTATGACAGTAAAGTTGAAGATGGTTCCCCCTGAAGCACACCCATCTCTGTTTCTCAAAAACAATAGGAAAGTGGATTTGCATTATCTCTTGGTAGGGGATGGGTTGGAGGGGGGGGGAGAAGATCTAAGAGGAGCTGAGGGGGCTGGTGGAATTTTTGAGGGTCTGTGAAGGGGGTAGGGTTATTTTCTAAATGTATTTGTCAAATACAGAAACTGCTTTGTTATTTCCAATGCTGTATTGTGGTTTTTATTGGAGCCTAGATGCCTGGTTTTTTTTATGATGACAATAAAGATAGTTCTCTATAAAAATACTTGCAAATGTTTATGCCTATGGGTGTGAAATATTGTTTTCTATAACAGAAATCTCATGTATTTGAAAAATTCCAATATGAACATATAACAAACTTTGAAATCAGTAAAACAGCATTAAAAATTATTGCACCTGGTAGAAACAGCAGAAATTCTCTTTTTCATATTTTGCCCATTTTTACACACTGTTGTATACAATGCAGTAATACATGTCCAAATCTTTAAGGAAGGGCTGCAAATACCTGGATCCAGCTGCATGTCTTCCCAGACAGGCTTCATACACCTGGATCCATCTCAGTTTCTTACCCCAAGGGCTGTATACACTTAGATCCAGCAGTAATGTATTTCTCATCAGAAGGGTTGCATATACCATGATCCTGCAACATTTCACATGTGAAGGGTTGAATACACCAGGATCCTGCATCATTTCACATATGAAGGGTTGAATACACCAGGATCCTTTAATCATTTCATGTGTGAAGCCAGGATCCTGCATCATTTCACATGTGAAGTGTTCAATACACTAGGATCCTTATTGATGAAGAACAGAGACAGAATTGGAAATGAGAAAAATATGAACAATGCTAGCTGTTTCACAGGGACATTTTTAATGGCATCATTGCATTGATGCACACCCTTTATCAGTGCTGAGAGATTAGTGTCAAGAAAGAAAAAATTACTGTATCCTATAAAGAAACTGTGGTTGTTGCATGAAATGTTCTACTCAATGTGGAAACTTAAAAGAATCAAACCTTTCTTCCCAAGGGAAGTATTCCGCAGCCTAGTACAATCAATGGTGCTAAGTCATCTAGACTACTGCAACGTCATTTATGCCAGATGCAAAGAACAAATCATTAAGAAGCTTCAAACCGCTCAAAACACAGCAGCCACTCATATTTGGGAAAGTGAAATACGAAAGCGCCAAACCCCTAAGAGAAAAACTACACTGGCTCCCATTAAAAGAACGAATTGCGTTCAAAGTGTGTACCCTGGTCCACAAAATCATTTACAGGGAAGCCCCCACCTATATGTCAGACCTTATAGACCTGCCTACTAGCAACGCAAAAAGATCATCACGCACGTTCAACAATCTCCACTATCCTAACTGTAAAGGGCTAAAATATAAATCCACATACGTGACCAGTTTCTCATACATCTGCACGCAGCTATGGAACGCACTACCGAAGGCCATAAAAACAACGCAAGACCTAACCATCTTCCGAAGACTACTGAAAACAGATCTTTTCAAGAAGGCATACAACAAACATCCATCCTAAATACTAAATAATAACACTACACACGATCTATATAAAACCGAAATCTTACCACATGACTGTTTAACCTCTTTGCTATTAATGACCAAGCACTACCACCGTAAACCATATGTCGAATAGGGTCTCTCTATAGTCGATGACCTAATGTATGTTAGAATCCAAGTTATTACTCAAGAACCTTCATGCAATACCATAATGTATTCTGCTTTACCATGTATGTATGCACATGTATACCATGATCTGTTCCACATATGTTATGTTCCGTGTATGTTACCATGTATGTCTGCACCTAACGCAATACCATTTGTAACTCTGTTACCGGAAATGGCAACCGCCATTATGGCAAATGTAAGCCACATTGAGCCTGCAAATCGGTGGGAAAATGTGGGATACAAATGCTACAAATAAATAAATAAAATGATGACAGATAAACCAGAGAATAGACAGTGATGGTTCAATACTGGTTGTCCAATATAAGAATGCTATTAAATTCATGTGTGCTTTAACACTAGCAGAATAACATAAAAAAAGATATAAGGCTTTAGGGGGAAAAAAAAGTCTATTCCGCACACAAGCAATACAACATACATAATACCTACAGACATAACACTAATTTCATGTGTGCGCTAATGCAAAACAATTTATATATCCCTATTCCACAAGAAAATAAATCTGGTAAAGAACTTTCTCATATAAGAAATGTCTCACAGTACAGAACACCAGCTTAAAATAATAATTCATCATGCCAATATGAAATTGTTCAAATGTTATCCTAACATGGAATAATCTGTCTAAAAAAAAAAAAAAAATCCAAGACCAACTGGTCTTGTCCTAGGAAAGAAACAGTTCCAGGTGATCCCCAATAGAATCCACACACACCAAAGATTATGCAGAGGTGTGGAGGAGTAGGGTAGTGGTTAGTGCTACAGACTTTGAACCTATAAAGTGTGGAGGAGTGGCCTAGTGGTTAGGGTGGTGGACTTTGGTCCTGGGGGAACTGAGTTGGATTCCCACTTCAGGCACAGGCAGCTCCTTGTGACTCTGGGCAAGTCACTTAACCCTCCACTGCCCCATATAAGCCGCATTGAGCCTGCCATGAGTGGGAAAGCGCGGGGTACAAATGTAACAAAAAAAAAAAAAAAACCCTGGGAACCGGGATAAAGTCCCACTGCAGTTCTTCTTGACTCAAGTCTAGTCACTTAAACTAACATTGCCCAGGGTACAAATAAGTACCTATTTAAAACTGTTTTGATGTAGTTGCAACATGCGCCATATATCAGGTCCAAATTCCCTTCCCTTCTAATTTTTAATTTCTAGACACAATAACTATGTAAAAATCTCCTTCCATCTTTAAAAAATTTGGTATTAACAGTTGTAACATTAGATTGTAAGCTCTTATGAGCAGGGACTGTCTTTTCTTCATGTTCAATTGTGAAGCGCTGCGTACGACTGGTAGTGCTATAGAAATTATTTGTTGTAGTAGTAGTCTCTGTGCACCATAAATAATGTGTAGGAATTAATTTTCCCCTCCCACAAGACTAAAATGCTAACACCTGTCAACTTCCACAACAACAAAAAAATGTGATTGATAGACTGAAATCTTCTTATATGTTCAACAATTGAAAAGGCATTAAAAATTTAGGTTACCCTATAGTCCCAGTACATACTGCTGATTATTCTCATTGCACTCATACTTAAAGTCCCAAAGCAGGCAGTGTAATCTTTAGTTATTAGTGCTTTGAGAAAAAGGCTCATCTCCTCCCATCCACGGCAGGCCTCGAAGCCAGCCCTCAGCGCACACTTAACTCGCCAGTCTCGTCTTCTTCCCCCTTTCCTTCCCCCCGGGCTGGGCGAGGGCCTTTTCCGTGCTTCCACGCCGCAGAAACCACACCTGACTCAGGATGGAAGCGGATAGACTTCCCTACGTTTCTTACCCAGCCACTCAGTCCGCTATGGCCGCCGGAAAAGAGACTTGTAGCTCACTTCCGCCCACACTCGTCAAAGCGGAAGGAGAGCGAGACGGCCTGAGGAGGACAGGCAGGTGCTCATCTTCTGACAGCGACACCATGCGCTCCTGAGAGGAAGTGTGGCTGAGCACCCTCATCCTAAATCCTCATGCAGCTACAAGCTAAGGATGCAACAGAGGGCATCTGCTCCACCACGACCCGCAGAAAGCAGCGTCGTCTCCGCCCGACCCTTGCGAGCATTCATTTATTTATTTAATTAATTTCGGGCATTCCCCAGGACTTCCCCAGCTGCGAAACCGCACGCCCAGCTCAAGCGCGCCCTGATTGGCTGCTAGAGAGACGAGGGTGGGGTAGCCAGGCAGCCGATTGGAGGGTCGGATACCACGTGAGAGGGGAGTCACGCGCATTCCAGAACCCGTCAGGAAGGACGTAAACAAAACAAACCCGAAATAAGCATGGAGACTGCGGAAGCGAGGCTGAGCCCCACAGCCTGGGCCAGCAAGTCTGACAGACTCTTCCCCACCGTCGGGGGGTGGGGGGCAGAGGCAACGGCCCCTCGGACCCCAACTCAAGCCCGCCCCCCCTGACGGTGGGGAACAGTCTGTCTTACCTGCTGGCAGAATCGTCCTACATAGTTTGTGCTGCGCTGCCTCTAAAGTCAGCTCAGGCTCTTCAGTTCTGCTGGAGCTTTGGTTCATGCTTCATTTGAGCAGAAATTGTGCTGTATTTAAGTTTGTAGTTGTGTCAGGGACTTCGGGTTTCATGAGGAGTTTTTGTTCCAGTCATACAAGTCATTTTGGCACTACTTTTGAGTCCTGTATTGTACAGGCAAAATGTATATGAAGGAAGCAAAGTAACAGGACCTACGTTCTTACCAGTTGATGTAATCACTATTATAAAATCTGTTTTAGAATTCCCTGTCCTTGTCCGCTTTCCTTTATTTTCATCCATCAATGAGAGAGACGTTTTTGTCTCTGTTCTTGCCCGACTGATTCTGTTTTGCATTTTCAGATTCTAACTGAAACCTTAAGTAGAGGAGTGTGGCAGCCGTGTTAGTCCACTCTTAAGGTTATCAATAGAAATCAAACAAAATAAAACATGGAAAAGAAAATAAGATGATACCTTTTTTATTGGACATAATACATTTCATGATTAGCTTTCGAAGGTTGCCCTTCGTCAGATCGGAAATAAGCAAATGTGTTAGTTGATAGTATATATAAGTGAAGCTTCAAAGCATTTCAATGACAGTCTAGCAAGGTGGGGGTAGGTAGGAGGTATGCATGGGGACATCAAAACATATCATTGATATTCTAACAGGATGGGTGTGGATAGGTGAGGGGAGGGTGATCAACAGAGAAATACAGCTTTATGGTTTATAATGGGCTAGGAACCCCAGATCCTTGTTAAGTCCTTTCTGTTGGGTGTTAAAATATTCAATCATTCTGACTTCAAAGGTCTTAGTTCTTGTATGGTTTTAAAGTTACCTTTCAGGATTCTCACTGTGAAGTCACTGGTACAGTGTCCTGGTCCTGTAAAATGCTGACCAACAGGTGTGGGAACCCTACTGGCACCAGTATTGTTCATGTGATGTCCAGGTATCATCTTATTTTCTTTTCCCATGTTTTATTTTGTTTGATTTCTATTGATAACTAAAACCTTGTATTCGTCCACTTCTTTGAATCTTAACTTCTGATAATTCCCTCGTTGAGAGTGAAATTTTCTCACGTTTTTATTTACCTCCGTCATCTTTTTTTCCTTTCCTGACCAGTGCTTGTATAAAAGGATGCTGCCACTTTTGTAGAGAAGGCCAGACGAATTTCATATTTAATATAAACAGTTTACTCATTTGTTTAGTGTACAAGCTGATTACCATCAATAGGGGTAGTCAGGAAGCATTTCTATACTCAAAGCATATCTACACACACAAGCAATTTACAGCAAGCTTAAGGCAAATCAAAATGCTATACACAGACAAAGAAAAATTCAAAATGCTTACTACCTCTTTGTTCCCCTCTAGTTTTATACCGGGCCTCTGACTAATTCTCTCATACAACATTCCTGTGCAAGTCTCTGAATACCACAAACTGTTAATCATGTGCAGAACATCTGCTTTCTATTACCCCCCTACCTTTTAGCCCACAGACTTTCTGGAGCCTGCCTTTGGCTAATGTGTTGCCACATTCTTTTCATGCCTCAGGAGGGTTAGTGTTAAAACAGCTTGTTGTAATCATGGAGCCTTCCACTCCGCATTTTTCATACTTTTATTCAACAAATCTTTCATACTTTTGTTCAACAAATCCTCCCTTTTGAGGCCTGGTATTCCAGGACTCAAACATCTGTTTTAGCTCCAGTCTGTATCCTTACCTCCCTTCTAAATTTCCTCCCCCCTTGTTTGTGGCATTCAGTTTCTGCACGCTTTTTCAATATTTTTGGCTGACATATTAAAGTTCTATTTATTCTTGATTTCAGTTATCATTGTTATTTTAAAAGCATCCTGGCACATCTTTGCAAACATGCTAATACATGTTGCATTAAACAGATTCAATTGTACTAGGGTACAAAATTTATATTTCTTTTGAATACAGACAGTGAGTTTCATTAAAGGGAAGTACACTGTCATTCTTATGTTTCATATAAGAACAATTATAAGGATAATGCCCAATTGCATTAGTTAATGTGGCATTAAAAATTACACAAATTAAAAGCATAACATTCATTGAATCAGTTGTTACAACATTCTGCATGTAAGTGCACTTTATCAGGGGAATGTGTTCAGTTGTCATACTATTAATCAGACACCAACATGATGTCTGTGGGTACTTGTCCATAAGCAATATAAATAGTCTCATGTGTCCAATGAAGGTTTTCATCATCTCTTACACAGGTATTATTGGGATCACAGTCATGGTGCCCACTCAATTTTATCATTGTAGTCCCATACATCATAGCTGGCAAGGACAAGGATGTGGGCACATATGATACAATCAGTCAAATTCAACATTTTGGCCGCTGCAACAAGTCTATTATCATATGTGTTCATTGTCCATTAACAAACAACAACATCCCAATACCATCATGTTTAGGGACATGATGTTTGTTTATTCTTTGTCTATTTCAATGTTATTAATTCGTCGAATATCTGCTAAATGTATCCAAGAAGTATGACCTTCCAGACGGGCAGCAGTCTGAGTAAGGGCCGTGATAGCAAAAGGTCCTACATACACAGGATCCTTCCATGTTTTATGTGTAAAGTTCTTTCGCAGTACTAGATCACCTACTTTAAAAGCACAAACATCATTAGTAGTCCCTGCCTGTGATGCTACATTTGTTCGGATCATATCACTTGTCAGGTTCAACATAGGTTGTAGCTTTTGCCAGTACTGAGCTGTGCTATCAGTACTTGCTGTCTGCATCGGGAAGAAATGACGTCCTGTCTGAATTTGGAATGGGGTCAATTTAGTACGCCCATTAGGTTGGGCCCTTATAACCATCAAAGCTAATGGTAACAAATCAAGCCAGGTATATGGTTTACCTGCTGTTTCCTTGTTTAAAGCCTTCAGTAATACTCTCAATTTAGTTTTTAAAATACCATTGTAGCGCTCCACCAAACCATTGGAGGTGGGGCGATACACTGATACTTTTCTGTGTGTTAAACCCATAATCGTTTCCATTTCTTTCAAAACACTGTTATTAAAATGTGTCCCGTTATCAGAAATTATTCTAGACGGACACCCATGTCTTGGCATAATATGAGTTACCAGGCATTGTACCACTTCATGTGCTGTCTCCCTTTTACATGGAAATGCTTCTATCAACCTTGAAAAAGCATCCACCCAAACTAACAAATACCTTTTTCCCTGCACTGGAACAATCATATCAGTGAAATCGATATACCATTCCTTTGCTGGGCCTTCTGGTATTGGAAGTGTCCCAGGTGATATTTTAGGACCTCGTTTAGGTATGTTAATATTGCATACCATGCAATTTTGCACAACCTGTTGAATCAAGTTATCAATTTTCAAGGTCCAAAACCTTTGTTCAAACTGTTGTCTCATTGTTTCCTTATTCCAATGCATGGTTGCATGCCAACCAGCCAATACCTTAATCGCCTGGCTCATTGGCATACAAGGTAATCCTTCTTCTGCATTAAACCATTCACTTCCCAATTTCATACATCCTCTCTTCAACCATTTTTCACTTTCCTGTCCCTCTGGCTGCCACATTTCAATCTTATCTACATTCGTAAGTGGCCCTTCCTGTGTCTGTCTAGTATTATACAAAATCTTTTCACTTTGCTTAACCACCTCCGTTGCTGCTGCATCTGCCATTGCATTACCTAGTGCTTCAAAGGTTGGCTTTTCAGTGTGGGCCGGGGTCCACACAACTGCAGTTTTTCTACCTTCACGTTCCCTCCTTGCCAAAATTTCAAACAGCAATTTCCAATATGTGTAATGTTGTAGATTTTTACCTGCACTGGTTATCATCCCCCTACGCTGCCATTTTAATATATGATACTGTAGTGAACTTGCAACGTAACCACTATCAGTATATATAGTGACATTTTGAGTCATATCAGTGTGTTGTAAGGCTGTAATAACGGCTAAAAGTTCAGCATGCTGTGCAGTCTGATCAGGAGGGGTTTTATATTGTACTTGCATTATCTTTCTTAGATTCTCATCTACCTGCACGCAGGCAAAGCCTGCAACAGTCCTTTCACAAGCTCCATCTGTAAACTATATTAACCCATCAGATAAGGGTTCAAAAGTAAGACAGTGAAATGTAGGGATTTCTATAGTATCGATCTCACCCTTTTGATCGACAGGAAAAAGCAGATCTATCTTATTTCTCTGTTCTTTAGTTAATGGTATTATTCTTATATCTTGTCCTAAAAGTACTGCTTGATATTTTCCAAATCTAGTGGCTGTCAATGCTGTTTGGCTAGGGCTCAACAGCGTTTTAATCGTGTGGTTGGTATGTATTACAATAGGAACAAAAGGCATTTGTGCTCTCCATTTACCTACTGCAGCCACTATAGCTGTCAGTAACTTTGGTATTTCTTTCATTCCCTTTTCCACATGATTAAAAGAGCCTGACAAAAAAGCTACTGGTGCATTTACTTCATTGTTTTGATTAATCATAGCTGCCCAACTATTTCCCATGTCTTTTACCCACAAATGCACAGGTGATTGGATATCTATTACTGCTAACGGTCCTGGAGATAACAAATCCCTCACAATCTTAGCCAGCACTATTTTATCCTGTTCTTCCAATACAATTAGTGTATTCTTTGGTGTGGCTGCGGGCAGTTTCAAATGTTTATAAAGTCTCATTACTTTTTGTGTATAATTTGGTATCCATTGTCTGCAGTAATTTAACATTCCCAAAACAGCACGTAACTGGGTAACTGTTTGCGGTACCGGAGTTTCATTTAAAATAGATATAACTTCCGGTATAATGACCTTATGTTCTGCTGAAACATTTTGTCCTAAAAAGGTGACAGTAGACTGAGCTATAACACATTTTTCCCTGTTACATTTATATCCTAACTCTCCTAATAACAAAAATAATTTTGTAGTCCAATCTAGGCATTCTGCTTCAGTCTCAGCAGACAGTAGAATATCATCTACATAGACAAACAATGACACCGTGTCAGGCAATTGACTCCTGAAATCCTTTAAATCCATCATTAGTTGTTTTGAGAATACCGATGGACTATCAGTAAAGCCTTGAGGCATCCTAGTCCACCTGTATGCCTCACTCTGTACTATAAATGACGTCAAATCCCTAGACTCTGGATGAAGAGGTATTGAAAAGAATGCATTAGACAAGTCAATAACAGTGTTATATGCATATATATTCTGGGTATGCAAAAGAGTAGCAGGATTTGCACAAATCGGAAATTGATTTTTTGTAACCTCATTTAGCTCTCTTAAATCATGTACTATCCTTACATTGTTTTCTCCTTTCGGGACCGGAAACAATGGGGTATTGTACGGGGATACTGAAGGTTCAATAATACCACATTTCAATAATTTATCAATGTGTTCCAAGGTTTTGGATACTAATTTAGGTCGTATGGGGTAAGGGTCTTGCTTCGGCCCCTTTGCCCCTTCTATTAATTCTATCTTATGGGGTTTTGCATTTACGGCTAGTCCATATGGTGAATCACTTGTACTCCAAATATGTTGTGGTAATTCTTCCATAACCCTTACTTTATTTTCATTATTCAACTGTTGAACCATGGTGAGCAAACTTGGTATTTCTTTATTTCCAAAATCTAAACACAATCCTAATTGAGACAATAAGTCTCTACCACACAAATTTACTGGGCAATCAGGTGCCACTAAAAAGGGTACCACAGCCTCCCTTGAACCGTGCGGTTGGCATTCCAAGCGCACCAGAGTGGGTTCTGTTAGCCTTTTTCTTTGTTCTATCCCCGTAAATCCCACTGTTGTTCTATACTGATTTGAAAGTTTAACTCCCTGTGGTTTTGCACACAACACAGAGGTACTCGCCCCTGTATCTATCAAAAATCTCACAGGAGTTCCATATTTGCCAATTGTCAATGTAATAAAGGGTTCCCTTGTGTCTAACCTGAAAATCATTCCCTCTTCCTGACACGGGTTTGCTTCCAGTCAATAGCATTGGTCTGGAATATTCTGCCAAGTTGGAAAAGCATTTACAGTACCCTGTCTCTGTACTGCCGCTCCTGGTCCCTGTGATTGCGTCGCCGGCTGCTGTATTGCAGTCTGCGGGGCACTCGCAGGTATCCCTACTACTTGTGGCATCAATCCTTGCTGCGTCTGCATTTGTACTTGGGGCATTCCTGCATTCTGATAACATTCTGAAGCATAGTGACCAAATTGCTGACATCCCCAACATTGTACATGTGCCCTTCTATTAGGTGATAGTCCTGATCCTTGCATCCCTCGACCCCTACCCCTGCCTCTAACCATGCCTCGTCCCCTTGGTTGGTACGGCCGGCTATATCCCGGTTGTACATAGTAAATGACCTGTGGAGGTGAGGCAGAGGGCATTACCATTGTTTCCTGTTTTTTATTTCTATCCTGTTCCTTGCTTTCCAAATCCTTTAACTGCATAGTCATTAACTTAGAAGTTAATTTAGCCTGTTCTTTCTGTGGGGTCTCTATCAGTTTACGATGCACATTACTAAAATGCATCAATGTCTCTCTTATTTCTGGCCATGGCTTTGAGGACAGGGCAATGACAGCGTCTAAATTTTTACGCATATTATCAGGCAGTGTGGACATGAATAGGTGTAAAAATACTGCTACATTATGATCCACATCTGCATCTTGCCCTGTTTGAGCCTTATACAAATTTATACATTTTGTCAAATGTGCCGAAAAATCAGTTTTAGGGTCCCATTTATTTGCCGTTATGGCTGAAAAATCAATCGGTGTTGGATACATCACATGCAGAGCTGCAGAAAGAGCAGCCTTACTATTCCCTGCGTATACATCCCCATCCACAGTATGTGATGGCAGGCGCTGATATCCACACTGCACTGCCAGTTGAGAAATACTAATACCTGACGCTGCACACAGGGCTTTAAAATCTCCAATAGTCAATTGAGTCCCTGCAGTTGCCTGTTCTATCCCATCTAACCACATACGAGCTCCTTTCACTATACTGGGAATTTTTGCAACTAAAGTTGTAACATCTACGGGGGTGTATGGTTTGTACTGTTGTATTCGATTGCCAGCTGCGTCTAAGCGCGTCATAACTGGCATGTGTAAAGCACTACTATCTAAAGCGCTGCAAATCTCCTGTTTACCTTCCTCTTCCACCTCTTCTTCCAAATCACGTTTTATTTTGTGGAACCAATTATCCCAGAATTCCAATCCCTCTTTTACAAATGTTCCAGTCCCTATACCCGGGCAATTTTTGTGGACAGCCTTTAATAATTCCTGAATGTCCTCATGTGTACTAGGACCATTTTCATCGCACGGCAAGGGGAGCCGTTTTACATCTAACAAGTGTCTAGTAGCCCCCCACCATTCCTCACCATATCTAGTATTATTCAGTCTCATAAGCTCTGCAGCCACATGCGTGCCTCGAAAAATTGGCCTGGGGGGCCCTGGGGTTAAAGATGTTGGCATAGTTTTTGTTCGCTTATGAGTTGGGGTTGACATGGTCATGGGAGGCTCGGAGTACATCCGCAGTCGTCCCTCAATTTCAAATTGAGTTGCCAGGTCATATTGTTCTGATGTAATTAGGGTTTTCAAATCAGGGTAAGTGCCTGATTCTGCACTAGATTTTCCTTTTTCTTTCTGTCTCACCCGTTTTTTCTCCTTTTTCTGTTCCCTAGTCCCCACATCACTGTCCTCATTATCCCCTCCCTTTTCACTTTCTGACTCACTGGGGGGGTCATCAAGAGCCGAATACCCAGCGCATGGCACAGGGCGCTTTGACTTTGATTTCTTCATTTTATCAGTCGCCCTTATGGGGCACAACGTGTCCCTGCTAGATTCATACGACGGGGGATTATTTCTTTCTGCCTCTTTTTGTATCCTATCTACATCAGCATGAAACAGATCTGCTGCTAAAGAAAATAAATTCCAAATTGTAAGATGCTTCTCTAAGCTTTTCTTCTGCCTAGTTTTATTTTTATTTTCTTGTAAATAGCTCAGGAGAGATAATAATTTTGGACGATCAAACGATCCATCCTGAGACCAGCTCAAAACAGAATCTTTTCCTCCATATTTGACCCATTTCTCATGTATTTTTTCAATCTGTTTTTTTTCTAATGGGAATAATTCTATGACATGCTGCAAAGGGGAGCATTTTTTTGAACTATCTAAATCTAAATACATAGCATACACAGGAGGCTTTTCTTTCTTATCTGCCCCTTTCCCTTTCATTGTATTCTGACTATTACAATTTCTCCTATAAAGCCACAATCTACAAAAATATACTAATGCACTTAAACAAAGAAAATATACAAAAAAGAAAACTACAAAGCTAAACAAATATATCGGTAATAAGGCCACAGTGTAAGCTTACTCACGCGTCTTCTTATTTCTCTTTTTAGCAAGCCCAGGAGTTATCACCTGTATGTCCACGTCAGTAGTTTGATCAATCCCACATCAGTGGAGCACAGAAATCATCAGGTTTAAACAACGCTTGCTTTACTTTCAATCCTGTAAAAAACTTCATTAACAACAACTTAATTTGTCCTTCGTCTCGCCTTCTCTTTTCCGTGTGCGGCCTACTCCTGGCTGGCTCGCCACTTTTGTATAAAAGGATGCCGCCACTTTTGTAGAGAAGGCCAGACGAATTTCATATTTAATATAAACAGTTTACTCATTTGTTTAGTGTACAAGCTGATTACCATCAATAGGGGTAGTCAGGAAGCATTTCTATACTCAAAGCATATCTACACACACAAGCAATTTACAGCAAGCTTAAGGCAAATCAAAATGCTATACACAGACAAAGAAAAATTCAAAATGCTTACTACCTCTTTGTTCCCCTCTAGTTTTATACCGGGCCTCTGACTAATTCTCTCATACAACATTCCTGTGCAAGTCTCTGAATACCACAAACTGTTAATCATGTGCAGAACATCTGCTTTCTATTACCCCCCTACCTTTTAGCCCACAGACTTTCTGGAGCCTGCCTTTGGCTAATGTGTTGCCACATTCTTTTCATGCCTCAGGAGGGTTAGTGTTAAAACAGCTTGTTGTAATCATGGAGCCTTCCACTCCGCATTTTTCATACTTTTATTCAACAAATCTTTCATACTTTTGTTCAACATGCTGCAAATATTTTATTGCATCTGCTGCTATTTGGGTGTAGGCTTGAATAACTCAAGTTTGGAAGATGACACATTAAATAGTTTGCTGCACTCTAGCACATATATCTTTGCTGTTTCTTCACTAGTGTGTCTAGTATGCTGAATTCTTTTCTGACACCGTAGTAACGCATTGCACAGGAAATCTCAGTTGAGAATGCACTTTACTTTCATTTTTAGTGTTAAAAGTTTTGAAAGAATAAATGAGGCCTCACATGTTTATCACTGACTGAGCTGCTAAGGCGTGAATTCAGCTTTTGTGCTTGATATTTCCATCTAGTGGAGCTCTACAGACTTCATTCTAATGGTGCAGAAACGTATGTGGTTTTGGGGGGGGGGGGGTTCTGCTAAGATTTGACTTTGGATTCTAGTTTCAGCCCATTTATTACTGCTACTGTCAGTTTGAGCTAAAGAATACAGGGCAGGGCAGACTTTTACAGTCTTTGTCTTGCAAATGACAAGACTGATTCTGATAGGCTGGAGTGAGCTTTGACTGCAACTCCAGTAGTAGGAACATAGGACAGAGCCCTTCACTTACCAGAGAAATGTCCTCTTCTCTCAGAACTTCTCAGAAAGAAATTTCAGTGGGACCTTTCCTCTTTATATAGTTTTGAATCTAAGGGGCCTTTTTAAAACGGGCTCTTTCAAGCTGACTCAGCAATCTATGCCGTCATTATTACTAGGCTTGAAGTAAGGTCTTAAAAATCACATGTAAGTCTTGCTCAAACACAAAAGAAATGAGCCATGTAGCCCTCTCAGTAGTATATTCAATAGATTGTTCCAATACAACAGATATATTGTTGACATCAATATTTATCTCTCCCCTACTATCTCCTTCCCTTTTCTCCTGAAAGCTCTTAAAGGGTCTTTTAGTAAGGCATTCTCACGTTTTTAGCGCGTGCTAAAATTGTGGGCGCTCTAAACGTTAGAGATGCCAATGCATTCCTATGGGCGTCTCTAACATTTAGCATGCCCACAATTTTAGCGCGTGCTAAAAACGTGGGTGCACCTTAGTAAATGACGCCCTTAGTTGGCAAATAATAAACAGAAGTAATATAATCCAGAGGCATTTTTAAATTTTCCATTGGGTATCTTTTAAACAATTCTAGTGGCAAAACTTCAAGAGGCAGAGATTTAAATGCCTATTGAAATTTGCTATCTGCTCAATTTTTCTATGGAGGACTAATCTACCTTTAACTGTTACTATCTTAAACTCTTGGAGCTGTTTCACATCTTTCTGTACCTGCCTGGCCGAGCCAGAGAGATCTTCCTTAACAGCCTCTAGAAAGATCTTCAAACTTGGTAACTAAACCTGTTACTTATTTAGCAAGTGCTGAGTCTGTTCTCTCAAGCATTGTCCATAGAGTTGCCAGCGTCACCTCTGTGGGTGCAGCAGAGAGTCCTGCTGCTCCTCCTCCTACTAGTTAGCATTTATATAGCGCTACAAAGCATACGCAGCGCTGCACAAACATAGAAGAAAGACAGTCCCTGCTCAAAGAGCTTATAATCTAATAGACAATAATAATAAAGCAAGCAAATCAATTAATGTGTAGAGGAAAGAGGAGAGGAGGGTCCTCCTAGACTCCTAGAGTCTCATCCCCCAGCATACCTCAAGACGGCTCGGGGCCCTCACTGGAAACCTCACCCGCAGCACTTCTGGCAGCTTGCAGTCTGCTGCTCGATGCCGCAGAGGATGCTGGACATGGAGGAGTGTTGGAAATTGGGGGCGAAAGCATTGTTTCATTCATGCCCCAATGAAGAGGATGCTCTGACTATCTTCGCAGCGGGGCTCAAACCCCCAACATCTGGTAAGTGGGCTCCAGACAAGAAATTATGTTTCTGCTTCATGGAGGCCGCAGTACAGGCAGACAAGGGAACTGTACTCGCTACCCCCTTCCTCTTTGTATGCAGCATCACATCACAAGAGTTAAAAATTTCACCAGCAGGAAAACTACATGGCTACTCACAAACCTGGAGTCATGGCACCAGCTTACCACGACCCCTGGAATGAGCTGTTCTGTAACAGAAACTTTTTAAAATGGAAAGTTTTCAGAAATTTGCTAATATGTTTGACTGGATATGAAGTTGATATCTTTAATATAATATAAATTATCCATTTTGGGGCGTGAGGGTAATCTTTTTTAGTATTTGTCCTAGTTTCCTTCTGTACAGAAATACTTCAGGCTAGTCCTTCACCTTCATGTAAAGACATTTACAAAGCTTATTACTGTTTTGAAGGGTTATTTCCTGGGGAGAGGGGACCAGATGGTCCATGTTAGCCAAGCCTGGCTTTAAATAAGTGGTGGTCTGATTTTTGTAACGAGCCAATTAGTTCCAATAAAATAATGAATGCAGTTGAGATATAGTCCGGAGATGTCAGCTACTGCTATTTGAGGCTTCTTTTTCTTCTTCCACCTGTTTTCTCTTTCTTTTATGTCTACACTGTACTTTTTTATACAATATTGTAATTTCTTTTCCCAAAATTTACATTTTATTTTACGAATTGTAAACCGCCATGATGGCACGACCCTAAGGCAGTATGTCAAACAAAGTCGGAACTTGAGCTTGAATAATTGGGTGCTAATTGGGCACCCAAAAAGGGGTGTGGCCATGGGAGGTGCTGGGGGGGGGATCAGGGGCGTTCCTAAACTTTGCGCACAGTGTTATAGAATACTGGGGATGGGCGCTGGGAATTACAGCTGGTTTTGACAAGTGTAAGTCCTGGTGCTGAAATTGGCAGGAAGTGCTATTCCTAAATCATGTACCAGTGCTGTCTATAGAAAAACATTTTGTGCCGACTTTTGAACACTATTTACTGAATCGAGCCCATGGTGGGCACTCACTGGTAAGTGAAAAAAACAGTAGGCTCCTTTTTATAAAGTGACCCTACCCATTAGCAGCAAGCTGCAGCAAAACGGGGCCGGTGCTGGTGTCAGCATGTGTTTTACATGTGCACCGAGGCCCCCCTTTAAAGGGAAGTCTCATCTTCCTGCAGGAAATGGCCTGCGGCATGTAAAGCACTTGCCACATGGCCGTTTCGGGAGGGGGAGCCCCTACCGCCATCCATTGAGGTGGCGGTAAGGGCTCCCGCGTTAACCTGGCTAGGGGTGGGAAGTAACGCCGTGCTTCAGTAGTCCAGCGGTACTTCCTGTATAAGGAGCAGTAAGCCTGCGTTGGGCTTACCACTGCTTAGTAAAAGGAGCCCTGAGTGCAAATAAGCCCGTTCAGTTCCCATGGGCTACTTCGCATTCAGCACACGCTAATTGGTAGTGCCACTTTGTAAAAGGAGCCCAATGAGGGGCATAATCAAAAGGGGCCGCCCATCTCTAAGGGCGCCCATCCCCGGGAACGGCTACGAGAAGGGGCGGTCCCAACCGTATTATCGAAAAAGATGGGCGGCCATCTTTTCTTTCGATAATACGGTTGTAATATCTTGTATTTGTTACTGCTGGCATTGCTTTCGTGCACTTGAATGTGTGAGTTTGATTTGCTCCACAGAGATAAATATTTCTTAAATCTACCTGTCCCCCTTTCTCTCCTTAAGTCTAAACTTTAGTAGATATATGTTTCTTTTGGGGGGGGGGGGGGGGTCTTATTTTCCCATTTGCTAAATGAAAAGTAACTGCTAAAAGAAATCAGGCTAGGCCCAAACCTTGAAGAGTTCTTTAAATTGTAGATAGAAACCATGCCTATGGAAATACCTTGTGTAAAATGCATTTCTCTTCCTCTACTGGACTGAATTCATTTAAAACCCAATCTAATTCCTTGAAGGTTCAGGATTCCCGTGACCTATGTATACTCCAGGGGCAATGCCTGCATGAAATGCCAGTGTGTGTCACTATCCTGAAAACCCGCTTGACTGCATGGTTACTGAGAGACCAGGTTGACAACCAGTGTTCTGAAATGTTAAAGAATACCATCCCAGTTCAGTTGGAAGAGCTGATCTAGGTCTGGCTTTGCCCTATTCCATGCAGCCATCTGTAGTTCTTGTTTTTTTTCATTGTGTTTAGGAGTGGGCTCTCTCTCGCCATGTACAGAATGAGGTACAGCCAGGACTGGGATTAGTCTTCCTTGAGCGAGTACAAGTGTGAAACCTTATAAAATACCATAGTGACGTTTAGGTGCCTAAAGAACAGTTGAGTCTGAATAAACTTGGCATCAATTTGTTACCAGATTGGTTTGGGTAGCTACGACTGTCCTCATATAAAAGTCACTGCCTTGGATGCATCATTTTTGTGTGATTTTTGAACTACCATTTTTAACTTGAATTTAATTATATTACAGTTGTTACTTGGGCATGATTTGCTGAGCTGCAAGTTATTTACCTGCTTTGTCTATATTTCTCAGAAGAAGATTGTATGCAGTGCCCTGGTGCATGTTGCCTAACTTGGACTAATGGAACACAATAGAGGTTGGGTTGCCAGTTCTCCAAAATACAGGATCTTATACTTTAGGAGGATTAAGAGTAAAGGATTGTGTGTTTCTGTAATTGAAGGCTGTAGCTTTGGTTTTTGATAAAAAGCTTGGGCTAAATTTAAACTGAGGAAGAGATGTGATATAGTTGGAAGGGTATTAATGAACAAATGCCTCTTTTCCAACACAAGTAGATTATATAGAACTAAGGTCCGTTAACTAAAGCTGCAAGGAAGTGAACTTAAAAGTAACATCAGCCACTATTTTTTAATAGAAGTTAATGGATGCCTGGAATCTCTGATGACCTCCAGAAGGAGGCACCTGAGTCAGTGTAAGGATTAAGAATAGCATTAGCAGTAAATTTGAGACAGATAACCTACACTGACTTAGGAGTGATATTTATCCCAGTATGGATGAACCAAAACCATTTGGTGACAGGATTGCAAGAGGAACTATTTGATTAATAACTGTGTATTTACTACTTTCCTATAAGCAAGCATAGACTGAAGAATAGTCTTTATTTTTTTGTACTATGATCCTAAAAGCCAGGATTGTGAACCCTCTAGGGACAGAGATAGTACCTGCTTATAACTGATTGTAAGCCACATTGAACCTGAACTTTTGGGATGTGGGATACAAATGTCATAATAAATAAATAAAACTGCTAAATAAATGAGTGATTAAAGGTTCTGCTTTGTTTCCTTTTCTCTACTATGCTCACGGAGTATACAGAAAGTGAGAGGAACACTGTCTGCAGGATTTGTACCTAATGCATTAGTAAGGAAATACTGCCCTCTCCTGGTCTCCCAACAGACTCTTTTTTTGAATGTGAATGAAAAGAGGTGGAAAACCAAATGTTTATGATCAGCGGGTGATAAAACGAGAATACTATTAACAACAAAAGGTGTGTTTTGATGAGTGATCATGCTTATGGGGGGGGGGGGGGGGGGGGAGGAGGAGGAATGGTCCAGCTGTCCATCCATAGGCAAAGGTTTATTTACATGTATGCAAACTTATGTATTATGAAAAGCAGGGGGACGAGGTGTTTGTGGTGTGGGGAGCCTGAACCCTTCAATCCAAGAGTTGAGCTGCAGAGGAATGGAAGTGTCTGTGTGATAAGGAGCCCAAAACCTAACCCGGTGATGCAAAAAAAAAAAAAAATCTGCCTTGTCCAAACTGCTGCTACAGGAAGCCAAAGCACCGTGACACAAGAACAGGTGACTTGACTAGAGCAAAAAGTAAAATGATGCCTGGGAGAGGGGGAGAGTGGAAAAGAGAAGAGCAAAGTGCAAGGGGAGGGGGAAGCATGGAAGAGAGGAATTGGAATGCATATCCATCCTCTACCACGTATTTCCCCAGTACTCAATCTAAAACCACAAACTCTATTCCCAGACTGCACTCCTCTCTCACACAGTCCCACCTGCCCCCTCCCCACCCACACACTTTCCAGACATCCCCATACAAGTATGCTCTTTTAAACAGGCATTCAGAATTCATATAGACCACAGCCACAAAACAGACTCAATGTATTTCTCCCCATTCACCCACCATCTGATTTTCTTGAAATTCAACTCCAAAACCAGTGCAATGCTATTGCCACAAAAGTATCAAGAATTTGTTTTTAATAGTGCTAGGAATGATCACAGTGTAAACACATATTCTGGAAAGAAGAACAAGAATTAAATACAGTGCAAAAAATATTTGAGCAGTGGGCACTCTAAGCGCTTCCTTTCACCCACACTGTGACCCTAATGATATCATTTTTTGAGTAATATTTTAATCTTTAATAATTGGGTTTCCTCTGGGAATGAAAAAAAAAAACCCCAGAAAGCAGACACTGGAAATCCAAACAGTTTCTTTATTCGTACAGACCCTGTATGAATAAAGAAACTGTTTGGACTTCCAGTGTCTGTTTTCTGTTTTTTTTTTTTTCTTTTGTCGCTGCTAGACACTCAGCACCTCTTTGCTACTCCAATCTTCCTCTGGGAATGAACATAACTCAAAGAGTATTTTGTGCTTAATGTTGATCAAAATAAATATTAGTCAAATGTGCTTATCCAAAAATGTAAAAACTTGTAACAGAAGTCTCCAAATGTCAGTAAGTGGGATCACCAAATGTTCATAAACTGCACGCTGCCCAGTTACCACTGGGTTACTGCAGGAGCCCTTGGTAGGGGCTCCCTGCCGCATGGCCGCACGGGAAGAGTTTTCTTCCTGCATGGCCATTTTGTTTTTGGGACTTTTTACCCACTGCAGTAAAAAGGACCCTGGCCTGCGGGGAAAAAATGGCCCCACCGCTACCGCAGGACCCTTTTTCCCCGCAGCTTGGTAAAAGGACCCCTCTCTACTAAACCCACAGCACTTGCAAAACAACTATACAACGTGAATGGAGATGGTACCAGGTGGCAGAGTGTTTTTCAGACAGGTCAATCAGAAGCAGAGCACGAGCTGCACTTCAGATTGAATGCCAAATGGCATTCTTTTTGCCTAGGACCTACAGCCTCTTTTACACAGAAATCAAACTGCAGCTGGGTTAGTGGCATGCATTCTGACCTTGTTGTCAATGCCAAATAACTATCTCAGATGTTGTGACTTGAGAGGCCACACTATTGTCTCACTGGCACAACGTTGAAGGGGTCAGCTTGACAATGAAACAGGTTTTCATAAACAATGTGCAGTATTTTTCTAGCCACAGCACCTCTCCAACTGCAAGGGAAATTCCAATACTCCTTCGCTGATCTGGTCGTGGCATCAGTGATGAGAACAACATTGTTATTCTGCTACATTGGCACCCTCAACAGTGTTCTCTTGACTGTGTGCAAGGCTGAGGCTTATTACACAACATTCCTCTGCTTGAAAGATGAGATCAGCTACAGTCTGCATTTGGTGTCAAGCTGATATTGCTGGATAGTGTCATGTATTATAATCCATATACCTTTGTTATATAGGAGCATATAGTGCTATCATAAACCCTCCACAACTCAGTACACAAGGCGAGTGATAGAATAAGAAAATGGTCACAGCTATTCCGTGTGTTTATTCAAGATTTTGAACTAAGCTATGCATCTGATACACCTTTTACCTCTGACAAAGAGAATGAGAATAAAGGAAGAACTGGGGGGCTGATCTCTAGTATGAATTTGTACAAAAAGTGGTACAACGGACAGCTAGATACACCTTTAACATGTAATGGATAGGCCTGCTCAACTAGGGGGATCACTTGATGCCAGAGCTAAGTGTCATGACCTGTCTGTGAATCCAACTACTACTACTATTGATAATTTCTGTAACACTGCTAGTTGTTTTATAGTTCCACTAGCAGTTAAGCCTGTTAAAATGGGCGAGTATTGGTATGGGGGTTTTCCAGGGCCCCCTCCCCCCCCACCTCGCCGCTGCAAGGCCCCCTGCTCTCCCTCCTTCCCTGCCAGCTCCAAGGCCCCCCTCCATCCCTCCCAGCTCCAAGGCCCCCTGTCCCTCCCCCCCAGCTCCAAGGCCCCCTGTCCCTCCCTCCCAGTTCCAAAGGACCCCTCCGTTCCTTACCCCCCATTCCAGCTCCAAGGGCCCCCCCTCCCAGCTCCAAGGCCCCCTGCCTCCCCTCCCAGTTCCAGAGCCCCATGCCGTCCCAGCTCCAAGGGCCCCCCTCTGTCCCTCCCTCCCAGCCAGCTCGAAGGCTCCCTTCTGTCCCTCCCAGCTCCAAGGCCCCCCTCCTTCCCTGCCAGCTGCAAGGCCCTCTGTCCCTCCCCTCCCAGCTCCAAGGCCCCCCTCCTTCTGATACCGCCCATGTCCAGCATTTCTCCTGCCTTCCCCTTCCCCAAGGTCACCGCCGCCGACCCTCCCGGTCCGGGCCCTCTCTTCGCTATTGAACTTACATCGCCGAAAACGCAGCAGGGCAGATCAGCTGAGCTGCCGTAGGTCTTCCTTCTCTGCCTGTGTCCCGCCCTCGTGTGACGTAATGTCAGCAAGGGCGGGACACAGGCAGGGAAGGAAGGCCGACGGGAGCTCAGCTGATCTGCCCTGCTGCGTTTTTGGTGATGTAAGTTCAATAGCGAAGAGAGGGCAAGGCTGGGTGGAGGGGGGCGGGACAGAGAGGGAAGTCTCTACTGCGCATTTTATATGTTTGATAACTTACCCTCGTAATGTAGCCTCAGTACAAACACAGCATTCACCATCGCTCCTAGATGTTGATGTAGTTTTCCAAACCTCAGAAGGATTTTCCTCCCAAGGATCCTTGGTCCCTAGCCATGTGTGTTGCTCCTTGATCTTTTAAGCCAGTATCCTCCCATTATATTTTCAAAAATAACCTCACAGATCAACCTTTATATATTTCCCTTCGACCACTTTCCCTCAAAATTACTAAAGGACACACTGACACATGATCAATTCTGGTGCGGGAGGTAACGGTGCTGGGGCCGGTTGATAACAGTGATTATAATAGGATCGGATTTGATATTAGCTTTGACTGAAAATAATAAGAAACAACATAAGAGGTGAAACAGAGGTTCTCAGGTGGAGACAGTCTCCTCTCAGGAGGTGGATAGGGCTCAGAAGGAATCCCATAGGACTCGTCGGAGGAAAAGTACCTGAGATCCTCTTCTGATTCCCATGAAAGCACCTCCTTCAGGGATGTCCGAGACCAAGCCCATCTCGATGCAGAGGACCCATGTCTTCGAGAGCGGCGTCTAGAAGGCGGTACCCGTCTCGACTCCGGCAAAGCTTCCTCCACCGACGTAGAGGGGGTGCTGGCCTGGGTGGCAGTCGATACTGGCGTCGAAGGCCGCACTACAGGCTGAAGGTCAGGCAGGGCCGTAGCGGGAGGTATGGCAGGTACAACATCTCTGCATAATGCTGTCCAGAAGTTCAGGGAGCAAGGCACAGATGCACTCATCGAAGGCTGCTATCGGGAAAGACTGCAGGGCCGGTTAGAGAGCAGGCTGCAGAGTTGCTGAGGCCGAAGCGGGAGCAGGATCTCTGCTGCCTAGAGATGCATGCATTGGCACCTCCTGTATGGAGGGGGAGCAGTGCTCCCTCCGCCGACGCTTCTCAGGTGTCGAATCCCTTGTTGCCCCGGAGCTCCCGGCACCAAGAGTCGATGGAGATCGGTGACGGTGCTTCTTGGCCTTCGATCAATGAACATCACCCATGCTCCTCGGTGCCGATGAGGACAATGTTGAATCCTCACATCGCCTCCGGTTAGGTCCGATAATGGACTGTCCCAGGGGGTCTGCATAGCAGGAGGCCTCGAGGCAGGTAGAAACCCACTTGATGTCTCACTGCTCCCCGTGTCTCGGAGTCTCATAGCGATTCCTACCGTGACTCCCGATGAAACACTCAATGTCGATGCCGACGCCTCTGACCTCGATGCTGAAGAACTGGACCTGGTCCAAAATTTTTCTCGCATTGAGCCTCTCGGGAAACCTGGGTCATTTTCTTCATAAGACAAAGGACACAGACGGCAGAGCTATGGTTGGGCCTGAGGCACTGAAGACACCAAGAATGGGTGTCCTTCCCCGAGATTGTCCGGTTGCAATGGGTACAACGCTTGAAGCCACTTGAAGTCTTCGTGGACACGGAATGAAAAATCACATCAGCTAAATTAAAATTTGTGATGGTGCCTAGAAAAGGGGGAAGAAGGTACAAAAAAAAAAAAAAAAGAAAAGGAGACCTGACCGAGCAGACCTAAGAATGGCCCACAACAAAAAAGAAAAGAAACTTAGATGTGGGCAAAAGGCTAAAGAGACTAAGGGTAGCAAAAATCAGGGCCGTGCTAACACGGTAAGCGAGGTAAGCATGGCAGGGGGGCGCTGCTGCACCATGCTCACCTCGCTCGCCCTCCCGCAACATCCCTTTTCTTTTTTTTTCTTTTTAAATTTACCTCCGTGGTGGCGGTTCCGGCAGCGCAGAGTCAGAGAAGGAGGCGGCGCTCCCGACGTCTCTAGCCTTCCCTTCGCTGTGTTCCGCCTTCTTCTGACGTCAAGGAAATGACGTCAGAAGAAGGCGGAACACAGCGAAGGGAAGGCTAGACGTCGGGAGCGCCGCCTCCTTCCCTGACGCTGCCGGAACCGCCACCATGGAGGTAAATTTAAAAAGAAAAAAAAAAGAAAAGGGATGTTGGGGGGAGAGAAGAGGGCAGGCAGTTGAACAATGGGAGCGGGAGGGCAGGGAAGAGATGAGAGCATGGATGCGAGGGGGGGGGGGGGGGGGAAGAAGAGGGCGGGCCAGGCTGGGACATGGGAGCGAGAGGAGAGAGAGGAGCATGGATGCGAGGGGGGGGGGTCATGGAAGGGAGAGAGGGGAATTGCTGGATAGGGATTAATGGAGGGGGCAGGAGACAGAGGAGCATGGATGGGCATGGATTGGGAGGGCAGGGCTCAGGGAGAGAGGGGAATTGCTGGAAAGGGATGAATGGAGGGGGCAGGGGACAGGGAGAGAGGGGAATTGCTGGAAAGGGATGAATGGAGGGGGCAGGGGACAGAGGAGCATGGATAGGAGGGCAGGGCTCAGGGAGAGAGGGGAATTGCTGGAAAAGGATGAATGGAGGGGGCAGGGGACAGAGGAGCATGGATAGGAGGGCAGGGCTCAGGAAGAGAGGAGAAATTGCTGGACAAAGAGGGGAGGGAAGAGAGATGAAGGAGATGAAATGAGGGAAAAGGAAGAGAGGAGAAAAACTGCACATGGATGAAGAAAATAGGCAGAAGCTGAGGACCAGAAATGAAGAAGAAAGGAGGAAAGGAAAGAAATAAATGGAAAGGAAGCCCTGGAAATGGAGTTAAGAGGACAGATAGCAGCAGAATCAGATACTGGGCCAGCATGATCAGAAAAAGAAAGTCACCAGACAACAAAGGTAGAAAAAAATCATTTTATTTTCATTTCAGTGTTTGGAATATGTCCACTTTGAGAATTTACATCTGCTATCTTATTTTGCAATGTATAGCAATTTGTTTCTAAGACTACTGCTGACAATTCCTGTCAGTGTGGCAAGTGGTGAGCGATCATTTTCACGGGGGGGGGGGGGGGGGTAGGGCCACCGCCGCCAACTGATAGTCTGCAGGGGGGGCGCCAACTGATAGTCTGCAGGGGGGCGCCAGAGACCCTAGGCATGGCCCTGGCAAAAACCGGGCAGTGAAAAAAGGAGAAATTAGATCTTACCTGCTAATTTGCTTTCCTTTAGTCCCTCCGGACCGGACCAGGATTGGACTGATGGGTTGTGCTCGCCTACCAGCAGGTGGAGACTGAGAAAAAACTCTGACTCTAGAGAGCCAATAGGAGCCCTGGCCATGTGACCTTAGCCTCAGTATTTGAATAACAAAGCAGGAAAGAAAGAAAGACCTTCTGTGCCGTATGGAATCCTAGCAGCCACAAAGCACTCGGCAATGCCAAGTATCAGAGCTCACCAGCAACTCTCACCAGAGAAGTGGTATGGCCCGATATGTATTACAGCTCACCAGCAACTCTCACCAGAGAAGTGGTATGGCTCACTTGTACTATAGCTCACCAGCAACTCTCACCAGAGAAGCGATATGGCTCACATGTAATATAGCTCACCAGCAACTCTCCCCAGAGAAGTGGTATGGCTCACGTATAATATAGCTCACCCGCAACTCTCACCAGAGAAGTGGTATGGCTCACTTGTCTTATAGCTCACCAGCAACTCTCACCAGAGAAGTGGTGTGGCCCACTTAAGATTTTATATATATTCCATCAACTGAGCTTACCAGCAACTCTCACCAGAAAAGTGGTAAATCATATTTAAGGTTTCATAGATATTCCAGCAACTGAGCTCAGCCACAACTCTCACCAGAGAAGTGGTATGGCGTATTTAAGGTTTTATAGATAGATTCCAGCAATTGAGCTCACCAGCAACCACCAGAGAAGTGATATAGACCACGTAAAGTTCTGTATATATATAGTATTGTTCCATGAATCGTAAAGGAATGAATACACTTCCTACTGAATACACTTCCTACTTAATAAAAGAAGCTAAAGAGTAGAGAGAACATGGGAGGGGCCTGGTCCGGTCCGGAGGGACTAAAGGAAAGCAAATTAGCAGGTAAGATCTAATTTCTCCTTCCTTAGCGTCCCTCCGGACCGGACCAGGATTGGACTGATGGGAAGTACCAAAGCAGTAATCTGAAGGGAGGGACCCTATGAAAACTGCAGAGAAATGTTCATGCTGCATAGGCCACCTGGCGACAACTAACATGTAGTGTGTCCCAATGAGCAAAATAAAATGAAACTAGGACTAAGTTGCCAACTTACCAATGTGCACCAAGAGCACCAAAAATCGCCATAGTAAGAATACAGCCCGCTTCTGAAGTTGTGGAATATGTTGTAATACGCTGTGGAACTGCCCTCTCAGCGAGAAGAGAAATAGACATTCTCATTTCCTTGATCCTTCGCGATATAGCGGGTTAGAAACAATGAAAAACTTTTACGCCTACTGGCTAGAAGGACAAAACCAATAAGAAAAAACTGATTTGGAAAGGTGAAAACTTTAAACTACAGCAGACCAAAAAGAAGTTACCAACCGTAGAAGTATTCCACACATAGATCTACTTGCTGCAATGGTTACTAGGAAACACTGCTTGAAGAGGAAAACTTTATAGAAAAAGTTATGGCTACTAGAAAACAGAACTTTAAGAGTCTGTTCATCTAGTTCACCTAGCTGGTGGACGAAGCGGGGGGTACAGGTGCAGGACTCCTTTAAGAAACCGCTTTGACAGTGGATGCTGCATAAGCGTGCGGTTGTCAACAGTATCATGCATCACTGATAGAGCTGCCAAATGAACTCTAATGGATGAGTAAGAGACAAGATTTCGCAAGATGCAGAAGACATTCCAAAACATGCAAAATGGATACTGTTTGTGGAATGAAGTGGCGAGAGGAGCACCACAGAGTAAACTGTCGCCACTTTGATTCATAGGACTTTAATGTAGATTTCTGTCTGGAAGCAATTAAAACTTGAAGTACTACCTGCGAAAATATCAAAGATGTTGCGGACCCAGTAACCACGCCATAAGTTTGAGTGACTGGGGGTCCGGATGTAGAAGGGTGCCTTGGTTCTGCGTAAACACCTAGTGAGATGACGGAAGAAACGCATAAAGAAGGTTGAAAAACCCCTGCTGGACGTTGGCATCTGTCCCTGTCTCCGTCAAGACTGTTGCTGAACAGAAGAAGCAAGAAATGTTCGTGAGCCTGAAGGCAAAAAGAGATAGCCCTGAAGTGTCGCAGTGAGGAAGTAAGGCTGAAAAAATGAGAGTCCATTCACCTAAATGCAGGGTGACACAACTAAGAAAAAATGAGTACAAACTCAAGAGTATACTCTTAACTCCTCCTTGGCGGATGACATAACCCATTGCCATGACAAGGACCAACATAGCTCTCTCCGCCTTGTTTGTCAGTAGGGAAAACAAAATTCACCCGAAGGTAAAACGAATTGCTGAGGTCCCCCAGAAAAAAAAAAAAAATATATATACAAACAAGCTTCTGCCAAAAAGTGTACTGCACGAAGCATCCCAATGACAGAACTAAGGTTCTTGAGATAACTAGATGACACTTAAATAGCGCAATTGATGACCCTGAGATTCGCAATAGGATGAAGGAAAATTCCTTCTTGGGCATTAGAAAGTAAAATTGCATTCTGCAGAATAGAGCGAGGAAATGGCCGAAGGCCCAAGGTCACCAAGAAAACTATAAACTGGGATGTTTGCAGAGGAGACAAAAGACTGTGCGCCAACCTGACTAAACGAAGAGAAAATCAGAGATATCTGATGAGAGATCAAATGAGAGATCAAATGAGAGGCCTGGCTACAATCACCACCCAACCTAGAGACTGTAAGAAATGCAACACCCGGTGCTTGACCTGAGAACTCTGCTGATAAGACTTTCTTCAATTAGGCAGTCGTCTAGGTAAGAATGAAATGACCCTAAGAGCGCAATGAACATCCTCTTAGATCTATAAAAGAACGGAAGAGAGAGTACTGCTGAAAATGACCGGTTAATGCATAAGCAAAAAACTAGCCATTCTCTGGATCCTGAGGAGAAGAGGAAGGGTGACCAAGGACACCAGTTAAATAGGGCTACAAACTCCAACCCTATCTCTATGGCGTTCCATAGTTGGGTAAGTTCTGAATATAGAAAGTTCTGAATATAGGAGTCCACCAGCTATGGTAGTACGCTCCGGACAGAAAAAAATTGTCCCAGTATGAACGTCTGATTCACTGGCCTGTAATTTCTTGGATCTCCCTAATCCACATACCACTAATCCATGTACCACGGTCATGCGTCCTCCCTCACTGAGATGTAGATTGTAAGCTCCTTTGAGCAGGGAACGGCCTTCTTTGTTAATTTGTACAGCGCTGCGTAACCCTAGTAGCGCTCTAGAAATGTTAAGTAGTAGTAGTAGTAGTACCAGACTCACACCCAATAGATATGAATGTTGAGCTTGTTTCAGGTTAAAACACCGAACCTAGGCCCAGGGTCCCCAGTGTTCCTAGTGGTGAACAGCCATGGCAAATATTGTATGCGTTAGTTTGCAGAATTACTGCAAAGCCTTGCTTTTGGAGCAGAGATTTCTGTTCGATACTCTCGTGAGAGGTTGTTTTTTTTTTTTTTTTTTTTTTTTCCTTTAATGCTGTTCTGGCTGTAGAAAGGTGGACATTTGAGCTTCCCCAGAATGGCAAAACTTATGTACCTATGCCCATTAGATATGAATGCTGGACTTGATGGACTTTAGGCCTTACCCAGCATAACCATACTTATGTACCTATGGCATAAATACACAGGAAGTGAGTGAATCCCCTTCCAATTGAAAGAACACTCTGGAGTGAAGGCACATAGAATGAAAATGAAAAAGGACAAACTTGGAAATTACCTGTAACGAAAAAAGTGAAGTTGTGCCACAGCCACTTGGTGAAGGCAGTGTAGACAAGACTGTATCTGAATTCAAGAAAGCTTGATATAACATCAGGTCTCTAAGGAAGAGGAAGAGATAGCAGATGGTATGTATAGGCATACTGGACCAAACCAGGATGTTTATAATCTGCCAATGCTGAACTGATAGAGTAGAGACAAACACGAGTAGATGGTTTGAGGACCGTCCACTATCTTTAAGTGAAAGGATGACTTTATTCTCTAAGTGACCATATGTCCTGTAAAAACCAGAAGAAAGCTAAAATGAAATATGAGAGGCTTCAAGGCAGTTGGAAAAGAAGGGAAGACATGAATAAAGCATGCCTGCTAAGGCAGCTGAGTGATTGGGAGCTTGGTAGACAGGACTGTCCCTCAGAGAATATGAAAGAGCTGATATATCCCCATGGCATCTGAACAATATACTGTATGCCTCTAGAGAAGGCTTCTTAAAGTCGGAAAAAGAAAACACTGTATAACACTACAGTCATTGAGAGTGATTGTCTAGTTCTTAAAACACTATATAACATCATAGGCATGGAGTAAAATGCTTGAAAGGAACTAAGATATTATGGTCAGAATTGCAAAGTATCAATCAATTGACTCTTAGACAATGTAGTCCTATTCACCAGGGAATGAGAAAGACAGAAATTTACTTATGCCTATAGAGAAAGTTTCTAAAGTTCTTAAAACACTGTATAATACTACAGCTATTGAGGAAAATGCTTGAAATGAATTATGATATTATGATAAGATGTAGATTTTTTCACCAGGCAATGAAAAATGACTGAGCACCAGAAAAAACTAGTGTTAACAGCCCCGTGATACATAGAAATTTAAAAGAAGAAAAGCTTGTTATATATCCATATATGAAAGGAGCCCCCTTTCAACCAAATATTGCCTGCTGATGTGAAGAGCATTTTAGAATACGCCGTTCAGCACATACAAAAGTGTACACATCTTGGAGCCGAACTGCTCTATGAACTGCAGCCTTACCTTCAGCAGAGAGATCCCTGACTGATAAGATGGAGGGAGAAACAAAATGGCCGCCGTTCGCGCCACTGGCCCCGTGGCGATCGTCGACAGCGCGCCCGACACCTCCGAACAAGCGGAGCCCAGTGGAACGGCGAAGAAACAACAGCCGGCGAAAAAGGCCCCGAAAAAACCGGAGGCAGCACCGGACCCGAAGAAACCTTGAAGGGAGAGCAAAATTTACACGTTCCGGCTGCGTGAACTGCGCGACGCTGACCGACAGCAGCTGTTTGAACTTTTAAGCCATATCGGAAAAAACAGGTGGCCGCGCTTACGCGGTTCGCACCTTTCTTTTTTTTTTTTTTTTTTTTTCATTTGTTTAAACTGCCGCCGCCAAATCGCAAGAAAATGGAGGAAATTAAATCTGACTAGAAAAATCGCTGTTTAAAGTCACAGACACTGAATTATTTTCTTCTGTTTTTTTTTTTTTTTTTTTTTATAACCCCTCAATCATAATAAAACACTGGAGCTGCCTGCTCATTAGAAGTCTGGGGAAAGAAAGGCTGCTTCTTTGAATTTCCTTTTATTTCATTTAATTCTTTTAAAGCAGCTGCCTGTTAAAAATGGCTGCCTCTCCCAAAGACGGTACACCTTTCCAGAGAAAGGGACGGCCCTTCCCTGCTAAGCCAGGGAGATGGGGAGGAAGGGGGGTGGACTCGAGACACCCGAGTTTAACACCCCCGAGGCTGTCAAAGAAAGAAGAGAAAGGAAACCCTGTCAAGCCTCTAAATAAGATTCCAGGCACAGAAGAATTATCACAAATATCTGTCATATCTAAAGAGAAAAGGAGAGAGACTAATGGGCTCACTTCCTACCTGCTGGGAGACTGAGAAAATACTGAGGCTAAGGTCACATGGCCAGGGCTCCTATTGGCTCTCTAGAGTCAGAGTTTTTTCTCAGTCTCCACCTGCTGGTAGGCGAGCACAACCCATCAGTCCAATCCTGGTCCGGTCCGGAGGGACGCTAAGGAACAGTTCGCTACTGAACGTGTGAGGAGCAAGCAAAAAAAAAAAAAAAGCCACTGCTTCTCATACGGAGAAAACAAAACTGAATCGGCATGTTTGCGCTGCGGGCGGGAAGGCACTCACGCATGCATGTGTGATGCTCGCGCTCCAAAAAGCTCTCGATTTTTCTATGGCATATTTGCCGAACCGGGCAACACAGGATGGTGTCTACCCAGCTGTGAGAAGAAGCAAGCCTGCTTGTCCTTGGAGAACTACTGTATTCGCTGTAGACCACTACCAGCAGACAGTGATCAAGGGACTAATAGAGATGCTGGAATGGTGTGTGTGTGGGGGGGGGGGGGGGGGGGGGGGGGGGAAGACACTGGATGGAGAGGGAGAGAGGTGCAGGTGCTGCTCTGGTGGACAAGAGTGCGAAAGAATGGACAGACAGTCAAAAAGGCAGGACCCTAGAGGGGGTTATAGATGTTATAGGACCAGCTGGGGGAAAAGAGAGAGACTGGACCAGGGAGGAGGAATAGAGACGGGGAAAGATGCTGAATGGTATGGGAGAGAGACTGGATCCCAGGAGGAGGGGGGAGACACTAGGCCTACTGGACAGAGGGAGAGAGAGGTGCAGGTATTGCTCTGATGGACCTGGGTGAGGTGTGGTAGGGAAGGGATAGAGAAACAGACGGCTAGACAGGAAAATAGGCAGGACCCTGGAGAGGGAGGGAAGCTATCATGTAGACAAACTAGAGAGCAGCTGGACTGAGGAAGGAGGAGCCAGGGAGAAGGAAAAAAATGGATACCCCCTACTTCACCCCTGTAGCCCCCTCCCCCCCAATGGACTGCAGGCTACACCCCTACCTTTAATCACAATTAAAAATTTTAATCAAAATGCAGCCCTAGACGCTACTAGTTTAATTAGAATTCCACTTTCTGACAACACCGAAAGTTTCTCCTGCAGGATGATTCTTACTCCTCAAATTTGTGAACATTTGAAAAGCTACATCTGACATTCTGTTCAGCAAATACCAAAACTGAACTGAAAGAACCCAATCTTGTCCTATGGGACCTTTGTTTATATCACAGAGTGCCTGCCACTTCTGCTCCAGGGAGACTGTGGTTGAGGTTGAGGTAGTACAGTTTGACAGTGCCTCTGCAGAGCTATGTGGGAAAGTCTGTACTACTCTTGACTTAAGTCATTCTTATCAGTCCCTCTTTCATAAATCAAAATTCAACAAGGATCCCATCTAATAACAAGATCTGTGTTTTAGCTTTCTGTATTGCACACTGTAGGGATTACTGTTAATTTTTTTAACCAAAATATTTATTATATTTTAGTCAGAACAGAATAAAAGCATAACACTAATATATAATTAAGAAAATATACTCTCAGCAACTGCAAAACTGCACCCTCCACCAAGACAGAAACATTAAAAAAAAAAAAAACCATATATATAATCCACACCATGGTTTAGTTAAAAACACACTTCACTGTAAATGAATGACAGCCATAACCTAGAGGCATGAATACATGCCTTCCAGATGTAGGGTGTTCCTGAATAGGAACAATATGTCCAGTAAAGTTGCAGGCTAGGCTACGTGGCAAAAGAAACTTGAGTTTGAGTCTCCTGTCCAACAGGACCCAAGGCACCTCTCTCATAGAGGTGATGAGCTGAAGCTCTAGGAAAGGAGGCGAGACAGACATTGTTACCATGGTGGACCCTGCTGGCAGGGAAGTGGTGTAAAGAGGCTCTTCTTTCCAGCTGTTGGCCACTTAGAAAACTTCAGTGTCCCACGCATGCTCTCTGTAGAATGGTGGCTAACCACGTGATTCAGGCAGAATAGGAGTTTTCAGTTTAAGTCTCCTGTTTCACATTATCTGCGGGGTTTGGATATGTCCTGGAGGAAATGACCTCAATCCCAAGGCATGAAAGAAGACAACTGATGTTACTGTGGAAATAAAGTGATGCTAGAGGTAGATCTTGCAGAATACAATCCTGGACTTCTGACCAGCAAAACCCAGTCCAGATATAAAACATCCAGGGCAGTAGGTACTCAACTCAGTCCTCAAGGCACACCCAGCGTCAGGTTTTTAGGATCTGTATGATAAATATGCATGAAAATAGATTTGCATACCAAGAAGGCCATGGATGAGAACCACTGATTCAGGGTGAGTGAATAGGTGAGGTAAAGGGGGATATGAGAATTAAATAAAAAATTCAAATCAATACGTTTTCATTTAATTAGTGGGATCACTCCCACAGCGTGTGAATAACAGGTCACAGCACTACAGTAAGAAGCTGCTGAAGAGCGGCTGCTCTGTGCTCTCTCTGTTCTCCTAGAAGGCCACATAGAATTTATCCATAGTGCTGATAATGTCACTGTTTCTTTCCAGTGCATCCAGCACACGTTGCATTACAGCTTCGGTCACATGGGGGCTGTAAACCTGTCGAACGCCAGACAAGATGTGAAGAAAATGGCAACCTTTTTCAGCATCTAATTAAAAAAAAAAAAAAGCAGAAATAGCTCTCAATAGGTGCATCATAATTTTAAAAAAGTATGCTCTACAAATATCAACTGATCTCAGCTTTTAAAATCTGGAGCTCTTCGGCCTCTCCGCATATTAATACTGAAGCTCACATACATGAAAAGTAAAGGACTGATAAAGACCTCGGATTGCAGACCAAACTATCAAGTACAGAGTCACTAAACTCCTCCTTTTTCATCCTCCATTTTTGAATCATAGTAACATACATAGTAGACGACGGCAGAAAAAGACCTGCATGGTCCATCCAGTCTGCCCAACAAGATAAACTCATATGTGCTACTTTTCCCTCTCTTTAAATAAAATGCCCAGTCTGGAAAGGCTCCTTCTCTGAAGTACACCTACCCTCAGTGTCTTTTGGCTGGAAGGAGCCATAGTGCCTTTCCTTTCTCACCAGGACAGGCGATCCAAACCTGATCTCCCATGCTACAGCGCTAAAGGGCCTGAGTCACAGGTTGGCCCATAAACCAACTTTTTCAATGGATCATATAGTATTCCTGATTTCAGAACTGGTTTACCTTGAAATACTTATTAGATAGAAGTAGCCCATCCCCTTTCCCTTATTTTTTTTAAACAGTTTGATGGTCAGTGTTATGTTTCAGTAACAATTTATGATCATATGACCTAAATGAAGAGACAACTTCGATTGTGTTGGCAAGAAACTAGTACTTCTGTGATTTACCTATACTGTCACTGTAACTCACCACCGGCCAACAAATTTTCTGGTCTCCTGAACACTGCTTCAAGCAGAAGTACATCCCTAGAGACTTATTTTTTAATTTTAGAGCAACTTTAGACATAGGTTTGAGGCTGTACTCTTCTTCCTCTTTCTGGTATCCCTAGAGCTCTCTCTCCCTCACTTCCTGTGTCATCAATTCAGCAGGAGCCCACTCACCAAAATCAGCACTCAGGGGTATGAATTCTATTCTAAGTTTTATATACCGCTTGTTTTCCAAAGGATTCACTGCAGTTTACAGGACTAAAATTCACTACAGTATATCACCATTGTTGTTTAACATATACGTCAGCCCTCTTGCTCTACTTATTCAATCACTGGGTATCAGTTTTTATTCATATGCCAATGATTTAATCCTGATTCATTATTTAAAACTGTTAGATCCTGACCTTACACAAATTCAGAATGGCGTTAAAGAAGTAGCTAGCTGGCTTAAAAGACATCTCAGTCTTGAATCCAGACAAGACCGTCACATCGTGGATTACAGGACGTGATACTGTTCCTGCTGTCATACCTATTCTATTTGATAAACCGATACCAACAGTGCAATCCTTTAAATATCTTGGAGTCATTATTGACTCTGCGCTATCCTTTAATGAACAAATATCTATGGCAGTCAGAAATTCATTTTATCATCTTTGAAGACTATGTTCAATTAGAAATTCAATTGATAAAGCTTCTCTATGTACGCTAACACATGCATATATCACAACATGCCTGGATTATTGTAATATTATCTATGCAGGGTTAACTAAGACAAACATAAAACGTTTACAGATGATACAGAATGCTGCAGCATATGTCATCTGCAGGGCTTCAAAATATGATAGTTACGCCACTTTTGTTCCAACTTCACTTCCAGTGGAAGCCAGAATAAAATTTAAAATCCTTACATTGACTCATAAAGCTCTATGTTTACTAATTCCATCATGTCTATCAAATCTTGTTTTGCCTTATTCACCTAGGCGAACACTTCGTTCACTCACAGATAATAGATTGATTATCCCATCGCCACAGAAGGCCAGATGGGAGTCTACTAGAAATTCAGCTCTCTTTTTTCTAGCCCCTTCTCTTTGGAATTGTCTTCCAAAACACCTTAGACTGGAGGAGTCTTGCATTCAATTTCGAAAATTATTGAAAACATACTTATTTCAGGATATGTTTGAAGATAATCTGCGATAAAAGGCATTAGTTGGTAGGTTGTATTAAATATGCAGGACAATTATGGGAAAATTAGGTTCTTACCTTGGTAATTTTCTTTCCTTTAGTCATAGCAGATGAAGCCATTATGTATGGGTTGTGTCCATCAACCAGCAGGGGGAGATAGAGAGAACTCAACTTTTCAGTGCCTCATGGCCAGCCAGCTCCACTGCCTCTTCAGTATTTGAAGCTTCCAAAGCAGTATGGCAAACCGCAATGGGAATAACATGAACTTTCCTCACAGCGAACGATGGCCCCTTATAACAAGGGCATGAACTCAAAAGGAGGGAATGAACACAACCTCCTGGAGGGAATAAACTCGTCCTCCAAAACATAAACTGGAGGGAATGGACTCATCCTCCTATAAGTGAACATGAATCCTGAAGACTGTTTTCCAACTTTCTCCCAAGGAAGGAACTTCAGGAAACAAAAACAGAACCTGAAACAGATTCACAGCATACAGACAATCAAACAGGGAGGGCTCATGGCTTCATCTGCTATGACTAAAGGAAAGAAAATTACCAAGGTAAGAACCTAATTTTCCCTTCCTTGTCATCAAGCAGATGAAGCCATTACGTATGGGATGTAACAAAGCAATCCCTATATAGGGTGGGAACAGGTCACACCACGCGCTAGCACTTGTGCTCCAAAACGCGCATCCCTCCTAGCAGCCACATCCAGCCTGTAATGTCGGGCAAAAGAGAGCTTAGAAGCCCATGTTGCTGCACTGCATATCTCTTGATGAGAGAGTGCTCCAGTTTCAGCCCAAGAGGAAGAGGAGTGTGGTAGCCGTGTTAGTCCACTCTTAAGGTTATCAATAGAAATCAAACAAAATAAAACATGGAAAAGAAAATAAGATGATACCTTTTTTATTGGACATAACTTAATACATTTCTTGATTAGCTTTCAAAGGTTGCCCTTCTTCGTCAGATCGGAAATAAGCAAATGTGCTAGCTGACAGTGTATATAAGTGAAAACATTCAAGCATTACTATGATAGTCTGACAGGGTGGGAGGATGGGGGTGGGTAGGAGGTATGCATGGGGACATCAAAGCATATCATTGATATTCTAACAGGATAGGTGTGGATAGGGGAGGGTGATCAACAGAGAAATACAACTTTATGGTTTATAATGTTTATGTCAGACTGTCATAGTAATGCTTGAATGTTTTCACTTATATACACTGTCAGCTAGCACATTTGCTTATTTCCGATCTGACGAAGAAGGGCAACCTTCGAAAGCTAATCAAGAAATGTATTAAGTTATGTCCAATAAAAAAGGTATCATCTTATTTTCTTTTCCATGTTTTATTTTGTTTGATTTCTATTGATAAGTCCAAGAGGAAGAAATCGCTCTGGTAGAATGCGCCTTAAAGGCTACAGGCGGAGACCGGCCGCAAGTATATAAGCTGAAAAGATAGTTTCTTTGAGCCAGCGGGCAAAAGTGGCTTTAGACGCTGGAGACCCTCTGCGAGGACCTAATAGCAAAACAAACAGATGATCATAGATCCTGAAAGAGATAGTAACTCGCACATACTGCAGCAGAGTCCTGCGCACATCCAACAGGTGCAACTGGCCAAAAGATTCTGGAAACTCCTCCTTATCAAAGGAGGGCAAGAAAATAGGCTGGTTTAGGTGAAACGCTGAAACCACCTTAGGCATGAAGGAAGGCACGGTCCGAACCGTGACCCCGGACTCTGAGAATTGCAGAAATGGGTCTCTACAGGACAGCGTCTGGAGTTCTGACACCCGTCTCGCCGAAGTAATGGCCACAAGAAAAACGGCCTTTAGTGTCAAATCTTTCTCCGATGCTTGCCGAAGCGGCTCAAAAGGAGAAGCCTGTAGGGCCTTCAAACCTAGCCCCAGGTTCCAAGCTGGACAGGGTGCTCGCACGGAAGGCCGGAGCCGAAGCACCCCACTAAGAAACCGTGCCACATCTGGATGAGCAGCTAAAGACACGCCTTCAACCTTACCACGAAGGGAGGCCAACGCTGCCACTTGCACCCGCAGGGAATTATAGGCCAAGCCTATTTGTACACCATCCTGCAAAAAGTCCAGAATCGGCGAGACAGGAGCCCGCATGGGTGTGATCGCTTTTGAAGCACACCAAGACTCAAACTGGCGCCAAATCCTGGCATAAGCCACGGAAGTGGAACGCTTGCGGGCCTGCAGGAGAGTGGAAATGACTGTTTGAATAGCTTTTGTCCCTCAATTGTGCCCTCTCAATCTCCATGCCATAAGACCAAAGCGGCAGGCGTCCTCCATGGCTACCGGGCCCTGTGACAACAGGTTCAGTACCAGAGGTAAAGGAAGGGGAGCCTCCACTAGCATCTGTCGGAGGTCCGCATACCAAGGCCTCCTGAGCCAATCCAGGGCGATGAGGACCACTTCTCCTGGGTGCAGCTCAATCCGCAGGAGCACGCGCCCTATCAAGGGCCACGGAGGGAACACATATAGTAGGCCCGGAGGCCAGGGCTGAGTCAAGGCATCCAACCCTTCTGAGCAAGGATCTCTCCGTCTGCTGAAGCACGGGACTTTGGCATTTGAACTTGTCGCCATAAGATCCATCACGGGCTTGCCCCATTTGGCACATATCTGCAGGAATACTTTGTCTGCTAGTTCCCATTCTGCTGGATCGATCTGATGCCTGCTTAGATAATCTGCTTGCACGTTGCTCTGACCTGCAATGTGAGCTGCCGACAGAAACTGAAGATGCAGCTCGGCCCAGTGGCAAATCTGTTCGGCCTGCGCGGCCAGTGCTCTGCACTGAGTGCCGCCTTGTCGATTTATGTAGGCCACTGCTGTCGTGTTGTCTGACATCACTCTGACAGCCAATCCTTCCAGGGTCACTTGAAAGGCCAGAAGCGCCTGAAACACCGTTTTCAACTCCAGGCGGTTGATGGACCACTCCGACTCCTCGGGTGTCCATAGACCCTGGGCATGCTTCCCCTTGCAATGTGCGCCCCAGCCCTTCAGGCTGGCATCTGTCACTACTAGACACCAATCGGGGAGCGCCAGCGGCATTCCTCACCACAGCATGTTGTCTGAGAGGCTCCACTCCATGCTGAGTCGGGCCACAGGGAGCCAAGAAAGTCTGCATTGATAATCCTGAGAAAATGGAGACCATCTTTGAAGTAGGGAATTACTGTAGAGGTCTCAGGTGCGCTGTCGCCCAGGGCACCACTTCCAATGTGGCTGTCATCGATCCCAGCAGCTGGACAATGTCCCAAGCTCGCGGGTGCGGCATCCTCAGGAGCAGACGGACCTGATTCTGAAGCTTGCACTGCCTTAGCTCGGGTAGGTATACATAGCCCGAGTCTGTGTCGAACCTGGCCCCCAAATATTCTAGAGATTGCGAGGGGGTCAAGTGACTTTTGGCCATATTGACGACCCAGCCTAGAGACTGAAGTACTGAGATCACTCTGGCTGTAGCTTGATAGCTCTCTGTTACAGAGTCTGCTCTGATGAGCCAGTCGTCTAGGTACAAGTGAACCCTGATACCTTCTCGCCTGAGCTAAGCAGCTACTACCACCATTACCTTCGAAAAGGTTCGGGGAGCTGTGGCGAGGCCAAAAGGCAAGGCCTGGAACTGGAAATGTTTTCCCAACACCGCAAACCTCAGAAACTTCTGGTGCGGGGGCCAAATTGGTATGTGCAAGTAATCTTCTTTCAGGTCTAGAGACGTGAGAAACTCTCCTGGCTGTACCGCAGCAATGACGGAGCGTAGGATTTCCATGTGGAAATGCCGCATTCTCAGGGACTTGTTTAATTCTTTTAAGTCCAGAATAGGGCGAAAAGACCCACCTTTTCGCGGCACCACAAAGTAGATGGAGTATCGGCCGTAGCCGTGTTCGGCGGGAGGTACCGGGGACACGGCCCCTAACTGAATCAGACCTTGAAGGAGGTGCACCACAATCTGAAGGGGAATTAGCACTTCTACGCTTTTCTTTATGCCAATTATCAGGGAAAATAGCCTCAGCGGCCAGTCCCAGGCCAGAATCCACCGGGGGGGGGGGGCGGGAAACAATAGAAGGGGCCTCAGACGACCCTTGAGGGAGAGCTCTTTTCAGCATGTATGCTTTATGCAATAATAACACAAAAATCAGGGGAGAAAAACTCGCCCTGAGCACCCAGATCCTGTCCGGGGCTAGCCGCACCCTGAATAGCCTCAATTCGAGGTCCCCCCCCCCCCTCGCCTCAGGGCTCTCCGTCTCTACGGAGGCTGCGCCATGCGGAGAATTCAAAATGGCGCTCGCCATGCTTGGGCTGACTCTTACACCTGTACAGCACGACTTACAGAGCCTGCTGCTGATTTGCGCTTGCCACACTGGGAACAGCGCTTTACATTCTCTGCAGCCATCGCCGAAAACGGCGGGAAAATTCAAAATGGCGGTTTCGCGCCAAAAACGCCCCGATCGCGGGCCCACCCCGGAGGAGTTAGAAAACACTCTTACCTCACCGGACCGAGTATCAGAGCTCCTGTCCCATAGAAGAATCAAAGGAAAACCTCTGTTCCATTTTTTTTTTTTAAACGCTGGGAGGAAAGCAGAGGTAATAAGAACTCCGGAGGCTCTGATGAGTGGGAAAGGCGAACCAATGTGCCTGCATCCACTGAGTGGGAAAGGACAGGGAAACGCAAGCTAATATGTCCACATCCACGGGGGCATGGGTAAGGCAGGGAAAGGGCTAACCTATGTGCCTTCAAAGTGAAGCTGCTTTAGCCTCTAACACCCTGGGCTAACAACTGGCAAGCCAGGAGCCACCCCCAGGCAGATTTTTGATGGCGCTCAAAGAAGCTGGAGTCACCCTGCTTGGGGAGATTGAGAATACTGAAGAGGCAGTGGAGCTGGCTGGCCATGAGGCATGTGAGAAGTTGAGTGCTCTCTATCTCCACCTGCTGGTTGATGGACACAACCCATACGTAATGGCTTCATCTGCTTGATGACAAGGAAATGACGTTACAAAGTAGTATATTTAGAACAATTAGGAGAAAATACTTTGAGGCATATTTTCAAAGCACTTTGGGAGGCTAAGTTCCATAGGTTTCTATGGAACTTTGGGAGGATAAGTGCTTTGAAAATGAGCCTCTTTGTCAGTCAGTGCATTGTTAGACTCTGGACTTGTACGGTTTCCAGGAGGAAACGTCTATAAACCACTATTGGGAAAGTAGAATAGAAACTATCTACTTGTGGGATCCTGCCAGGCGCTTGTGACCTCGAGTGGCTGCTGTTGGAAACAGGATACGAAGCTTGATGGACCTTTTATTTATCCCACATGGCAATTCTTATGTTTTTATTTCTATGAGGCGCAGGGTGGCCAGAGGAACAAACCAACATGAACAAATGTCTTTTCGCACCATCACTGCTGACAGGCCCTTACACTAGAGCATACTGTGTAACTGCTTCTGGGCAACAAAAGGGTTAACCTTTGGCAGGACTTATCTGGGAAGAAGTAGCTTCTACCCATGCAAGTCCCACTTATTGGGTCCATACCTGCTACTACTACTATTGAAAATCCAGATCGTCCACCTTGCAGCTATCAGGGGAGGTCCAGAGGTAAATTTTCCACTTACCTGGTTAGTGGCAATATTCAGTCCACTAACCAGGTAACAGCCCAGGTAAAATATCATTAGTGCCTAAATAAGTACTGGCAGATAAGTTATACCCAAATATTCAGACCTGGTCGGTACCCAGATACAAGCGTGAATATCTGGATATAAAAAAATGTGGCAGTGGGCATTTAAATCAAACACCACGGCTGAAAATTGGCCTCAAAGTGTACAAATGAGCAACACAATCTTCAGTTGTGTAAAATAAAGGACTCACATCTTTGCCTCTTGCAGTCTGCTTGAATGATGCCGATAGTGACTTCGTGTAGCTCTTTCTTGTAGTCCGTCACCTAGCAGGATGAAAAAAAGCATCATAGAAATCTTCAGACTCACAAGTCTTAAGTTATTTTTACACCTTAACAGCAGTGCTACTAACAGCAAGTATCGAAAGCAGCTCTGGATTTCAACTCTCAGTATGCTTGATGGATCTGATGAAGGAACCTATGTGGTCTCAGATGCTATTGGATGGAGGGTGATTCTCAAAGCAATTTATTGCATTATCTGTACATTTGAAAACTGCCCTTCCTCAACCGCACAGACTTTTAGCCTCCTAAGCATTTTAGGAAGCCTATTTAGGTTGGTGAGGATTATTATGTACGTAAATCTGCTAAGAGTTTCAAAAAGAAAGGGCATGCCTATTTTTGCTTTGAAAACTGGTACAAAATTCGTACATTAAAAGTAGCTAGGGATGATTGAAAATTGGTCACATTCCCCTGAATTCCATAAAAACCCTAAAAAATTGTGCACAAATTTACGTGCACAATTTAATTGAATGAGCCAATTAGCGCTGATAATTGGGTGCTGATAATCCATTACTACCCTTTCAATATCTCCCAAGCACAAATCAAACTTTTTGATGTGTGCCTGGGAGATATTGGAAGGGTAGAATTTATGTTAATCCCCGCAACGCCTTAAGTAATTTTGTCCAAATCTAGGTGATTTATCGAATAATCCATTACTAGCACTAATTCAAATTAGTTGCGGGAAATTTTACATGCGGCTCCAAAAAGGGGGCACAGCCATGGATGGATCAGAAGCATTCTTACAATTTATGTACGCTGTTATAGAATACGGGGGATCTGAACCTAATTAAGATGTGAAGATTTACACATATCCAGTGGTGTGCTGGAGCAGGCTCTCACAGGCTCGCAAGAGCCGGTTGTTAAGTTTTTAAGAATTTTGGGAGCCGGTTGTTAAAGTAGGGCCCTCCATTGCTACTTTAACAACTGGCTCCCAAAATGTGGGCTTGGGCCCCTTGCTGAATTCTCTTTTACTTTGCTGGTGGGGATGCTGAGCCCTGCCAGCCAAGTAAATAGACTGCTGCTGCTCCCAGCTCCTTGTTCCCAGCTCTGAGCAGCAGGCTGGGACTTCTCCAGCATGCTGCTCAGAGCAAGACGTTGGGAGTGGTGGCAGTCCATTTATTGGTTGCCAGCAAAGGTATGCCTAGAGTGCCCGCACGAAGGGAGGGAGGAGAGAGAGGCAAGTGTTGCTCTCCCCCCCCCCCCCCCCCGGCCACCCCTGGCCCTTCCAACTGCAGAGCTGGCTACGTCCGGAGAAAGAGCCTGTTAAAATTTTACCAGCACACCCCTGCACATATCCATATAAAAGTTAGAAGCCCGATATTTAAAGACATGGCATTCTTTAAAATGTCGGCTACTATGTTTAAATCATCCACATATATTTAATGCCACTATTCACAGAAACACCAGTACTGAATATACATAAAGGACCAACTTCTATAAATAGTGCCAGAAAAAAACCATACTAAGCAGCTTCGAAAGGTGCCATTTATAGAATACTAGTAAAAAAAGCCCCGTTTCTGATGCAAATGAAACGGGGGCTAGCAAGGTTTTCTTCAGAGTGTGCATGTGGGAGTGTGTGTCCCTGCCCTCTGCCCTCTCTCCCTCCCCCTCCCCCCTTGGAGTCCAGTCCTTCAGTGTTAAGTTTCCTGCTGTTCTGTGTTACAGAGAGAGTGAGGGCATCTCTCTCCCCTCCCCCTCTGAGTCCTTCACTGTTACAGAGCGAGGGATTTCGTGCTGTGCTGTTTTCCTTCACTCATGGGTAAACCGGATATCTCTGGCGCTTCACACTTCAGGCTGGAGGCTTCATAGAACGTTGGTCTTGCCTTTTATATATATAGATGCTTAGCACCAGGACTGGTGCCTAACTTTAGACGCGAGGGATTACATCAAGTAAACCCTGGTGTAAATCCTTGCATCTAAATTAGGCACAGATTCCCCTTATTCTATAGTAGCATGCATAAACTGTATGAATGCTCCTAATCCACCCATGACCCTGCCATGGCCGTGTCCCCTTCTTGGAGCTGCATGTAAAATCAAAGGTGTTATAAACGGATAAAAGTCTAACAATATATGTTATTACATAAATGAGTGACATACCAAAGTTGTAGCAGCATATATATCTTAGATGTAGATGGGAAGAATGAAAATATTGGGGTCTGTTTACTAAGCTGCACTATCAGCTTTCACGCGGCATTGCCAATACAGCCCATTCAAAGTGAATGGGCTGTGCTGGCACTAGCGCACAGCCAGCCGCGCTACCGGCTTAGTAAACCCCAGAGATCATGACTTAATGCTACATAGGATTACAATTAAAGACATCAAAATATTCATATAAACAGTAAGTGATACAGACAGTGCCGTTTTTGCTGTCTTTATCCTACCATGTTTTTCTATGGTTCCGCTTTTAACTATCACTTATATTTGTTGGTTTCTTACTTCCAATTCATCCCTTACCTCATGTCATTTTCTGGTTTATCATTACAGGTATTTTGTTTGCCTTACATTCTGTGGTTCCATACCACGTTCACCACACACTGAATACAGGTACCTTTGTATATCTTTATTCTTCTTATCGTATACTTTTTGTCTCTTTTCACGCCGCACAATCTTGCCCCCTGTTCCTTTTTCCGAGATGCTGGTTCATCTATGGTACATATTTCTCATACTTTGCATGTTTTGTTCGTTCACAGAGGATGTTCTTGGTGGGTTGACTTTTCCCTCCATTTTTATTCCAACATATATACTGCCACATTTTTTGTCATTTATTCATATAATACATGCATGTAATTCTTAAGCATACTCATTATCAGGTGTCTGTATAATTTACTGTTTATACTAAATTCAATTAGTCCAGGAGGTCTTAACAGGGAACTAGACTGGGGTTCCTTACATGTATAAGTTGCTCTCATTGGTTCTCTGGCCATTGAAGTTAAGTTAATTAAGATATTTAACGACATCTGCTGGTGCCACCATATTATAGACTAGTAAAAAAGGCCCGTTTCCGAAACCAATTAAACGGGCGCTAGCATGTGGCTTTTTTTTTTGTGTGTGTGTATGTGTCACAGAGTTATTGTGTGTGTGTGTGTAGGTTGTTGATGTGTGTCTTTTTTTTTTGTTTTTTTGCTTGGGGGGTTGGGGGATGTGCTGTGCTGGTAAAGTGGGATGGATTTGTGTGTGGCTTTGAGGGTGTGTTTCTGCTGTGTGTGTGTGGTTTTGTCTGTCAAGGAGGTTTGTGGAGGGGGGGGGTCTTTCTGTTGGTAAAATGTAAATGTGGTTGTAGGGGGGGGGGGGGTCAGCCTTTGCTGAGTGGTGGATTGTTTTTTCCGGGTTTTTTTTTTTTTTTTTTTTGTGTTGTGCTGAGGCAGCAGTGTTTTAGATGGGCAGAAGGTAGAGGAGCACTTTCTTGGTCTGTCGGTATTTTTTGACCGTTTCAGGGCTGCTGTAGGGGAACGCTGGAAGAGAAATGTGCTATGGGAAGCAGCGCCGTCTTTTTCCGTTGGGCTGGGGTTCTGGGCATCCTGGAGGTGGGAGACGGCTTGCCTGAGGACGGGGATGGTTGTTTTAAGTTGGCGGAAGGGAGAGGAGCACGGTCTCGGGCCATCGGGGGGTGATCCGGTATGTTCGGTCCATTTCAGGCTGGCTGCAGGGGAATGCTGGAACATTTATGTGCTGCGGGAAGCAGTGCCACCTTTTTCCGGGTGGTCGAGACGGCTTGGCTGGGGATGGTTGGGCACGGCCGCTTCGGCAAAAGGGGAAGAGGAAGGGGGTGGGGAGTTACCTGCAGCCGCGTAAGAAACCGGGTATTCTTTGTTTGTTTTGTATTATTAGTTTGCATTTCTGTTGAAGAAAGAGTGGATGCCTTTCGAATGATGGAGGTGGTGCGTCGGTGTGCGGTTGTTTTGTTAGTTTAGCAGCCAGTCTCCAGCGATTCCTAGGCAGGGAAGGAGTAGGGAAACACGCTCAGCATGTTCCTCCCCCTTCCTTGGTCACTGTTTGCTGCTGGCTGGGTCGTGGGTAATCCTTCCAGCTGGGCCACAGCTTGTCCTGTTCGCCCATGTCCCAGATGGTGAGGGGCACGCTGTTCACTGGCTCCACAGTCTTCATGTCAAGCGAACCCAAATATAGTCTGTGCTATAGGCCCTCCGGCACTCTTCAGTACCGGCATTAGGCATTTTAAAATTCCCCCCCCCCCCCCCCCCCCGGTCTATTTTTGCACATACCCACAGCAGGAATATTCTTCTCTCGTTCAAGCGGTGGTTCTGTGCTCTCCGTGCTGCACAGATAATGAGCCGTTCTGCTGGTGAATGCTCCTCCCTTATTGCCACGTAGTTTCCTCTGATAGGTCCGTCTTACGTCGCCTAGCGTTGCCTGGGAACGGTTTTGTGATGGTCCTTTGTGTTTCAGAACGTTGAGGGTATTTTTTCTGATTGGTCCGTCATGCGAGGACGGGGCAGAGAGACATGGTCAGTGTTGTGGCTTCACCACCATGAACTGACGAACCCTTCAGGGAGTGACTGAGTGACTTCAGAACATTGTCTTCAGAATGTTGAGGGTGAATTTTATTATAGTAGATAGTGAAGAGAATGGCTGGCATGTGGCGAAGAGGTAGGACACATAGTGTGATCTCAGTATATAATACTGTAAGAAATAGTGTTAGTTCTCATTATAATTTTATTGTTTTTAGGTCCACACCCTGATGCAGCTAGGGTTTAATACCCCACGAAACATGGTCCATGTAGGCAGCTGATCTGAAAAGTCAATATAAAAGCTAAGTAGTATAAGTGAGTTTTACAATAGTTTGAATTAAATATATATATCGCAGATCAAATAAAATGAGTTTATCTTGTTGGGCAGACTGGAGGGACCGTACAGGTCCTTATCTGCCGTCACTTACTATGTTACTAAATAAATGAATGAAGTTTATGAAAAGTACTCTGACTGATGAAGAGGCAGGCGAATCATGAGTTGTATACCCATGTGAAACAAATCGCTGCTGAAGTCATGAAAAAAAGTACGAGTCATTAGAGTGCTGAGTAATTGTTGGATGTACTTGTGAAAAGCTTACACTCATATATGAACATTTGACCTATTTAATTGGACTCATTTATGTAATAACATATATTGTTACAATTTTATCCATAACACCTTTAATAATTAGAATATTGATGTACATTCATTATTTGTTTGTATAATTCACTGTTTGCATGAACATTTTTGTGTTCGATCGCATTTTCATATCAGAGTACCTATTTGACTGTTTTTTTAAAATTCGTTCTCATGTTGCATTATACTTTACATAAATTTGTTAAATTTGTATATCCCATCCACTTCGCAGTCCTTCGCCAGTGTATTTTAGTCCCCTGGTTATATATATTTTTATTTTATTTTTTCCACCCCTCACCATACACTATGTTATTTCCTGTCCATTTACTGTTTTGAATGTCAGTAAGTGCTCATTAGGTATAATATTCTTGTTGCCTTTTTATTTTTTTAAGCCATATTGTATAATTAGAGATTTGTTTGTTTTTTAAACTTTTACCAGACACAAATTTATACGTGCACTTGTGTTTATTGAGGTTTATTTTCAACATACTTTTAGGGCCCTGTTTTCTAAGCTGTGCTGTAGGCGTGTTAACTTTTTAGTGCGTGCTAAGAACTAGCACACGCTAACGCTAGAGACACTCCTATATTCCTGGGTGTTTTTAGTGTTAGCGTATGCTAAAACTTAAGTGTGCCTACAGCGTGGCTTGGTAAACAGGGCCCTTAATTTTTTATCAATTTTGTTATGATCATCTAATTGTTTTTATTGTATGTATATTGGGTTAGACTCCTGAGGTAGGTGCACTTTGTGCTGAAACATGATTCCGTGTCAACAAGGTGTATTCTAAGAATAAAACAGTGTGTGTGATCCATATCTGACTCTTGTGTTTTTGGAAGTGCTATTTTCTTTTACACTACTCCCTTGACTGCTCCTTTTATTGAGAACGAACTGGACATGGGTAAAAAACACTCTTTGCCCATGTCCAGAAGGGTAAGGGGATAGATGAACAACATTTCCAAACGGAAGCACGATTGAATATCCAGCACAGGAGGGAGTCATTGCCAGTCCCACTCAGGATGCCACCTGCCTTGGAGCCAGCCCTGCCAAGTGCTTTCATACTCTGTTTCTATCACAGTTGCATTCAATATTAAATTTCCTCACATGATACACTTTGTCAGAATTGGGCAATTTCTGGAAAATTACTCCCTTCTCCTGCAGCAAACCCAAGACATCCCTAAAGATATGGTGAACTTGCTTAGAAGTAGAGCCACAGCTAGAATTTTCCTGTAAAAATAAATAAGAAAAAGAAATACAAATTGTGCACAAATGAAATTATATTACAAGAACAATGTACCTCTCGTGTCTGAAAGATAACCTTACCACAGTCAATGCTAAAACATTATACCCCAAATTCTATATACTGCGACTTAAGTTGCGTGTGCAAATCAGGTTGTATTCCGATTAGTGTGTGTAACTTAATTATCTTGCCATCAGTGCCAATAATTGGTATTTGCCACAAAATGCCTAGCACCTGCCTGGGGTTAACCCCACGGCCACCTGGAGGATCTATCCCCAGCACTGCTCAGGCCCACCCGCATCTGGGCACATGCTCTATACTAGCACCCTCCTCCCACCGACTGGGTCCCGCTTGCCTCTGGGCTAGTCTCCCACTCTCAGATTATTCCCCATTTCTAGGACACTATGGCCACACTCCAGGGGGTCCCACAGTTCCTAGACAGCACCCACAGACACAAAAAACACAAACCAGGATTCTTAGTCAGTCCAGGAATGCAAAACTAATAAACCTGTTTATCATAGAACAGAAAACGGTGAAATCAGCAAACAATAACAGGAAACTGAATATGGCTCAATTATAAAATAACTATCTAAACATTTGTTATTCCCTGAATAGCACCTGGGGAATTCAGGAATTTAACTGTTCAAAGCCATGAACAGCATCTCAGGACAGAGATGTTTCTCCTCTGAACCCCCACACTGAGATTAAAGAAATATCCAGACAGTACCCTCCAGGGTAGATTTGAAGTCCAGAACCAATCAGAGCACCAACCTTTGAAAATATCTGGCCAATGATACCGGAAGTTCCCCCTTTCTCAAGGCTAAATTGGAAAAGAGAAAGTAATCTTTCCTGCAACAGCTTTAAAACTGCTGGCTAATTAGAAGAAATACATTTTCATTAAGTTATTTATTTACAATTCACAGGCCTGAATTAGAATTTACACACACAACTTTCTAAGCATATTCATGTAAAGTGAGGCACGTAAATTCTAAGATGCAGTCTGGAAAAAGGAGTGTGGTCATGGGCATTTCAAAAAATTGTGTGTGCTGCTATAGAATACACCTGCTCTGCGCCTAACTTAGGCAAAGGCATTTACACCACGTTTTACTGTTTTCCACAACTATTTTAGCATGTGCTGTTGTGCTCAGTGATGGTTAAATACTGGCACAACCAAATTAAAGGTGCACTATCTGGTTAGCACTCATCTTAATAAAACGTACACATGGGATTCTACTGCTGGTAATGTAAAGGTAGGTGTCGCATTGTTCATCTAGCATTAAATTTTGAGTCACCTACAAAATAATAGGACTAAATCGAGGATCTAAAATATCTCACAGTCAAATGAAACAATAATCCTCTCTACAGTGAGTACTATCACCAGTTCCAAACCACTACATTATGAATTCTTCTAGCTTTTTTTATATTTCTTTTCTAATTCTTTCTTTTAAAAAAGGAGGAAAAAGTCTCAACAGACTCTACTTGGGTCAAAATGCCTTCAGCATACACAAGTTCTTCCTGTCATCACTGGCTAAAAAACCTTCATTACTCTTTTAATATACATAGTCCATCAATTTTCTTAAAGAAACATAATTACCTAAGTATTGCCACACTGGGACAGACCAAAGGTCCATCAAGCCCAGCATCCTGTTTCCAACAGTGGCCAATCCAGGTTACAAATACCTGGCAAGACCCCAGAAAACAAACAGTTGTCCATGTGTAAGTCAGAGTTCTTCCATTCAAGGAGGAAAAACGCCTCAAAAACAAGCCACTCCCACAAATGTAAATGGGGTAAAGGCTACAAATTCATCATCACAGGTGCTTCTAAAACCTCCTCATTTTAAAACATTTTTTCTAATGCTAAACAACAGAACTGCTTTGCCGAGTAAGCTATAAAGTTTTACTTAACTTCGGCAGACTGCAGACTTTCTCCTCCCAGACCGTGATTCAACAGTTGAATCACGGTCTGGGAGGAGAAAGTCTGCAGTCTGCCGAAGTTAAGTAAAACTTTATAGCTTACTCGGCAAAGCAGTTCTGTTGTTTAGCATTAGAAAAAACCTTTTCAAAAAATGTTTTAAAATGAGGAGGTTTTAGAAGCGCCTGTGATGATGAATTTGTAGCCTTTACCCCATTTACATTTGTGGGAGTGGCTTGTTTTTGAGGCGTTTCTCCTCCTTGAATGGAAGAACTCTGACTTACACATTGACAACTGTGTTCTGTATTTATAAGTACAGTTAATGAATGGAACCAGTTTCCTCTTGATATCTTTAGTTTATAAGACCCCAGAAAACTCAATACATTTTATGCTTATCCCAGAAATAAACAGTGGATTTTCCTCAAGTCAATTTAATAATGGTCTATGGACTTTTCCTTTAGGAAGCCGTCCAGATCCTTTTTAAACCCTGATAAGCTAACCGCCTTTACCACATTCTCTGGCAACGAATTCCAGAGTTTAATTACATGATGAGTGAAGAAACATTTTCTACGATTCGTATTAAATTTACTACTTTGTAGCTTCATCGCATTCCCCCTAGTCCTAGTATGTTTGGAAAGAGTAAACAAACAATCCATGTCTACCCATTCCACTCCACTCATTATTTTATAGAGCTCTATCCTAGCTCCCCCTCAGCCGTCTTCTCCAAGCTGAAGAGCCCTAGATGCTTTAGCCTTTCCTCATAGGGACGTCGTCCCATTCCCTTGCTCATTTTCGTTGCCCTTCTCTGTTTCTTTTCTAATTCCACTACATTTTTACTTAACTTTGAAAAATGTTTGGACGCTCTCTGCAGCTGTTCTACGGCCGACAATGGCCAAAGTTTCGATAAACTGCTTCATGGTCCGGGGAGCATGGAGTTCAGGTTTGTGCTCCACAGACCCTGAAGCAGTTTATCGAAACTTTGGCCATTGTCGGCCATGGAACAGCTACAGAAAGCGTACAAGCATTTTTCAAAGTTAAGTAAAAACATTTCTTTAAGAAAATTGATGGACTATGGGGCTCATTTTCAAAGCACTTAGACTTACAAAGTTCCCCAGTAACCTATGGAACTTTGTAAGTCTAAGTGCTTTGAAAATATATCTATATATATATTAAAAGAGTAATGAGGAGGTTCCTTAGCCAATGATATCAGCAAGAACTCATGTATACTGTAGGCATTTTGGACCAAGTAGAGACTGTTGAGGATTTTCCTCCTTTTGTTAAAGAAAGAATTAAAAAAGAAATAAAAAAGCTAGAAGAATTCATAATGTAGTGGTTTGGAACTGGTGATAGTACCCACTGTAGAGATGATTAATGTTTCATTTTACTATTAAATTTTGAGTGCCTATCATAGTAGAAGCCAAGAGTTTTCTTTACATAAATTGTGTAGGAAGCAGTAATATGAGGGATTTCTTCCTCTGTGCATGAATTTTGGGTTCTGGAGGAAAGTGCAATCTGTGGCCCCTTGAGGCATTCACAGTAAACAAAAATGCCCCATGTAGTTGTGAATGAAGGCTGATGGTACCATAGTAGCCCAATAAAGTACAGTTCCATTCGAGCTAGAAGGGCAAAGGAGCAAAAGAAAAACTGTCAGACCAAAAAAAAAAAAAAGTAAAAAAAAAAAAAAAAAGGAGGGGGGGGGGGGGGGGGGGGGGGGGAGAAGAAGAGGGACTCAGATAGTTTCCTTTGTTTCTCTTAGCTTAACAGAAATGGTGCCAGCTCTTGAACCACAGCATTCTGTCAGAGAAGCAACCATAAATCTGTTATAGAAGAGTTCTCTTCTGTCTTGTGGCTAGTTTGGAAACTGGTATCAGAGCATTAATCTGGTTAGGTTCTGTTTTTCATATTTGTCTGTTTTCTATGGCTCTTTATTATTGGCAAGTCCTCCCATTGATGGTTTCCTGCAGCAGCTCAGACGTAGATTCTGCAGCAAGGATTTGAATATTTTTGGTATCATCACTTTTTCTAAGACTGAGGCAGTTTCACAACACATTTGCATGTGTTTATTTGGTTCAATTTTATTCCATCTTTCCTAGAGAGCTCAAGATGGATTACAATTTTAACTGATCATCAATCCATAAAGTTCTCACACAAACATATTTGCATGGAATTTTATACAGAAAACCACATTTAGAATAAAAAGTTTCCTATAAAAAAACAAAATTATTGAGCCAGCTGGTGGCTAAAATGGAGGAATAGCTGACCACAAGGGAAGCATGGTTCAAATCCCGCTGCTGCTCTTTGTGATCTTGGGCAAGTCATTTAAGTCTCCATTGCCTCAGGTACAAACTTAAGACTGTCCCCCAGATTCTATATAGGTTGCCCAAAGTTGGGTGGCCAAATTTGGGTGTGGAGTCCAGATGTGCATGCAAACTAATTAGTCAATTGGGTGCCATCAATTAATTGGAGTTGATTGGCACTAATTTGGCCCTACACCCTATTCTATAAAGCTGCATGCCCAAAATGTCTTGCATGCAACCCAAAAGGGGGTGTGGTCATGGGAGGGGCATTCCAAATATTTAAGTGAAGTGTTATAGAATACCAGGGTTACATACCCAAATTGCATGCCAGGATTCACACCAGGTTTCAGCTGGCGTAAGTCCTTGTGCCAAAAGTTGGGTGTGGGAATTTACTCTAAGCACTATTCTATAAAGGGTGATCAGCCCAGAGTGCCCTTTACAGAATAGCTTGGATTTTCCCTGACACCTAAATTTGAGCTCCGTTTACTGAATCTGGCCGTGCAAGTCCTCCAGGGACAAGGAAATACCTACTGCGCCTGACTGCAACTCACCTTGAGCTACTACTGAAAAAGGTGTGATCTAAATCCAAATAAATGAAATGGCAAGTTGTGTCTACTTCCATATAGAAGTATGCCATATGCATCGCCATACTGGGACAGACAAAAGATCCATCAAGCCCAGTATCCTGTTTCCATCAGTTAATTCATGTCACAAATACCTGGCAAGATTCCAAAAGAGAGAGTAAAACAGGTTTTATACTGCTTATCCCACGAATAAGCAGTGGATTTTCCCAAGTCCACCTTTATAATGGTTTATGGACTTTTCTTGTTGGAACTTCACACCTTTTTTAAACCCTGCTAAGCTAACTGCTTTTACCACATTCTCTGACAATGAATTCCCGAGTTTAATTACATATTGACTGAAGAAATATTTTTTTTCTGATTGGTTTTAAAATTTACTACTTAGTAGCTTCACTGCATGCTCCCTAGTCCTTCTATTTTTTGAAAGAGTAAACAAATGATTCATGTTAATTCATCATTCCACTCATTATTTTATGTACCTCCATCATATCTCCCATCAGCTGTCTCTAAGCTGAAGAGCCCTAGTCGCTTCAGCCTTTCTTCAAAGGGAAGTTGTCCTATCCCTTTTATAATTTCCATTGCCCTTCTTTGTACCTTTTCTAATTCTAATCTTTTTTGAGATATGGCTACTACTAATAATCATTTATATAGCGCTACTAGACATACGCAGCGCTGTACACTTGAACATGAAGAGACAGACCCTGCTCGACAGAGCTTACAATCTAATTAACCATAACTGCACACAATATTTGAGGTGTGGCCGCACCACGGAGTGATACAAAGACATTATAATATTCTCAGTTTTGTTCTTCATTTCTTTCCTAATAATTCCTAACATTCTATTTGCTTTTTTAGCCACTGCTGTACACTGAGCAGAGGATTTTAACACATTAACAATGATACCTAAAATCCTTTACCTGGGTGGTGACTCCTAATGTGGAACCTTGTATCATGTAGCTATAGTTTCAGTTTCTCTTCCCTACATGTTGAGAATTCTGTGTAAATGCTATTCACAGCTCCTGGTGTGTGTGTGGGGGGGGGGGGGGGGGGGGGGGGGGGAAGGGAGAAGAGGGAGTTCCACGAGACGGATCAGCTTTGGCTCCGTGTTCAGCAGAGGGAATGCAAGTTGGATGATATGGAGGGAAGATCTAGACATAATGATTTGTGACTGGTGGGGCTTTTGAGTCTTTGAAGGATGTGGAGCTTGTGAGTACATTGGAGACTTGGCTTACTCAATCTCTGCATTTGGAATCTCTGGAGGATCCTTTTTTAAGTGGGCCCGAAGGATGGGCTTCAGGAGTGGTGGACTTAAACATCCTTGTGTAGTTGTCTTTCGTGTTTTACAATTAACGCATAAGCAAGTTATTCTGAAGGCTTTTTGTAGTGGGAAGTGTCTGGACTAAGATAATCGAAAAGTACTGTGTTTTCAAGACTATACAGCTAAAGTGCGCACTCAGCGCAAAGCTTTAGCTCCCTTGTGTACTGAGACAGACATAGGGGAAGCCATTGCTTGCCCTGGGATCGGTAGCATGGAATGTTGCCATGATTTGGGTTTCTGCCAGATACTTGTGACATGGCTTGGCCACTGTTGGAAAAAGGATACTGGGCTAGACGGACCACTGGTCTGACCCAGTATGGTTACTCTTATGTTCTTATTGAGTTTTGGAATTACAGTATAAGCAATATTAGTTGAACTCTCTCAACATGTGACTCCTTGTTCAGTGCTTTTTATTTGTGTACCACAGGAAGGAAGAATAATAATTTCACCCTAGTTTCTGGAATAATGATGATTCATTATGGTGGGATATGTGGCTCTCTATATATTGTTCTTGAGGGGTGCATTGGTACTGGTAAGGTGAGGGGAGTTTACATAATAAATTCCCATTGAGTATGGGACACTAGATTAAGGTTTGGGTTAGGTTTGGTATTGGGTTGGTGAATGAGTAAGGGAAAACCCCCCAGATTCTACATAGTATGACTAAAATGGTACATGCAAATCTGGTCATTTCCTGGATTTGTGTGCATAATTTAATTACTTAACAAGCCAATCAGCGCCGATAATTGGCACTTAAGCTGCTATTAATACTAATTGGCATTAATTAGAATTTATGCACACATGATGCATGTAACTTCTAATGCATGCTGCTGAAATAGGCAGATCATGGGCATTCTGAAAATCTACACGCATGGTTACAGAATACACCTGCTCCGTGCCTTAGGCACTGGTATTTAGACCAAGTTTTACTTGGTGTAAATGAACACACCTAGAGTTAGGCGCAGGCATGGCTGCTAGGCATAATCTATAAACCATGTCTAAATCTAGGAGTGTTTTATAGAACACATCTAGGTGCAAATATTTTCGGCACCAAGTTTTCAGGTGCCACATATAGAATCTAGTTGAAAATGTGGAAGCTAGAACAATGATTTGATTGCTTGGTGCCATATGTTTATGTTTTCTGATTATATTTGATATGTTTACTATTATTCGAACTCTTGATGTTGTATTGTTAGCATTCTTTTTTTTTTACCTTCAATATAAAAAGTTAAAAAAAAAAAACCCAAAAATGAAACATTAAACAAGAGCAATAACTACTCCTAATAAATCCTAGGGCATTTGATATAAAATAAGTCAATAGATTCTAACTAGAGAAGGACTTTACTATTTTATGCCCTGCTGAACACTGTGGAGATGATCAACCACACATGTATTTATATTGTAGACCCACTTAAAACTGGTCCAAGAAAATCAGCTTAATCTTACGTTTACCTTATTTGATACTATCTTAAGAGCCAGATCTATTACTTGGAATCATTATCACTGGCATTAGTTCTTGTAAAGGCAATGAAGATGGAAGAATACAATTTAGTCACAATACAAATGAAATACAACAAAGGTTCACAAACTTCTGCTAGGTGACCCCTAGCCAATCAGATTTTCAGAGTATTCTCAATGAATATGTATGGATAAATATGCGTACAATTTAAGTACTACAAGCAAATGTATCTCATACATACATATCTCGTATAAATTGAACGCTGTGGAATAGAGTGTGGATGAAAGAGGACAAGATTTAAGAACTGCAGCGCAAGATTAGTGCCTATTTTTGCATATATCCTTTCTTCACGAGAGATTGAGATCCCTGACAGTTGTTCTTTTATGCTGGTTGGAGGATTTTATGAGTGGACAGTGATGGACTATAACATCTATTGAAACAGTAGAGCAGGGTAAAAGGACCCGCGATGAACTGCTTTGGACTGTGCATATGATTCAACAATCGGGGTCAGAAGAAGTGGAATGTTATGTTAAATGAATTGTTATACGAGATCTCACTGTGGTGGATTGGGATTGTTGGATTTAATAATTGATCTAATAAATGTTTTAAAAAAGAAATTAAGAAATGAATGGATATGAATTTGATGAGTAATTAGCAAGTGTTTAGAGTAGTTAATACAGTGTACTAATTACAAATAGAGTGTAACCCTTGTATGACGGATACATATTTATTGTGGATATCCAGAAAACCTGACTAGCTGGGGGAACCCTTGAAGTAGGGAAAAACAGAAGGCTAGCATTCTTATATCATCCTGCTTGTCCACAGAGGTCACATCAAGGATTCAGCTAATTTGCTTGATATGTTAATTTTACTCTTAGGACTCTTCTGCTGAGATATACCAAAGCTCTCTAAGAGAAGAGGATAAATGTTGTTACCAAGTTAATTAGTTTCAAGAATAATCAACAAAAAAAGAAACGAAACTCACCTGGTCTAAGCATAATGGCTGACTGGCCATAGATATGAACGGTTCCATGGTTTCTAGTTCTCGTTGATAAAAATTCTCCACTCTGCCCTCCATGAGAAAGCTTTTTACTTTTTCACTCAGTTGACGAACTAAGCTTGAAAATGTTAGATTGCTGTAATAAAATAAAAATCAGTTACTCATATGAGGAGAACAAAAATATATATACATTTTTTTCCATTTGCTGCATCTTTTGGGAGTCAGCAGTAGCCTTGAATGTACTATCATGACTTCTCAACTGGATTTGCCAAGTTGAGAATTATTGAAAAATTGCATACAAACTGAAATATATGAAAATATGGGCACAGCAGCTATTCACCTTCGTTGAATAAATTTCAGCAGTGTGGAGCTGCTCTGCCACAGGCCAGCTGTATGAAAGCACTAAAAACCATGGAACAAATACTACATACAAATGGCCCACAATCTTTTCCTTTACATTCCTCCAGTTCTGTTTGTGAGCTGACTTGTTTAACGTGAGAAAAGAACAGCTTAACCGCAACACAGGTTGAAGTAGTATTGTATGACAAAGCAAGAAAAGAACGTATAGATGTTACATTTGTATTATTAGAAACCATTTTATCCTATTACAAACACAAAACACCCTCAGAAAAGCAGCTCCACATTCAGAACACCTCCACAAAGAAATCAAATGGTTAGGTTGATCTATTACTTTCAAAGGTTTATTTATTTTGGATGGGGGGGGGGCTGATTTCCAATTGAGTATTTGACAAAGGCTAAATATAAAAATGTTCTATTACATAAATTAATAATGTTCTTTTATATCCCTGCTGTAAAATCAAACAGAACATTACAAGCAAACCCTTAATGCCAACTCTTGAGTCTACTCAATGATACACATCCAATGAATGCCAGCTGGATTCTCTGTTACAGAAATCATAGATATGAACATCAGTTCTCAAAAAAAGCATTTACACTGCATTCAGATTATTATGCTGCACATAACAGATTCACAAATATTTGCTTACTTCATTTCTTGGGATTCTGGCTTCAGCTGCTCTGGAACTTGAAAAGGTTGATCATAGATATTTCTATAAATATAGGGAAGTTCTAACATCCTGGAAATCTGTATGTCACACACGGGATCATCCACTTTATCTACAAGGATATACAAGAGCAATTTAGAATATTCCCTGAATAAACTGCTCCGTATTGTCCTCCATATTGGACTTGGTCGATATTCTTCATTTTTATTATCTGTATGCTTATCTACCCCTGTTTTTCCTACATGTATTTATAGGACTGCAGTAGTAACTATATTTAATAAGGGAAATTACTGACATGCTATCTTTTATGTCAAAAATATTAAAGGATGCATCATATCTCATTATTAAATATAAGCAGAATCTTCTTTTCACTTCTGTAATAAACAATTTTCAAGTGAACATGAAAAATTTTGCAATGCTCACTTAATCCATAAGTCTGTAAATAATTGCACTTCAGGGAGATCAGATATTGAGTCCAAACTTGAGATGGACTTTACTTAGTAGGTATGAAGTTATGCAGTACATTTGGATGGGGCTATACTGGATTTAGTGCTTATGAATGGGGAGAGTGTTTCTGACATTATAGTGGATGACTGTCTTGCATCCAGTGATCACCAGATGGAATGGTTTAACGTTAAGATAGGTGTGGAGAGGATTCGTTCAAAAGTGAAGGTTCTAGACTTAAAAAAAAAAAAAACTAACTGTTCAGATGGGAGATTCCTTCAAGGAGTTGTCTGGATGGGAACATCTGAAAGAAGTAGAAAAGCAGTGTCTGACTTCTGTGGTAAATGCTTTTAAAAGAGAGAATAATAAAGTTTTTGGAATTCACTGGATTACAGGACCCAAGGCAACATGGTTTCACTAGAGGAAGATCTTGTCAGACAAATCTGATTCATTTCTTTGACTGGGTGACTAGAGAGTTGGATTGAAGAAGAGTGCTAGATAAGGTGTATTTAGATTTTAACAAAGCTTCTGCATAGACAACTAATAAATAGACTGAGTGCTCTCGGTATAGGTTCTAAAATCACTGACCAGGTTAGGAACTGGTTGAGTGGAAGGCAATAGGGAGTAATGGTAAATGGCGCTCACTTTGAGGAAAGGGATGTTACTAGTGGTGTACCTTAAGGTTCAGTTTTTTAACATTTTTGTATGCGATATTGCTAAAGGGCTGTCTAGTAAGGTTTGCCTCTTTGCGGATGATTCCAAAATCTGAAAGAAAAGTAGACACCCCCAATAGTGTGGAAAACATGAGGAAGGGACCTAGCAAAGCCTGAAGAATGGTCTGGAATTTGGCAGCTAAATGCCAAATAATGCACGGTCATGCAAAAACCCGGGGGAATGCTACAGTTTAGGGGGTGAAGAACTTTTGTGCATGTAAGATGAGCAGGACTTGGCTGTGATTGCATGTGATGATCTTAAGGTGACCAAACAGACAGACAAGGTGACAACAAAAGCTAGAAGGATGCTTTGGTGCATAGGGAGAGAAATGGCCAGTAGGAAAAAGGAAGTGATGATGCCCCTGTATAAGACTCTAGTGAGACCTCATTTAGAATATTGTGTGCAATTCTGTAGACCACACCTTCAAAAAGATATAAACAGGATGGAGTCGATCTAGAGGGCAACTACTAAAATGGTTGGTGTCTTTTGTCAAAGTGTATGGAGACAGACGTCAAAATCTTAATATGTACACTCTGGAAGAAAGCTGGGAGGAGGAGGAGGTATGATAGAGACATTTAAATACCTATGTGCCATAAATGCACAGGAGGTGAGTGTCTTTCAATTGAAAGGAAGCTCTGGAATGAGGGGGCATAGGATGAAGGTGAAAGGAGATAGACTCAGAAATAATCTGAGAAAATACTTCTTCACAGAAAGGGTGGTAAATTTGTGGAATGGCTTTCCAGTGGGGGGGGGGGGGGGGGGGGGTTGTAGACAAAAATTGTATTTGAATTCAAGAAAGCTTGGGACATGTATACAGGATCTCTAAGGGTGTGAAAAGGAGAATAGGTGGGCAGACTGGATAGTCCATATAGTCTTTATCTGCCTTCATTTTTCTATGTAACATTTGTGTGTATTGTAGATGTGCAGTTTGTAATATACTTTTCATGTGCTGCTGTGTGTGTCAGGTCATGAAGTGCTGAAGACTAAGATTGCTTTATTGTGTAAAATAGGTTGCTCTGCATAAAGCAGTTTAAACCTGAAAAGTCACCCTATCTTAAGAGGGATGGAATGGAGAATGAAATTTCAAAACCGAGGAAAGGTATATATTGTATAATAGACTATGTCCAGAGACTACAATGCATCTGATAAAGCAATGAAGACATAGTAGAATCTTGACATCTTATCAACCTTTTTTAAAATTCTGCATACAAGTGAACCTTAGCTAACTTGTGTACAGCACTCTATTTTGTGTAATTTTTTTACTAAAGTAGAACTAGAGTATCATCAGCAAAGGTTCAACTGTGAACGTTCCAAGCATCTCAAATTCTAATACTTACTTTTTACATTATTATATTATCAAGCAACCTCTTCCCCTTCTTCTCCAATCCCTTCCATCATTGAGTGTTGTCTTCAAACCTCCTTGTGTGTTCTCCCCTTTACAAGGCTCTATAGCTCCCAAACATTACAGTTACCAGTAACAATCCATTTTCTCTAATCCTGTAATTTTCCTGCTGGCCACATGCTTTTGTAACCACCTTTCATAAGTTGCCCATGTGGATAGAGGTCAACTGAAACCAGGCTTTTCAGTTTCGGCCAAAATCGAATTTGCAGCTGAAATCCACTTCTCGGTTTCAGCTGAAACCAAAGCCAAAACCAACCAGGCTCCATCCCCCAAACACCTCCCACTCCTCCCAACCATTGTTACCATCACTAAACAGAGCCTCCCCCTCTTCTACCAAAAATAACCTCCTGGATCCACCTGTCAGCCCGCCCCCTCACCCCCCAGCCTACCTTAACCTATGTAGTCTAGTGGCCTAACTGGGGAAGTGATCTCCAGTTGTTCCTGCTCCTGCCATCTCAATGACTGCTGAGACCATGGAGTTCAAGGTAGCCATTTTGCGACTGGAGCTGGCATAAGCAGGAGTGATTGAATTGCTCCTGCCTATGTTGGCTCCAATCTCTAAATGGCTGCTGTGACTTTCAGTGGAAGTCTCTCGACTGCTACCGAAGGTCTCAGCAGCAATTTTGATGGCTGAGACGGCAGGAGCAGAAACCATCAGGAATAGCTCCTGCCCCGGTTAGGCCATTAGACTACCAGGGCTTCTAAGGTAGGCCTGGGAGGGCATAGAGTTGGTGGGAGACAGAGAATGGGTGGTGGTTTTGGTCCCGGGGAGAGAGGAGGAAGTTTTGTTTCCGTCAAAAATGCACTGGCATTTTCAACCAAAACAAGACAGAATTGGAATTTCGAGCTGGTTGCAGTGCCAAAACTGAAATGCGGTCAGCCTCTACATGTGGATTCAAAATGTTCTAGCTGCCTCTTCCACACTGCTATCAGTTTATTAAGGGCATACAAGTTTTCAATTCTGAAATTGCATGATTTGAAATGTACCAAGAACACTGGAGTTCCTGGGCACCTTGCAACTTATCAGTGATTCTATAAACACAATACATTCACCCCAATATTTCTGAACCCTCAGCAAGACCATCAACTCGTTATCTTTAACTCTTTCATTCATGATAGTGTTCTATTGGGAATGATAAATTATTTTCTCATCATTTTCTTTTCTCCCCATGATTTCCTGTGAAACGGGCATGTAAGAGGCCAAAAAATAAATAACTGAATGGATTACAGTTTCAAATGTTTGAAGTGTCTGTATCACAACTACAGCAATTCTTAATGAACTGATATTTCCTTACAGTAAATGGATGCCACCACTTCACGCTGTTCTCTGAAGACTCTGATGTGCCCTCGGACTCTAATGACATCACCAATTTCCATTCTGACACTCTGGAATTCCAGTTCCTTGAGTTTCTTCAATTTTTCAACAAGATTCAGTCCACCAACTGTACTTTGATGAGATGTTGCTCCTGTTAAAAGACATGAACTTTAAAAAGGCTATAAAAAAGTATTTAGGAAAGCAAAACCAAATCCTAAAGACAATGTTTGCAACATATCAAAGTTAAGCAACTAAGAATACAGTTTCCTGAAAATAATGCAAATTACAGAAGGCAAACAGGGTAATTTAGAAGTGAAATACAAGACAATTTTATAGGAGGTCAAGTGTATATGAAAGAGGAACTGAAAGCTGGTGCTAATACTGGGTGCTAGAACCAATATGCACGTAGCCCCAGCTGAAGATGGCTGCAGCATTGGCTGGACTGAGACAGGAGGGAACAGGTTAAAAATAGGGCAGAATCCCAGCTAGTTGCACATAGAAGCTCATGGTGCTCTAATAGCCCTAGCTGGAACAAGCTCCAAGTATCTGAAAAATAAAGAAGCAAGAGTTCTGCACATCCACAAAACCAACACTAGGGTTGACAATTTTTTCATTGTTGATAATCTTTTGATTATATCAGAATATCTTCTGATAGAAGATATTCAAAAGATTGGTATGAAAGGGGAGGTGCTACTGTTTGGAGATTTCGACTTGTCTGATGTGGATTGGAATGTCCCATCTGCGAAATCTGAAAGAAGTAGGGAGACTGTAGATGCCTGTCAAAGTGCTTTGCTCAGACAAATGGTGACGGACACCACGAGGGAAGGGCTGATGCTGGATCTAGTGCTCGCTAATGGAGGAAGTGTTTCCAATATCCGGGTGGGTGCCCACCTATGTAATAGCGATCATCACATATGACCCCCTTAAACTTCAGTCATTTAAATTAACTTGTTAAACATCCTTAAGTGATCTGTGTACTGGAATTATTATATTTATGTACCCTTATTTTACTCCCAGTTTATCCCTTATATACAAAGAAATAACACTGGACCAGCATGATAATGGGTTTAAGCGTTTATATTTTGCCTATATCCAAAGTGGATCACAATAAAACATACATAATAAAAAGTCAAACACCCACAAAGGTTTGTAACAACAACAACATAACCCATAGTTGGGGCCTGTCAAAAATGGTAGTGGGATTTGGCACTGGAGCAACTGGGGTAAAACACGAGGAATAAAGACATGAGCCAAGTCCAAAGAGAATACTCAGTTTTGGCCCGTTTCCATGGTCAGGCTGTATTGCGCTGCTCTTTGGAACAGGACGTTTGAATCTTGGCAAGCTGCCACCATGGTGGTCCCTACCAACCAAGTGGCATGGATGATGTCTCTTGGAGGAGACACTCATTTAGCCCTTGGGCTAGAGAGGATTCTCCAGAGCAGCCTGGATACACTTTCTTAGGAGGGGATATAAAGGGTGAAAGAGAGAAGGGGTAAGGACTCACTAGTATACTGTCTCTGGAATGTGCAATTGGACATTTGAAATATGTCAGGCACAGGGCTGAAGGCCAGATAATTCCAAAAGGACAAGAATACCCACTCTACCATGATTTGCACAGGTGTTTATAAAAACAAGGACCAGAGGTATTATGATGTTTTGCTTGTTCAATTTTGTTTGCAGTTAGGCAGTTTGACTTTTAAAAGATCAGCTTTAATATGCAATAAGAAAGTGAAGCTTATGCTATCATTCTACAGGAAATGAACTTGCACTGAGTTGTAGCTGTCCACAGGAAAAACAATGGGAAAAGGAGTAGCAGAAACCAGTCTAAATCAAACCTAAGTACCTCAGTTGTAGAATTGCAGCGATATCATTATAATCACTTCTTTTCTATATTCCACATTATAGTTAGAAAATCTTTATTACTTTACCTAGGGGTGGTTTTTCCATCTCTTCCTTATCCTTCCAGCAAACGCAGTTAATAACAGCTGTGCTATCATCCACTGAAAGAGAAGAATCCGAGAATACGGAAAGAAACCAAAGGAATTTTAGCGTTCTACCCTTTTCAAGAACCTAATAAACCATTTCACATCTGGCTAGGTGAGGATTCAAAGCACATAATGATTAAGTAACAACGCATTATTCATTCTTCTTTTTGGGAGGGAGGTGAGGCTGGGTGGGAGAAGATGGAAGTAACAAAAACAGGGGAAATGGTACAATAAAGGAATTTGGGGAAAAGTTAGGGGTTGAGACTCTTTTCTTAAAAACTGTTAAATACTGGAGCTTATGTTTTAGGGATGTGTGATCTTGGAAGGAAAAATTAGGACTTACCTGACAATTTTCTTTCCTTTATGCACAGCAGATGAATCCAGAAACTGGTGGGTTGTATCAGTCTACCAGCAGGTGGAGATAGAAAACACTGAAAGAAGGCAGTGACCCTGGACGTCCAGCTCCTTCTCCCCTCAGCATAGATCGTATTCCAAAGCTGAGAGGAAAAAGAAACTGCCACAAAACTTTACTCACAACAAACCAAACTCACTCTACAGGAGCAAACAGAACTACCAAGGGAGAAAAAGGCGATCCTCCCCTTCTATCTGACTTTCCGTCAGTTATATGTCTTTTTCTTTTTAACCAATCCAGCTCTGCCCAAAGACCTAGAGATACAGGGAGAGATCCTGGATTCATTTGCTGCACATAAAGGAAAGAAAATTATCAGCTAAGTCTTCATTTTTCCTTCCTTAACTTCAGTAGCAGATGAATCCAGAAACTGGTAGGATGTACCCAAGCACTCCCTAAACTGGGTGGGAAGACGCTCCTCCTGAGAGGACCGCCGCTTCAAAACGTGCATCAGCTTGAGCCGCCACATCAAGCCTATAATGCCTGACAAACAAGAGAGGGGACGCCCAAGTAGCCGCCCTACATATCTCCTGAACTGAAAAAATACTGGTCTCAGCCCACGAGGAGGCCTGCGCTCATGTGGATTGCGCATTTAAAGCCTCCAGCGGAGATCTACCTGTTAGATGTAGGCCGAAACGATGGCTTCCTTGAGCCAGCGAGCTACAATGGCTTTAGATGCTGGGAAACCTTGACGCAGCCTGACAAGAGAACGAAAAGGTGATCAGTGCATCTGAATTTGTTTGACATCTGCAAATATTGCATCACAACTCTATGGACATCCAAGAGGCGTAACTGCCAGAAGGAATCCATAAAATCCTCCTTCCGAAAGGAAGGAAGAAACAGAGGTTCATTTAGGTGAAAGGCAGAAATGACATTAGGCAAGAAAGAAGGCACCGTTCGGACCGTCAACCTGGATTCTGATAACTGCAAAAAGGGGTCCCAACAGGAAAGCGCCTGAATCTCTGATACTCTGTGTGCCTATGCCATGGCCACTACAAAAAAAAAAAAAAAAAGCCTTGAGTGCAAGATCTTTTTCCGATGCCCGACGAAGCGGTTCAAAAGGGGCCCCCCCTGCATAGCCCAGAGACCCACACCCAAGCTCCAAGAAAGGCACGGATTATGCAACAGAGGCTGAAGATTCAAGGCTCCATGTAAAAAACAGACAATATCCAGATGAGCTGCTAGGGAAGAACTAGCTACATGCCCCCTAAAAGATGCCAGCACTGCCACCTCAACCCAAAGTGAATTGTAGACTAGGCCTTTCTGCAACCCCTTCCTGTATAAAAGACAACTGCGACACAGAGGCCTGAAAAGCCGAACAAGCATGAGCCACACACCAAGCCTCAAATTCGTCCGAGTAGCCCTTTTCCTCAAACGACCTTTCAAGAGCCAAGCCGTAAGACCAAAATGGCAGGAATCTTCCATAACCACCAGACCCTGGTGGAGATTTGATACCAGGGGAAGCCGAAAAGGAAGCTCTACTAGCAGCTGCATCAAATCCACATTCCATGGTGCCATGAGAATTACCAGGCCCGGATGAAGGCAAATTCGGTGAAGAACCCGTCTGATCAAGGGCCATGGAGAAAACACAAAGGAGCGTGGACTTCGGCCACATCTGAGAAAGGGCATCTAAGCCTGTGGACCCACGCTCCTTCCATCTGCACCTTGGCATTCACTTTGGATGCCATGAGGTCGATCCCCTGCGTTCCCCACTTGCAGCAAATCTGACAAAAGACTTCCAACAACAACTCCCACTGCACCGGATAGAGACAATGGTGACTGAGAAAATTGGCCCTCACATTGCTTAATCCAGCAATGTGGGCTGCCAACAAGAGCAGGAGGTGATGCTCCGCCCAGGATGATGGCTGCCTCCGCGGCTAATGCCCTACTCTCAGTGCTTCCCTGCCGGTTGATGTAGTCCACCACCGTTGTATTGTCTGACAGAACTTGCAACGCAAGACCCTCCAGGATCTTGTGGAACGCCAGGAAAGCCTAGAGGATGGCCCTCAATTCCAGGCGATTGATGGACCATCCCGATTCCTTTTCTGACCATAGACCCTAAGTATCGAGGTTGAGGCAATGAGCTTCCCATCCCGAAAGACTGGCATCAGTGGTCACTAGAATCCATTGGGGGGTTGCCAGCGGCATCCCCCAATGCAGGTTGGCGTCGGTGAGCCAAACTATGCTGCGCTTGGCCGTGGGAGTCCAAAGAAGCCGCCGCTGATACTCTACTGAATCACTGGTCTCCAATGTCTCTAAAGCATGCTGTAGCGGCCTCGTGTGTGTTCTCGCCTACGGCACTACCTCCAAGTTGGCTGCCATCAAACCGAGTACTGGGACATAATCTCAAGCCTTGGGCCTGAGTAGTCTCAACAATAGGTGCACCTGCATCTGTAGTTTGAGGCGCCTGCTGTCGGGAAGAAATACACAGCCCAGAGCTGTGTTGAAGGAAACTCCCAAATACTCGAGAGACAAAGGGGGCCAGATGACTTTTGTGAAAATTCATGACCCATCCCAGCGACTGCAGTACCTCTGTAACCCAAGCAGTGGCCAGACGACTCTCCCACTCTGAATCTGCCCGAATTAGCCAATCGTCCAGATACGGATGGACCCTGACTCCTTCCTTGCGAAGGAAATCAGTCACCACTACCATTACACCTTAGAGAAAGTGCGAGGTGCCGTGGCCAGCCCGAACGGCAAAGCCTGGAATTGAAAGTGTTGGACCAGAATCACGAAGTGCAAAAACTGCTGAGGAGGCCAAATCGGAATATGCAGATAAGCCTCCATGAGATCCAGGGACGTGAGGAACTCCCCCGGCTGAACCGCCACTATCACAGATCGTAACATTTCCATGTGAAAGTGTCTTACCCTCAAGGATTTGTTTACTCTGCGCATATTAAGCACTGGCCTGAAGGTCCCTCCTTTTCAAGGAACTCCAAAGTAGATGAAGTATCAGCCTGAACGAAAATCGGACTGCGGAACGTGAACTACAGCTCCCAACTCCAGCAATGAGCGCAATGTGTCACTGACAGCTGCCCGCTTGACGGCTGTGGCGCACCGAGACTCCCAAAATGCGTTTAGTATGGGCGCAGCAAATTCTAACCTGCACCAGCCTCTGATCAAATCTAGAACCCATTGATCTGATGTGACTTTGGTCCACTCTTCGTAAAAGAATGTCAGATGACCCCCTATGCTTGGAACAGAAGAATGAACTAGCGCCCCATCATTGCAAAGCATGCCCTTGGGCACCCTGTCTCTGGCCAGAACCTATAGATCTTTTGTCAGAACGAAAGGACGAACGCTGCTGAAATTTGGAACATGGAAAGGAACCGGAGGCTCTTCCAGGACGGTACCATCGGAACTCACGAAACTTAGGCTTCGAAAGGGAGGAGGAGCCCCTGGGCACTAACTTGGGCTTGTCCTCAGGAAGATGTTGGTTCTTGGAATCTCCAAAATCCTTAATCTTTTCCAAGTTCTCATCGAATAATAGCTTCCCTCCAAAGGGCAATTTAGCAAGGCACTGCTTATATGCCATATCAGCCAACCAATTGTGACGCCATAGCAAATGCCTAGATGTGACTGCCAAGGACATCTGCTTGGCCGACGCCCTCACCAAATCATAAAGGGCATCAGCCAAATAAGCTAGACTGGACTCCATATAGGGAGCAACATCTGAGAGAGTCAGACGCCCCCAGAGTCTGTTCGACCGCTTGTTGCAGCCAGGAAACACAAGCCCGGGCTGCATAGGAACTGCAAATAGCCGTCTGTAACATAAGGGCAGAAACCTCGAAGAAGCGCATCAAGGATACCTCCAAATGGCAATTCTGCATGTCTTTCAAAGCAACCCCGCCCTCCACAGGAAGGGTCGTCATTTCAGTGACCGCTGTTACCAGAGTGTCCACTTTAGGAAGCACTAAATCCCCTAAGTGAGATTTTCCCACCGGGTAGAGGCAAGCCATAGCTCTAGCTACTTTCAGATTCCCATTAGGCTCCATCCACTGCGCTGAAATATGGCCTCGTGAACGGAAAAGGAGCGAGAGGATTTTCTAGTGCTGGCCATCTTAATGTTAACCTTAGAGGATGCAGCCACCTCGGGATCATCAATATTAAGAGCTTGCAGAGTGTCTGAAATGAGGGAGGAAAGCTCGTCAGGATGGAAAATGCGGACCGCTTTAGGGTCATCTTGCTCCTCCAGACTAACCTCTCCCTGCTCTAGGTCTTCCCCCTTGGAAGGCCTGGAAAACTCCCCTGTGCCTGTCAAGAAAGACTGAAGAGGGGAATGGGACTCCAGAGAGCCCGCATCAGAGATAGAAAGCCACCGACGCTTAAGCGCAGGGGGTTCCACAGAAATAGAAGGCAAAGGTTCCCTCTCAGAAACAGAGAGGACCTGGGCCGAGGTAGGAGACGGCAAATTAAGAGTACCGAGAAGGGCTTTTTTCATTAAGAAAGACTGTTGCATAAAGAGAATAAATTCAGGGGAAAATGAGTCACCCTGCATGTCAGACCCAGAACTGCCCTGAGACACCGCCTCCTACTACTACTATTTAGCATTTCTATAGCACTACAAGGCGTACGCCGCGCTGCACAAACATAGAAGAATGCCAGTCCCTGCTCAAAGAGCTTACAATCTAATAGACAAAAAATAAAGTAAGCAAATCAAATCAATTAATGTGTACAGGGAGGAGAGGAGGGTAGGTGGAGGCGAGTGGTTACAAGTGGTTACGAGTCAAAAGCAATGTTAAAGAGGTGGGCTTTCAGTCTAGATTTAAAGGTGGCCAAGGATGGGGCAAGACGTAGGGGCTCAGGAAGTTTATTCCAGGCGTAGGGTGCAGCGAGACAGAAGGCGCGAAGTCTGGAGTTGGTAGTAGTGGAGAAGGGAACAGATAAGAAGGATTTATCCATGGAGCGGAGTGCACGGAAAGGGGTGTAGGGAAGGACGAGTGTGGAGAGATACTGGGGAGCAGCAGAGTGAGTACATTTATAGGTTAGTAGAAGAAGTTTGAACAGAATGTGAAAACGGATAGGGAGCCAGTGAAGCGACTTGAGGAGAGGGGTAGTATAAGCGACCCTGGCGGAAGACGAGACGGGCAGCAGAGTTTTGAACCGATTGGAGAGGGGAGAGGTGACTAAGTGGGAGGCCAGCAAGAAGCAGATTGCAGTAGTCTAAACGAGAGGTGACAAGGGTATGGATGAGGGTTTTGGTAGAGTGCTCGGAAAGAAAGGGGCGGATTTTACGGATGTTGTAAAGAAAAAAACGACAGGTCTTGGCAATCTGCTGGATATAAGCAGAGAAGGAGAGAGAAGAGTCAAAGATGACCCCAAGGTTTCGAGCTGAGGAGACAGGGAGAATGAGAGAGCCATCAACAGAAATAGAAAACGGGAGGAGTGGGGAGGTGGGTTTGGGGGGAAAAATGAGAAGCTCAGTTTTGGTCATGTTTAATTTCAGGTGGCGTTGACACATCCAGACAGCAATGTCAGACAAGCCACGCTGAAACATTGGTTTGGATATCAGGGGTAGAAAGGTAGATTTGGGAGTCATCAGCATAGAGATGGTAGGAAAAGCCATGGGAGATTAATGAACCAAGGGAAGAAGTGTAGATAGAAAAGAGGAGGGGACCAAGAACAGAACCCTATAGTTTCCTCTATAGTAACTTCAGGAAAGGAGGAAAAGGAATGAGGGGAAGGAGAGAGAGGGGAACGGACTAGTGGAGGGAGAGGTGGCGAGGTAGAGAATTCAAGGTTTATCTTTTGAACCTTGTTGTGAAAGAATTCAGCAAGGGTCTGAGGAGATAATGAAGGGGGAGTTGGGGGAGGGGGCACCTTGAGGAGAGAGTTCAATGTGGTGAAGAGAAGTCGAGGGTTAGAGCCAAGAGAGTTGGTCAGTTGGATATAATAATCCTGTTTGGCGCGTAAAAGAGCAGATTGGAAGGAGGTCAGCATGAACTTAAAGTGTAAGAAATCAGCAAGGGCCCGAGATTTCCGCCAGAGGCGTTCGGCGGAGCGGGTACAGGAACGTAGGTAGTGGATATTAGAAGTCAGCCAAGGTTGGGGTTTTGTACGCCTTATAGGGCGGGTCATCAAAGGTGCAAGAGTGTCTAAGGTAGAGGATAGAGTATTGTTGTAAGAAGAAACAGCCTCGTTGACAGACGTGGATGGTGCCACAGTAGAGAGGAGGTTTGAAACATGGGAGGATAGAGATGAAGGGTCAATATCGTGAAGATTCCTAGATAAATTAGATAAGATAGGACGGGACTGGGAGGGAGGAGATTTAAGTGTGAAAGTTATAAGATGGTGATCAGAGAGGGGAAGATCAGAGGCAAGGAAACTAGAGGGTGAACAGTTGGAGGAGAAGATGAGATCAAGACAGTGACCATTTTGATGAGTGGGGGAGGTGGAGCATAGTTGGAGATTAAAGGAGGATGTTAAAGCGAGTAACTTGGAAATAAAAGAGTTGGAAGGATCATTAGCAGGAATATTAAAGTCACCAAGGATGAGAGAGGGGGAGGAGGGATCATGGAAGAAAGCAAGCCAGGCATCAAAGTCACTGAGAAAGAATGAAAGGGACTTATCAGGGGGACGATAAATGACCGCTATTCGAAGATACAGAGGAGAGAAAAGGCGGATAGAGTGGACTTCAAAGGAGGAAAAACAGTGAGGTTGAGGTGGAAGAAGGGGTTGAAATCTGGAGGAGGGAGAGAGAAGTAGTCCAACACCGCCCCTGCAACCAGCAGGGCGAGGAGTATGTGAAAAGAAGATAACCGCCATGGTAGAGGGCTGCGACTGAAGCAGAGTCATCAGGGCAGAGCCAGGTTTCTGTTATGGCAAGCAGATGGAGGTGACGCAAGATAAAGAGGTCCTGGATATAGGGGAGTTTGTTACAGATAGAGCGGGCATTCCATAGGGCGCAAGAGAAGGGCAGAAAAGAGGAGGGGAGTAGAGGAATAGAGATGAGGTTAGAGAGGTCGCGGTGAGATCTGTAGTGTTGGGATAATAGTTGGTGAGGAGGGCCAGGATTGGGATTGATGTCACCGGCTGAGAGTAAGAGAAGGAGTAAAAGAGAGCGGAGGACAGTAGGAGAGCTGTGGCCACGAAGGCGTCGAAGGCGAGAGGTATTTAGGTGGAATGGGGAAGGCAAAATGGAGGGAAGAAAGACTGAGATTAAAAGCCAAGAGGGAGGAAGAGGGTAGGAGAGAAGGTGAGGTGATGAAGTCGATGGATGGGCAGTGAGTTACTGTAGCGGAGAGAGGTAGGGGGTGAGGGAAAAGATTAGGAAGGGACAGGGCTAGGAAGAGAATGTGAATAGGGGCCATAAATGACTGAGGTACTTTAGCAACTGGGAAGAAGATTAGGCGTAAAGAGAAAAATGCCCCGGCGTGCGGCACCTAGAGCGGAGGCCCTGAGTGGATCGGAGTGGACCTGGGTGTCACCCCGGAGAAGGCTGTAAGGATATGCAGATGAGCTGCAAGTCCTCCACAGCACCTGAAAGGCAGCTGGTAGTAGAGCTGGGCACCTCTCAGCTGAGGAAAGGCTTACCAGGGGTTAGGCCGAAGCCAGCATTCCTCCCCCTGAGGGTCGCCTGATCCTGAAGTTCACTCACCGACCGCACTCCATCAACAGGGCACCCGGACTGTTTCCTGAGGTTCTCCGCCGGAGAACCCACGAACCCAGGTTCCCCCAACGATTCCAAAATGGCATTCGCTCCGAAAGTAGGAATGCGGGAAAACTTAGTGTCTGAGGATGCAGCTGAACTCCCAGCCCCCAAGTCATCCAGGCAGCCTGCACTGCAAACTTCTGCTGCGGAGCAGTGCTTGCTGCAGCGAGAGCAGCGCTTCACTGATTCCACTGCCATAACTACTACTATTTATTTCTATCGCGCTACTAGACGTACGCAGCGCTGTACACTGGAACACGAAGAGACAGTCCCTGCATGACAGAGCTTACAATCTAATTAGGACAAACATGACAAATAAGAGATAAGGGAATATTAAAGTGAGGATGATAAAATAAGGGTTCTGAACAAGTGAATAAGGGTTAGGAGTTAAAAGCAGCATCAAAAAGGCGGGCTTTTAGCTTAGATTTGAAGATGGCCAGAGATGGAGCTTGACGTACTGGTTCAGGAAGTCTATTCCAGGCATATGGTGCAGCAAGATAAAAGGAACGGAGTCTGGAGTTAGCAGGGGAGGAGAAGGGTGCAGATAAGAGAGATTTACCCAGTGAACGAAGTTCCCGGGGAGGAGTGTAGGGAGAGAAGAGAGTGGAGAGGTACTGAAGAGCTGCAGAGTGACTTGAGGAGAGGACTAATATGAGCATAGTGACACTGGCGGAATATAAGTCATGCGGCAGAATTTTGAACAGATTGAAGAGGAGAGAGATGGCTAAGTGGGAGACCTGTGAGAAGCAAGTTGCAAACCGTCAAATCAGAGCACCGCAGCCACGTATAGAAAGGCAAGACTCACCCTGCTCCGCTGAGGAGCACCACTGCAGTCACTCCCAGAAGGAGCCCAGACGACGCTCCACCGTCCCTATACTTGGTCTTACAGAGCTCAATAACAAAATCGCTGCACTTTACTTACTCTCTCTCTCTCTTTTTTTTTTAGTGTTGTTGTGAGAAAAGCAATGCAGGGAAGGAGCACAGCCGAGAGCAGCAAAGAGTGGGACCACTGGGAGAAGGGGAGAGACGGAGTAAGGCAGGGACCTCAGACCCAAGTATGCTTCTAAAGTGGGCACCTTCAGCCACACACCCCCTGCTTAACTGGCCAGCCCACGAGCCTCCCAAAATCAGAATTCAGATGCTGGAGTTAGAGATAAACTGAGGGGAGAATGAGCTGGACGTCCAGGTTCACTGCCTTCTTTCAGTGTTCTCTATCTCCATCTGTTGGTAGACGGATACAACCCACCAGTTTCTTGATTCATCTGCTGCTGAAGCTAAGGAATGAATTATACTTTGCCAATGCTGTGCATGTTCTCTTTAAGAACTTAATAAAGACCTTCTTTAAATTGAAAAAGAAGATAATTCTATAAAGGGATGCCTATTTTTAGATGCCAAATAAGGACCTATTTGGAGCCCATTCTAAAAAGAAGAGACTTTGCAATTGTTTAACACATTCATGATATCTTTGATGCCACTGAGCTGTTGGCTCAATTAATTCTGGGGTTTCATTAAGAGTTTAACTGTTTTGCAAGCTTTATCCTGTTGAAACATGAAGTACTGGGAAATGTCTCAAATTTCAGGCAGAAGACTCTGCTGCAGTAGGAAGTTTTGGGTTATCTGCATTGGTGTGCTGGAGCCGGCTCGCAAGAGCCGGTTAGTTTTTTAAGAATTTTGGGAGCCGGCTCCCAAAATTTAGGCTTGTCGTGCCTCTTCTTGATGTCCTCCTTCCCTGTGGCTCGCTCAGCATGTCTCTTCACCTCCCCACTACCCGACGCAGTTCCTGCTCCTCTTCTTGCAGCAATTTTTTTTAAGTGGTGCCGGCCGGCACTGCAGGCACAGTCAGAAAAATCAGGTTGCTTCAGCCAATCCTGGGGACTTTTGTTCAGCCTGTCCCGCCCCCTCCCTCCACATGCATTCTGGTATTTCTCTCCCTTCCCTCTCGCGATCTGGTCTCTGAAACCTTCCTGTGCCCGCCCCCAGCACTGCAATCTTCTGACCTAGCAGCAATGGAGATCAAAGCAGCCTCCCATCCATCCTGCAAGCCCTAGAAGCTTTCCCTCTGCGTAACTTTACTTCCTGTTCCTGAGGCGGGGCTCTACTGAGGAAAACTTTTGTTTGCTTTCAATCTTGACAGGAAAGTAAAAGATGCGCGGTGCCGCGGCACCGCATAAGTACATAAGTACATAAGTACATAAGTAGTGCCATACTGGGAAAGACCAAAGGTCCATCTAGCCCAGCATCCTGTCACCGACAGTGGCCAATCCAGGTCAAGGGCACCTGGCACGCTCCCCAAACGTAAAAACATTCCAGACAAGTTATACCTAAAAATGAGGAAGCTGCAGCCCTGCACCCGAGAGAGAGAGAGAGAGAGAGAGAGAGAGAGAGAGAGAGAGAGAGAGGACCGAGGAGGTTTTTATTTGAGGGGCTGGAACTGCTAGAGAAAGTAGCAGTATGTAGAGTCAGGGTCCTGCCGAATGGAGAAGGCACCAAGTGAAAGGAAAGATACTGCATGATGGTGGGTGGGAACGGGAGAGACAGAGGGGTGAGAGAGGTAAAAGGGATATAAATGAGGGAAGGAATGTTGGACTGGAGAGACTCAAGATAATGGCAATACTTGATTGGGGTGAGAGAGAGAAAAAGAGGTGGACTTGTGCAAGAGATGGGATGGAAGAGAGAGATAGAAGCAATACTGAATGAGGGATGGGAGAGAGACAATAAATGCTGGATTGGGGAGAGAGAGATAGGTGCATACTGCATAAGAGAGAAGGGAGAGATGGAACAATGCTAGATGGTGGGAGAGAGAAAGACAGGCAATGCTGGGTGGGATAGAGAGAGAAAGGAGAGCAATCATGCATAGGAAGGAGAGAGAGAGATGCTGGTGTGGAGAGAGAGACAGTGGCATTGCTACATGCCAGAAGCAGAGACAGACAGGGGCAATGGTGGATGGTGGGGGTAGAGAGAGAGAAAATGCTGGATGTTGAGGGCATGGAGGTACAAAGAGTCTGGATATCAGGGGTTAGAAGGTAAGGAGAGATTAGCTGGCAGGGAGGAGAGAAGAAAGCTTTAGTAAAAAAAAAAACTGGGGAATAAGGAATGGGAATGGGGGGCTGGGATGAAGGGAAAAGATGGAAAACTGTAGGTGGACACAGTAAAAAGAGGGAGAGTGAAGACTGGATAATAAAAATTAATGAAATCTGAATGGATAGAGCAGCAGCAAAAAATGGAAGGAAGCTGAAAGGAACAAACCAAAATTGAAGCTAGACATAGTGCAGAAGGTAAAGAAGACAGGAGGAGAGTGATAATGGCAGATGGACAGGAGATCCTTTGAAAGAGTTACGAAAAGATAGAAGAAGGCAGAAACCAAACAAAGGTAGAAAAATAACTTTATTTTAAATTTAGGATTAACCCTATTTACAAAACTGCGCTAGTGGCTGGAAGTGCATGTGTTACTTCTGTGAGCTAGTGGTGTTATAGTGAACTAGATTAGCTCTATAGGTCCTGAGTGATTTTTGTAGGTTTTGTATTATAGGTAATTCAATATGTTTGGGACAAGTTCATACAAAGTTAATTATGAACATGGCATTTGATTTGGGCTATAAAGATTTGTTGTTTAATGGGAGCTCTGAGATGAGGGGGGAAGGAGAGAGAGAGAGAGAGAGAGAGAGAGAGAGAGAGAGAAATGTATTACCCCCCCCCTCCCCCGTCCACCTCTGCGCCCTCCCCCGCAGGCCCCTCCCCTAAATTGCAGGGCAGGGAGAGAACCTGTTAAAAATTTACCAGCACACCACTGGTTATCTGGAATAATGTTGGGTTAGGCTAAAAGGTGAAGTGAATGAAGCTATTAGAGCCAAAAGAACATCCTTCAAAGAATGGAAAAAGGATCTGAATGAAGAAAATAAGAAGCAACATATGCACTGTCAAGCTAGATGCAAAGCACTGATAAAGAAGGCTAAAAGAGAATATTAAGAAAAACTTGCCACCGAGACAAAAACTATAATACCATTTTTAGGTACACCAGAAGTAGAAAGCCTGTGAAGGAATCTGTGGGAACATTAGATCATGAAGGACTCAAGGAGCAATGCATGCAGACACCAGTAGTTCTGCTTTCCTTAAAACACAAGACTACAAATCCTTAGTGCAACAGACCAAAACAAAAATAGGCTTAGCCACTCCCTCATCTGAGAAGCTTAAAAGCACAAATTTCAAGGAGGAAATGAACTAACTACAGCAGCCAAACTGAGGTCGTCAGAGGGACTGATGCCCAGGAAAGGATAGGGCGAGGCAGTCTGGTAAGCTCACAAGCAAGAAAGGGAAGATAGGAGAGCTGTGCAGGCAAGAAGCAATTGAAGGGCAATAGGACTACACTATCCTACAGCGCTCTAAAGCAATGTGTGTTCTTCACCTGCATTTCCAAGATAATTTAATTTCTTACAAGAACTGCTGGCTATTATTTGTGTAGTAGATTTCTGTCTGGTGTACTTTGTCCCTTCAGTACCACAGCAAGTTTGTGGAATGTCTGAGAATTCAATCCCAGTCTTTGATTACTTTGGTGTTGGAAATACTCGAAATGCATACCCTGAAGCACAAAGGATTTTTAAATCCACACAAAAGCATAGGTGTGATCTAGGCTCTACGTCAACTTCTTAACCTCTACTTAACCTTAAACTTTATCTATGCTAAACCACGTCAATTATGTACTTAAGTAGATAGTGGTTCTCAACATAGTCCCTGGGGCACCCTAAATCAGTCAGGTTTTCAGGATATCCACAATAAATATGCATGAGCGAGATTTGCATGCAGTGGCTCCATTGTGGATATCCTGAAAACCTGACTGGCTTGGTGTGTCCCAAGGACTGGGTTGAGAACCCCTGCTTTAAGACTAAAAGGTGAGACTTCCAGTGTGTGCGGACTCATGTTCTGCTGCTACAGCTAGCAGTTTTACACTAGGCCTCTGGCCTCCATTTTCCTGAAGAGCTCCTAGGAAAAATTATGGACACAACAGTGAAAGAATAGCTTATGCTCTGAAACTCATCATGTATCCGAACTTGTGAATTAAGTCAATGAATGAACTGTATTGGATATTGTCAGAAATAAATTCTACCTCAGTTGCATCTAGCAGTTTGGAACCACCCAACCTGAATATTGGCTGACCGATGATTGAAGCGAAGGAGAGGATTTGAACAAGGCCACATATTTGGGTATCTGATAAGTACATAAGTATTGCCATACTGGGACAGACTGAAGGTCCATCAAGCCCAGCATCCTGTTTCTAACAGTGGCCAATTCAGGTCACAAGTACCTGGCAAGATCCCAAAACAGTACAATACATTTTATGCTGCTTTTCCTTTAGGAAGCCATCCAAACCTTTTTTGAACTCTGTTAGGCTAACTGCTTTTACTACGTTCTCTGGCAACGAATTCCAGAGTTTAAATTACACATTGAGTGAATAAATATTTTCGCCAATTTGTTTTAAAATTTACTACTTTCTAGCGTCATTGAGTGCCCCCTAGTCCTAGCATTTTTGGAAAGAGTAAACCAGTGATTCACGTCTACCCATTCCACTGCACTCATTTTATAGACCTCTATCATATCTCCCCTCCAAGCTGAAGAGCCCTAGCCGCTTTAGCCTTTCCTCATAGGGAAGTCATCCCATCCCCTTTATCATGTTCGTCGCCCTTTTCTGTACCTTTTCTAATTCCATTATAGCTTTTTGAGATGTGGTGATAAGAATTGCACACAATATTCGAGGTGCGGTCGCACCATGGAGCAATACAAAGGCATTCTAATGTCCTCATTTTTGTTTTCCATTCCATTACATAGTTATAATTCTGGTTCCTCTTTCCCACATGCATCACTTTGCACTTGCTCACATTAAATGTCATCTACCATTTAGATGCCCAGAAGGAGAAGTCTATTTTGTAAAATAATTTTATCCAGAAAAATCACTTGTGCCTGGACCAGTAGACCGTGTGCTTGACTGTTTTAATGAAAGCAAACAATAAGGGATGGGAGCTGAACTCTGCCATCATAGCTGGTTATGTTTTAAGTGCCTCAAGTTGTAGTTACACAGGTAAAAGATAAGACTATTGACATAAAAGTGCTAATGTAAATGAATATGCAAAACTAAGATTAGAACATATTACTCATATAAATCAGTGGGAAGAAGGAAAGGTTTTAAAAATAAAAATAAAATAAGGATGTAGAGGAACAGACAGCTGAAATTACTCAGGAAATGGAGGGGTATATGTTTCAGAGAGCACATCTGAGAACCAAATTAAATTTTCCCTAAATATATGTCTGAACATGCCATGTATTCTATATAAAGCTCTAAAAAACCATATTCCACTTATATAATAAGAAAAATGAAACATGAAACCTCAGTCTCCAAAAACAGGACCGTCATATGCTGCCAGCACAAGAGATTAAAAGTAAGAAATACATATACTGAAACACAAAACTATGATGCCCTGTCACAAGGTTGCTTATTCCATGATAGTGTAACATGCATATTTATTTGGATTTTGCTCACATCTTTTTATGCTTGTGATGGCAGTGTTTATCCGAGTGTACAAAATCCCAATGCCCAGGATGGAAAGATACTAATGAACCCTTTAAGAATAACATTCCAGTGGTAAACCACCACTTCACTCAGTATTGTGCACCGAAGACCAAACAAGAGACAGCTAGAGTGAAAAATGGTTGCTTAACAGTGTTTGGTCAATGAGGCTGTACCTGTGTTGACCCAAGAGTGTACCATTACAATCTGCAAGGGAGGATCTCTTCTCTTCCTTTTGTAGCTAGAAATGAGTTCCTGCAACAACCTTCAAGCATCTGCTTGAAGGTAATAGCAAGAAAAATTAAACATACAAAAAAAAAAAACAGAACACAAAAAGCAACTTTTCTTACCTCCATAATTATAAAAATTCTCTCTCTCTCTTTTATAAACCACGGTTCCTAAGATATCCACCTGCTTTACTGGACGTCCTTTGTACATAAACATACCTATGAAACAAGTATTTTAGTTCAGTACATGGAAACCACAGCTTTCCTCCACAAAGGAGCATCATAAAAAATTCAAGGAAAACAAGAGCCTATGTCATGCAACTAGTGAGGCTGCTACAAAATACATTTTAATACAGTGCTAAAGGCAAGCATAAATTCTGGGTGACCGCATTTATTTATTGGCATTTATTAATCACGTTATAATTTACATATTTCACTTTTCACCTTTATTTGTTATACTGCAAATAGTAAAAATATCTAAGCAGTTTACTATAAAATTCAGCAGATTAGGATAGAGAGTAAGGAGGACCAAACATTTAGGAGGCCTTTGTTACAATCAAAATGATAAGTGAATCAATTAATTATTATATGACAAAGAAGGAAGCTAATTAAAGCATATTGAGGTGCCATCATGAGGAGCAGATGCTGAACCACTCAGCTCCTGCATCCAATTCTTTCCATCCCATTTTTTTTTATTTAAATGTGAAATAGTATTTACTTTAGTTTATGTTTTTATTCACGTGATAACACAACGCTTGTTCATCAATTGTCAAGCCATACAGAGTGAAGCACAAACATGGTACAAGCATAAGATCCCAGTAACATCATCCAACGTCAAGTTTTTAATTTTTCACCCCCACCCCTTCCCAAACTCTACTTTGAATCCAACAAACCCCCCATGTCCTCCTCTTTCGTAAAGAATCAGATAGGAAGGCATACAGACTATCATCCAGCTGTTAACACACATTCCCCCTCCACTACCCTTCCCTTCTTTTAATATAACACTATAATATTCAGAAACCAAACATTGGAACTACTCCCCCACCACTCCCCATCCACCCTCCTTCTCCCCCCTACCTCCTAAACCTCCCCTCCCTTATGCCCCCTGGACCTAAGCTCTGATAGTCCCGGGGGAGCCCCCCTTCCCTGGAAGTGTATTAATTGAGTGGGGCTGAACATCCTAGGGACATTATAAGGCATAATATTATAACTTACTGAGGAGCAAACTTCGCCCTCGGGGACTCAACACCTGCAAGTATGGATTCCAGATCCGTATAAAGCGTTATCATCCGTTTCGGAGAACCCGTTGCCTCCCTTGCCTCCCACAGAACTAGCAAGTGTACTTGGTTCCTCCAGTGCCAGTAAGCTGGTGGCTCCGAAGTTGTCCAACACTGTAATATACACTTCCTAGCCACCAGGCTCAGTTTACAGCACATTAGCCGAGCACTCGTAGCTTGAGAACCAAAGGCCGCTGGCGTATCCAGCACAAACTGGTCCCAGGTCCCAGTCACCAGTTTCCCCAACACTTGAGTAAATTTTTTGGCCCTGAATTTCCAGTTCCGCCAATATGTATCGTCCCCCAGGGTCTATGAGTAGGGGCCTAACTGCTGCAGCCACCCCTCTACGGATGAGAATTGTTACTCCTCCTTTCTTTCCTAGGGTTGCGGCGGACACACAGTCACCACCCACCACGTTTCAAGTTTGGCATACTCTACTTGACTAAGGTAGGTTTCCTGTAGCAGGGCGATATCAATATTTTGCCTCTGCAAATGTTGCAGTATTTTAGCCCTTTTTAATCGGAGAGTTAATCCCTCCCACATTCCAAGTTACTAGCTTTACCATGAAAAAAACAGCTGAATGATGTTTTTGTCAAAGTAGTATTTACTTTAATAGTCACAAACAAAAGGAAAAATACCTCCATGAATAGAGAATACCAGGTATAAAACAGTAGAGAAAAAAAAAGATTGGACTGATGGCATCTAAACCACAGAGGAAAGAAAGATTGGTCTCAGCTGGTGGAGACCAAGATGGCGGCTGCCTTGAGTCCTTCCAGCCCTTCTGTGAGCTCCACATGGTCAGGTGAGATTGTTGCAGAAGTGACTGCGGCTTTAGAAGTGATTGCAGCACATTATCGATTGGGTGGACGCAGTGCATGAGAGGCTTGATAGCTTCAGTCTGGAATTTGATTATAAAATCTGTACTAGTGAAATTGAGGATAAGTTACAGATAACTGAGGCCTTCAGTGCTCAGCTGTTAAAAAAGAGTTGTTTATCAGAAGAACAAGGTGGATGATTTGGAAAATTGTTCCAGATGAAAGGCTAGTGGGACTTCCAAAGAGTTTGGTGGATGGTGAGCTAAGAGGATTTTTGAAAACACGGTTGGTTCAATCATTGCAACTGGAGTGCCATTATGGCCCCTTCAAGTGGAGCTGGACCCTAGCCTTGGACAGAAACAGGATCATGTCACACAACTGTGTTTGGTCATTTTTAGGGTTCTACACTTTGGGCACAAGCAGGCTATTCTGCAAGCAATCCGAGGTGGTAAACAGTTGGAATACCAATCTCAATCAAATACTGTGTTTCCTAGATTACTCAGCCCAAGTGGTAGTGCAACGGAAAAATTTTGCACCGGTCTGTATGGCACTTGCAGCTTAGCATATTCGGTTTACCTTATTACATTCAGTGAAATTCCAAGTGGTGGTCAACGGAGTTGCACATCTGTTTGATACACCTAAGGAGGCTTCAGATTTTGCATTTCCTTGGGTCAGCAAGCTGAGGTTTCAAGATCCAGATGTTAAGTGGAGCTCCAGGTGCCTAGCACTTCTTCCTGCTGCCTTCCAGGTGCTGTGGAGGACTTGCAGCCCCTCTTGTTGGTACTGCCCCTTCCCAATCTCTTTCTCCATCTGAAACCACTGTATACCACAGGAACAACATTGCCCACCTTCTGCTTTCATCATCTCACCAACCCTTTTGTCTTCTCCCTTCTTCTCTGCTCTCAACCTTCAACATTTCCTTCCTGTCATTCAACCATCTCCATTTTGTCTGGTTTGATAATGTCTAAATGCAAGAGATTTAAAAACTGTTTCCTTAACTCTCTTACTGATCTGTACTGTTCTCAAGTTGGATCTCTTTAGACAGGGGCCTACAACATTTTAGAACAATATATAGGAGGCAATTCAGTAACAGGTCATCAAAATTTAAAATGTCAGAAATGTTCTGTATTTTAATTATTTACTCACAGGTGATATAATAAATTGATGCCGCTCTTATAATTAACTTGTATTAGAACAGCATAAACCAGCCAAGATGTAGCATGTGAGCTTTCAAGGACACAAGAAGTTATTTAAATGCCCATTTGACCTCTTTTTCACAGAAATGAAAAGAAAAATAATAATTCAAGCCCCAGCTATTAATAGACCAACCCTACCATATTTTTAGAGAAACAATGTGCCATTCATAGATGTATTGTGTTTGTGTTTAATCCATTCCTAATGCAAATCTACAGTTACCAGGAGAAATTATTTATTTACACAGGCTTAATATACCGTTAAGGCCTGGGATATAGGAAAAAGTGGTTTATAATAAAATAAGATAAATTAAAGATTAAAATACAGTGTTAAAATCTAAGATAAAAGAAGCAACAGAAAAAGTACAAGGTAGAAGTAGGAAAAAAAAGATGGGTTTTGAGGGCTTGTTTGAATTTGGGAAGAGAGGGCTTGTTTAATGACATTAGTTCAGTGGACTTCCAGTGAAATGAGACAACAACAAAGCATCTTCCATGACTACTGGATTATCAAACATATAAATTGCGAGTGACTGTACTCACTTGCAAATGCGCAGTAGACACTTTCCCTCTCTGTCCCACCCCCGCGTCAATATGTGATGACGGGGGCGGGACAGGGAAACTGCGCGAAGGGGAGGGAGGGAACCACCGAGGTTGCTACCGCTCCTCCCACCTGGAGTCGCCGCCGCCCCCCTCCACCTGGCCCGGGCCCTCTCTTCGCAATTGAACTTACAGCGCCGAAAATGCAGCAGGCAGGCAGATCAGCTGAGCTCCCGTCGGCCTTCCTTCCCTGCCTGTGTCCCGCCCTCGCCAACGTTACGTCACACGAGGGCGGGACACAGGCAGAGAAGGAAGGCCGACGGGAGCTCAGCTGATCTGTCTGCCTGCTGCGTTTTCGGCGCTGTAAGTTCAGTAACGAACAGAGCGTCCGGCCCGGGTGGAGGGGTGGCGGCGGCGACTCCGGGGGGGGGGGGGGACGGAAGCGTCGACGACGACCTGGCGAGGAGGGTGGCTGGAAATCTCGCCCGTTTTAAACGGGCACAACGGCTAGTATACTATAAATAAACTGACAAATTCTGAATAGATAAAAAAAGTTCAGCTGAATTCCAGTTATGTTACTATAACAATTCTTGGTCCACTCATAGGACGATATTTGCTGCCAGTGATTTAAAAGTATTAGAAAAAAGGGAAAAAAGACTAAACGTCAGCCGGCGTGGCTAAACAGTAAGATAAAGGAAGTCATTAGAGCCAAAAAACAATCCTTCAGAAAGTGGAGAAGAGAACCAACTGAAAGTAACAGGATAGATCATAAGGAATGCCAAGCCAAATGCAAAGCGGAGATAAGGAGGGCAAAAAAGGACTTTGAGAAGAAATTAGCGTTGGAAGCAAAAATACATAGTAAAAATTTTTTTAGATACATTAAAAGCAGGAAACCGGCCAAAGAGTCGGTTGGGCCGCTGGACGAAAATGGTGTTAAAGGGGCGATCAGGGAGGACAAAGCCGTAGCGGAGAAATTAAATGAATTCTTTGCTTCGGTCTTCACCGAGGAGGATTTGGGGGGGGGGACACCGGTGCCGGAAAGAATATTTGAAGCGGGGGAGTCGGAGAAACTAAACGAATTCTCTGTAACCTTGGAGGATGTAATGGGTCAGTTCAGCAAGCTGAAGAGTAGTAAATCACCGGGACCTGATGGTATTCATCCCAGAGTATTAATAGAACTAAAAAATGAACTTGCGGAGCTACTGTTAGAAATATGCAATCTGTCCCTAAAATCGAGTGTAGTACCGGAAGACTGGAGGGTAGCCAATGTTACTCCGATTTTTAAGAAGGGTTCCAGAGGAGATCCGGGAAATTATAGACCGGTGAGTCTGACGTCGGTGCCGGGCAAGATGGTGGAGGCTATTATTAAGAATAAAATTGCAGAGCATATACAAAAACATGGACTGATGAGACAAAGTCAGCACGGATTTAGTGAAGGGAAGTCTTGCCTCACCAATCTAATGCATTTTTTTGAGGGGGTAAGCAAACATGTGGACAATGGGGAGCCGGTTGATATTGTATATCTGGATTTTCAGAAGGCGTTTGACAAAGTGCCGCACGAAAGACTCCTGAAGAAATTGCAGAGTCATGGAATCGGAGGTAGGGTATTATTATGGATTAAGAACTGGTTGAAAGATAGGAAGCAGAGAGTAGGATTGCGTGGCCAGTATTCTCAGTGGAGGAGGGTAGTTAGTGGGGTCCCGCAGGGGTCTGTGCTGGGTCCGTTGCTTTTTAATGTATTTATAAATGACCTAGAGATGGGAATAACTAGTGAGGTAATTAAATTCGCCGATGACACAAAATTATTCAGGGTCGTCAAGTCGCAGGAGGAATGTGAACGATTACAGGAGGACCTTGCGAGACTGGGAGATTGGGCGTGCAAGTGGCAGATGAAGTTCAATGTTGACAAGTGCAAAGTGATGCATGTGGGTAAGAGGAACCCGAATTATAGCTACGTCTTGCAAGGTTCCGCGTTAGGAGTTACGGATCAAGAAAGGGATCTGGGTGTCGTCGTCGATGATACGCTGAAACCTTCTGCTCAGTGTGCTGCTGCGGCTAGGAAAGCGAATAGAATGTTGGGTGTTATTAGGAAGGGTATGGAGTCCAGGTGTGCGGATGTTATAATGCCGTTGTATCGCTCCATGGTGCGACCGCACCTGGAGTATTGTGTTCAGTACTGGTCTCCGTATCTCAAAAAAGATATAGTAGAATTGGAAAAGGTACAGCGAAGGGCGACGAAAATGATAGTGGGGATGGGACGACTTTCCTATGAAGAGAGGCTGAGAAGGCTAGGGCTTTTTAGCTTGGAGAAGAGACGGCTGAGGGGAGATATGATAGAAGTGTATAAAATAATGAGTGGAATGGATCGGGTGGATGTGAAGCGACTGTTCACGCTATCCAAAAATACTAGGACTAGAGGGCATGAGTTGAAGCTACAGTGTGGTAAATTTAAAACGAATCGGAGAAAATTTTTCTTCACCCAACGTGTAATTAGACTCTGGAATTCGTTGCCGGAGAACGTGGTACGGGCGGTTAGCTTGACGGAGTTTAAAAAGGGGTTAGATAGATTCCTAAAGGACAAGTCCATAGACCGCTATTAAATGGACTTGGAAAAATTCCGCATTTTTAGGTATAACTTGTCTGGAATGTTTTTACGTTTGGGGAGCGTGCCAGGTGCCCTTGACCTGGATTGGCCACTGTCGGTGACAGGATGCTGGGCTAGATGGACCTTTGGTCTTTCCCAGTATGGCACTACTTATGTACTTATGTACTTATGTTTGGGTCATACTTAGAATAAAAAGAACCAATATTACTTGACCACAAAGCTGATTTACATAGACAGCAGCCACTTCTGTAGAACATGCAAACTACTCTATACAAATACAGTATTCTGGTTTTGAATGCCTTATGACATACTAAAACTACTACATTTTTATGTGCCATCTATAATCACAAAATACACACTTTGAACCTGCCTGGACTCCTTCATTTCTAGGATGTCTTTAATGTACATTTTGGCAAAAGCCAAAAAGCTTGGATCCAATCCCCATAACAGTGAAGGTGTTTCCTTCTTGGGCTTTGCTGGCTCCGACTGCATCCAGAAGCTCTGCTTGTCTGTATATGTAAAACAAAAACAAGGACAATATTTATTTGCATATGCAATGTGAAACTAAACCCTATATGAGCATCTCATCAGAAGGAAAGAGGACTTGAGATTTAATTCCGTGTCAAACTTTGTCAATCAATTAGCCTTGTAATTACAGAACCATCTTTAACAAAGAGAAAGTACATTTCTTTTTGCTTATCTTTAAGTTGTGACTTATTTCCATAATTTACGACTAATCAGATATTATCTCAAGATGATGCAGGAAGACAAATTCGCCTTTGCTCAACACCAGAGGAAAAGGCCCTTGCTAGTAATTATTTTTGTTTTAAACACACAAAAACAAGAGTAAGCATAGTTGCTTACCTATAAAATGTTCTCTGTGGTCTTCAGGATAATGCAGATACACCTGGTAGCCTTCTCCGTGGGCTGCCTGCCCGGACGTGTTCTCCCTAGCTTGATGGAAATGGCATCAATAGCCAATCAGGTCTGGAATCCTCCTTCCCACTCAGTGTACGTCACTAATTTCCTCAATTCAATGTATAGCAAGCGAGAGTAGCAGATGTGAGATGATGATGGTGGGAACCCTTCTGATGTGTTTCTCGTTGTGTGATTTTTTTTTTTAGGTGACGGTGGGCAGAAAGGTGTTTCTGCATTATCCTGAATACCACTGAGAACACCTGTTACAGGTAAGCAACTATGCTTTTACTTTGGGCAGGATAATGCAGACACACCTAGTGACTAGTATAGTAACTGAATGTGGCGCAAATTGGCGTAAAAAAGCAGAGAGGGTGGAGGAGATACTGATTAAGAAAATAAGTTCTGCAAGACAGCCTGTCCAAAGTGGGCATCTCTTCTTGTTGCTGTGTCCAAACAGTAATACTGAGAAAAAGTATGTGGTATTACTATGTAGGCGCTTTGCAAATATCTAGTAACGGAACTCCTTTCAGATGGGCAAGCAGCAACTGCCCTCACTGAGTGGGCTCCTCTCCTAGATGGAGGGGGAATGTCAACTTGTTGGTAACCACAGAGAATACAATCAGTAATCCATAGTGAGAGAGTAGCTTTAGAAACTGGTAATCCAAGGTATTTTTGATGATAGGAAAAAAAAAGTGTGTTGATGTGGGTTTGCTCTGTGAAGGTTAAAAAAAAAAAAAAAAAAGGAGCTCCTCTACAGTCCAAGGTATGGAGGGATGCTTCTGCAGTGGAAGCGTGTGGTTTAGGAAAAAACACTGGAAGGACTATGTCTTGATTAAGGTAAAAAGAAGAGATGATCTTTGGTAAAAATTTATGGTGAGGCTGCAGTATGACCTTTGTGGGAAAAAATGTAGTATGTGGAGGGTAATGTACCAATGCCTGTATCTCGCTAGTGTGATGAGCTGATGTGAATACTACCAAAAACAAGGTCTTCCAAATGAGGTTCTGTAGGGATGTGGAGGCTAAAGGCTCAAAAGGTGGTTGCATTAGTTAAGACTAAATTTAAATCCCAAGACAAGAGGAGGTGTGTGAATGGGAGGATGAAGATGCACCAGACCTTTGAAGAATCTACGAAATACTGGATGAGAAGCCAAGGAAGAATGTTGAGAGTTAGTATGATGGAGCAAAGTTGCTGCTAGATTAACTCAGATGCTGGTTTGAGTCCACAGTTAGACAGATGGAGTAGGTACTGTAGAAGAGTTGGTATCGAGCTTGTAAAAGGAGTATAATTGTGATTGGAACACCAAATTGAGAATCTCTTCCATTTGAGGGAGTATGATTTTTGAGTAGATTGCTTGTGAGCTGCTTTTAGATCATGTACTGTTAAAAGGTGTAACTGGGAAGGGATCCCTTGATCCTCCATGCTGTCAACACTAACTTGTTGAGGTTGGGGTGAAGAAGGCGGCCCTCCATGTTGGATCAAGAGCTTCAGATTTGTGTCAAAGTATATGGGAGTATCCACTGAGAGCTTGAGAAGCCATGGGTACCATGGTTGCCTGGGCCATTTTGGCGCTATGAGAATTAGATCTGCAGAATCCTGAAGAACTTTCCTTATCAATTTTGACATTAAGGGTATGTGTAAAAAAGAGGTCCATGTTCCAGTTCAGGGAAAAAAACATCTGTCATGAAGCTGTTCTTTAATAGGAGTCTGGAGCAAATGCTTTTGCATTTGGTGTTGGTCTGTAGCAAACAACCCTGGAGTACACCAGTGTTGAAATAGCCGTTGAGCAATCTGAATGAAAGGGACCACTCATGTGGAGTAAAGACTCTGCTGAGTTTGTTTGTTAGTTGATTGGAAAGACCTGGAATATAGAAGGCGTGAAGAAACTTTTGGAGTTGTAGAAGTTTCATCCAGACTTGACAGGCTTCTTGACAGAGAAGTAGAGACCCCATATGTCCCTCTTTGTTGAGATAAAACACTGACTTGATTGTCTGTAAGAGAATGGTCTTTCCCCTGATGTGGTGCAAAACTTCTATGGCATTGTAGACCACTCAAAGTTAGAGTAAACTGATGTGAAATTGAGTCTCTGTGGGAGACCACTGATCTCAACTGCGGTAATGTTGAAGATGAGCTCCCCACCCATGTGGAGATGTATCTATGGTGAGAACAAGATCTGGAAGGGTTGGAGTAAATGGTACTCCTTTGTCCAAACTGGTTGTGTCGAGCCACCACCTGATACTCTTCTTGATCTGTGACATTAAGGTGATTCTGTGTGTCAATTTTTGTCTATATTGAGCCCACTGGGTTTGAGGCCACATTCTGAGGCTTGCATTAGTAGTCATTACTGATGTGGCTGACATATGACCCAGTAGTTGTAAAAGGGACCAAGTAATACATTTCTCTGCTTGGAGATGATTTGAAAGGTTGTGGATGGTTAGAATTCTGTCTGCAGGGAGAAATACTCAGTGTGTCTAATACTGCTCTAATAAATTGGAGTCTGAGTTCCAGGACAGATTTTTGTAGGTTGATAATGAACCCCAGTGATTGTAGGGCCGATATTGTAGTTTGAAGCACTTGTAAAAGAGCTTACTTGAAATTTATTCATTGCATTTGTATCCCACCTCTTTGCAGGCTCAATGTGGCTTACAATTCATCATGGGTACTGGAAATAGAAGTGAATATACATTAGGTTTACAGAAGGTTTGTGTTACATGGTGGTGAATTACATGATGGTGTTAAAGCAAAAGACATTATAAGACAGTACTAGAAGTTTAAAAGATTATACAGTTTCACATGTTGATCTTTGTGATATATCTTGTTGAAGAGATAGGTTTTTAATAGTTTGCGGAAATTGGTCAGTTCATAGACCGTTTTCAAGTTACGTGGCAGCGCATTCCAGAGCTGCGTGCTCGTATAGGAAAAGGTAGATGCATGTATTGATTTGTATTTCAAACCCTTACACTTGGGAGGATGAAGATTGAGGGGTGTGCGGGAAGATTTTTTTGTGTTCCTGGGTGGTAGTTCTATTAGATCTGACATGTAGGCTGGGGCGTTACCATGGATGATTTTATGGACTAAAGTGCAAAGTTTGAATGTGATGTGTTCTTTTAGTGGGAGCCAGTGTAGTTTTTCTCATAGGGGTTTCGCGCTTTCGTATTTTGGTGTGCCGAATATTAGTCTGGCTGCCGTATGACCACAAATAAGCCAACTTTCCAAGTAAGGAAAGACAAAGCTTTCTCTCTGTCTCAGATAGGCTGCTACTACTGCTAGAGTTTAGATGAATACCCTGGGAGCAGAGGAAATGCCAAGTAGAAGGACCTTGTATTGAATTGGAAACAAAGTTACTTCCAGTGAGCAGGGTGGATTGGAATGCGAGTATAAGTGTCCTTTAAGTCCAGAGTTGCTAGCCAGGAATTTTGAGGTACGAGGGGCAGAATTATTTGTAGAGAAAGAATTCTGAATTTTTCTCGTTTCACAAATGTGTTGAGAAGTTCAATTGGTTGCAAACCCCCTGATTGCCTGGTTTGTTAGGAGAGACTGAATCTCTTGAAACAGAATGGTAGAGTGATTGGTGCCTTGGTCTTGGAGACAGCTTGATGAGAGAATGGTAGACGTTTGGGGGACAGCTGGATCAGAGAATGGAGGAAGCTTTATGAAGATTATCTTGTAGCCATATTTGACTAGATTGAGAACTCATTCGTCTGTGGTAATTTGATGCCAGGCATGAAAGAAATGCTGAATCTGACCCTAGTAGTTGTAAAGTGTCAAAATCTAAGGGAAGATTTGGAAGGTATTGTGTTGAAAGAGGATGGGGTCTTCCTTTCTCATGGTCTAGGTCTCTGAAAAGATGACTGCTGCTAAATTCTGGATTGTGTCTGCTGTTAATAAGGCTGAAAATGTTGTTTGTATGAAGTTTGGTATAGATAATTTTTTCTAAAGGAAGAGGAATGCCATCTTTTGGAAGTGGGAGTAGTGTATGTCAGAGGATTAGAGAGCTCTTTAAACGTGACACAGCGTCCTTTACTTTACTGCCGATTATCTTCCAAGCATGGGGCATCTGCTAGGTGACTGTGTAAATCATCTCTGAGACCTGAGGCTTGCAGCCAGACTATTTGTCGAGCAGCAATGGAAACAACTCCCATTCGTGAGGAAGTGTCATAAGAGGTAATAGATATTGGTAATGAGATGAAAAGTGATCTCTTTCATTGTAGTTAAGAAATTAGTAAGAAGTTCAGGAAGAGGAGTGACTCTAATGTACTGTAAAGCTTAGTGTTGATGTCATGGCATTCCTACTACCTGTGTAGCTCAGCCTCCAGTGCAGTGGCAGTGTCTCAGCCTGTCACAGCTGAGAGCTTCTTCCTGGAAGCTGACAGCGGAGAAACTTGCACACACGTTCCTAGTTCCTGCTTTAAAGGGCCAGCACCCGGAACTTCCAGGACACCAGCTGAAGTTGCCCCACACCTCCTCACTGGAAGCAGAGGCAGTTCTTTCTCAGGCCTCCTTTGGGGGCCAACTGTTTCCTTATTTCCTAAAAAAATTCACTCCTGCAGAGAGGAACTACTCAACTGGGGAACAGGAACTTCTAGCATTGAAATTAGCCCTGAAGGAGGGTGCAGTTCATCCTGTCACTGTCAGATCATAAAAACCTCTATTTGCAAGAAGCCAAGCAGCTGAATCCTTGACAAGCCTTTTGGTCCCTGTTTTTCGTCAGGTTCGATTTCTATTCGACCTTCCACCTGGCTGAAAAGAATACTCAGGCAGACACCCTCTCAGGTCTTCTGAACCAGCAGAACAACCGGAGAGTCCAAAGTTCATTTTGGACCCTGCCAAAATCCTTGCATTTTCGGAGCTTTCCTTACCCCTTGGGAGGACCCCTATATGCCTCTTCGGTCTTGTCAAAAGGTGATGCATTAGGCTTATTCATTCCCACTCACTGGACATCCGCAAAATACTTCTCAAGATTACCCGCCATTACTGGTGGCCCAGGATGCAAACAGACATCCATCAGTTTATCCTGCCCTGAATGTGCCCGATATAAGATGCCACACACCCATTGGGGGTTGCTACAGCCTTTGCCCAAACCCAAGACTCTCTTGAATGACATATCCATGGATTTCATCACTGACCTCCTGGTTTTCCAAGGCTATTCCGTTATCTGGGTTGTGGCAGACTGCTTCACCAAAATGGCCCACTTTGTTCCTATGATAGGCCTTCCATCTGCCACAACCATCACCCACACCTTTTTTCAGAACATCTTTCGCCTGTATGGACTCCCCTCAAATGTTAGTGACTGAAGAGTACAATTTACATCCTGATTTTGGCAAGGACTGTGTTCTTATCTTGGAATAAAGTTAGACTTTTCTTCAGCTTATCATCCCCAAAATAATGGGCAAACCAAGTGAGTAAATCAGATCAAAGACTTTCTTCACTTCTACATCAATAAACAACTGGATAATTGGGCTGCCCTGCTTCCGTGGGCTGAATTCACCTACAACAATCACATTCATGACTCTTCTCGGGTATCTCCGTTCTTTGCCATGTATAGGTGGCATCCTTTGCCAATTCCTGAGACTTCTAATACACTGGCAGCCCAACGAGTGACCCAAGAGATTCATGTTGTCTGGAATCAACTACAACAGTAACTGACCATGGACCGCCGCAGCCTATAAGCAACGGGCTGATCGGCACCGAAGAGAAGTTCCTGTCCTCCACCTGGAGAAAAAGTGTGGCTGAGTATCAAATATTTACAGCTCCAACTCCCTTCCCAGAAATTTGCTCCTCAGTACATCGGACCTTTCTCCATGCGAGAATGGATTGAGGCAGTCACTTATTGCCTCTGACTGCCCTCGACTAAAAGTCCACAATGCCTTTTATGTATCCCTCTTGAAGCTGGCCAGGTCCTCCAGATGGCACCTAGATCAATCTGCACGCCACCTTCCTGCTGTTGATCCAGATCCAGAATACAAGGTGGATGAGATTCTGGACTCCAAACGTCACCGCGGGCGGCTGTACTATTTGATCTCTTAGAAAGGGTTCGGCCCCAAAATTAATTCCTGGGAACCATATTCATGCCCTGGCCCTTCTCTGGTCCTTTCACAACCGATACCCTCTAAACCCAGTACAGGCAGGTGGGAGAGACCCTGATATGGAGGGGGGGGGGGTACTGTCACGGCATTGCCATGACCTGTGAGGCTCACTCTCAGTGCTGCAGGGAGCAGCGGGCAGCCTCCCATGCAGCGATGGCATCTTGGCCTGCCACAGCCGAGAGCTTCTTCCTGGAAGCTGATGCTGGAGAAATGCACCCCTAGGCACGTATGCAAACGCTTTCCTACCTCCTGCCTTACAAGGGCCAGTACCCTGAACTTCCAGGACACCAGCCAAACTCGCCCCACCCTGGCTACAGATTTATGGCTGAGCTCAGTCTTCTGCCATTATTATCCGAATATCATGCTTTAACAGGCAGCACTATACTTCACTAGGACCCTTTCCTTAATACGATACACACATTAGTAGGTCCAGATCTACTCCCCACTTAACCACACATATCTATCAAGTTGTAATCACACCTTTATTCCATCTTGCCTCAGTAGTGCTTGATTATCCCTCAATAATTTCTTAGGGTAATCCACATGGCACTAACATCTTCATCGGCTTATTAATATTCTTTATAAGTGAAATTTTAAAAAGTACTTATCTTCACCACTTTACTCGGACAAAAGGGGAATACGTTGTCCGACATGCATGTTTCGCCACTAGGCTTTATCAAGGACTTCCCCCATACGCCGTCCCAGCGCCAGCTCAACCAACATGTCTAGGGTGTAACTCCATAGACATGTTGGTTGAGCTGGCGCTGGGACGGCGTATGGGGGAAGTCCTTGATAAAGCCTAGTGGCGAAACATGCGTGTCGGACAACGTATTCCCCTTTTGTCCAAGTGGTGAAGATAAGTACTCACTTATAAAGAATATTAATAAGCCGATGAAGATGTTAGTGCCATGTGTATTACCCTAAGAAGTTATTGAGGGATAATCAAGCACTACTGAGGCAAGATGGAATAAAGGTGTGATTACAACTTGATAGATGTGTGGTTAAGTGGGGAGTAGATCTGGACCTACTAATGTGTGTATCGTATTAATGAGCTCAGTCTTCAGCAGATCTTCAGCAATAGATTCCAGCCTGCACCTGTGAGTTGCCTGAATCCTGATTGCCTGGATAGCGGATTATGCCTGTCTGCTGCCAGACCTTGCCTGGATACAGAATCACGCCTGTCTGCCACCTGACCTGATTTTGCCTGGATACTGGATCACGCCCGTCTACTATCTGACCTGACTTGGCTGGATACAGGATCACTCCCCTCTGCATCCTGACCTGACCAGGTCAGGTATCTGCCTTCCACTGTGCTTCTCCAGATCAGACATCCCTGCGACCCGGCCAGTCTTTACCCTGAGATCTCTGCAAGTCCTGCCAGCCGCCTGAACCCAAGGGCTCAACTCGTGGAGAACAGTGGCTGGTTCAGGTGAAGACTCCAGGGGCTTCTATCAGCCGCCGGTCTCGGCACAAGGGCTCACCCTCCACCATGCTATGACGCACGACAGTTGATAATGCAAAATGTGTAACTGGTGAGCTGCTATTCTTGAAACTAGCATTGCAGCTGAGAAAACCTTGCCTCCTACTGCATCTAGAGTCTTTTGCTCCTTCCTTGAAGGATAAAAAGGTTGAGAATTTAAAAGTGTTTGTTCTATTGATGACTGCCTCAAAAACCATGGAATGATGAAGAAGTTGAGCCTTTACATGACCAGAAGCAGATTATATTTTGTATCCAATCTTTTGGAAACTGGTTGTTGAGAATAGGGGGTTCTGCCAATTTTCAGTATGTAGGCCTTGCAAGATAGGTACTGCAACAGGGCCAGAATGTAAATCCACTGCTTTAAGTACGCTTTGGAAGTCTTTTATTGTTCATATAGGAAGTCTCTTAACCAAGCGCCAATTCCTTAAGCAATTTTTGACTGAATTGTATAATTAACACCTTCAGAAGAAGTGTAAGATTTAAAAATAACCTGGCTGCTGTTGGTTAGCAGAAGATGTGAAGGGTTGCTCTGTATCTGGCAAAACCAAAGGTTCCTCATCCAAAGAAAAGACCTCTATAGGGCGGGGGGGGGGGGGGGGGGGGGGGGGGGGAGAATATCGTCATTGGTGAGGTGGCGCTGAAGGAGCTGGTAGAGATGCAGTATAATATTGATGCTGAACAATAAATTGGGTTGGAGATGGTTGCTGTAATAGTTTTTGGAAAAGTTGTAATAAATAAGCAGCGTCCTGGAGTAGCTTGTGGAAGAATATTCAAGGAAGCAGTCGGTAGAGCCGATGATTCCTGAGAGCGAAGCAGCAACTTTTCTGAAAGGTGTTTGGATTTACTCACTTTTTTTTTAGTTTTCTAGTTGGTGGCTGGGGCACGTTGGTAGTTTGAGCCATGTGCGGTGATAGTGTACAGTCTCGGGACCTTTTCGGTGAAACTGAAAAGGAAGACTTCTGTGTCCCAAGCGATAGTTGTGGAGGCTTCATAGGTAGTATCACAATTGAAAGAGATTAGTGTTTTTAATGTGCTCTGCTTTAGGGGATTTTCCCTTTTGCAATTTGGCAACATTAGCGCTGTGAGCCAAAGTATGTAAACGCATCCCCTGAGGGGCAGGCTCAGTGGTGCCAGAGATATGCGATACTCATGAGGAGCCCATATTTTGTGCAGCAGTTAAAGTGGCTGATAATATTAACCCGGCTGGTATCAAAGTTTGGCCCTTTGGGTTGGAACCGGCCTGTATTTCCACGTTTGAAAGCTACGGTTTAGTTTTTTCTTCCCAACAAGAAAAAAAGAAAGAAGTGAGGGAATTAGTGATGTACACTGAGCAGGAAGGACAACTCCGGGCCTGACTGGCTACTGATGCTGTTTTCATCAAGCTAGGGAGAGCGCATCCAGGCAGGCAGCTCACAGAGAAGGCTACCCAGGTGTGTCTTCATTATCCTGTCCACAGAGATGTTTTATAGCCCTGATGTGAGAAGGTGGAACAAATGGTTTAAAAAAAAAAAATAGGAAAGCTTACTTGTGATACAACAAACAAAAAACAAGAAACAATGAAAACCAACAAGAGACATCATGCACAGCTCCTGATCACAGGACCAATTCTAGAACAGTTACAATTGTTTACTCTATTTGTATGAACTGTATGACAGCTGTACACAAATTGTATTAAATTATAAAAAAAGATTATTCAAATTCTTAAAATATTTTTATTAAAAAGATATTGTGATGTGCTCAGAAACTTATATGTGACTATTTTAAATATGTAAAACACATTCCCAGCATATAGGTTTGCATAAAAGAGAAGTAACAACTTGGGGGACTGTTTGATGAGATCAAATATGCCATCTCAAATAGTAACCAGCATATGCCATCTCAAATAGTAACCAGCATTAATACTCTAAGAGGCCACAGTGGTTACGGCCACTGTAGTTATTGTGAATTAACATGGATTAAAGTGGAGCTCTCGTTTCCTCGTCAACAAAATGTTTTTTTTTTTTAATTTTAAACAAAGGATGGACTGCAACACTTCTAAAGGTAGAATATTGTATAAATGCCCTTGTGAAAAATATTACATTGGTTATACTACAAGGAAGATAAAAATTAGAGTTGCAGAACATCTTAACAATATTAGAAATTGAGAAAAGAAGAACCGCTAGTGGAACACTGGCAAGCAATGAGTCATCAGTTAAAAGATTTAAGATGTGTAGTGCTTCTCTCAAAGAATTTATTTGTTACATTTGTATCCCACATTTTCCCATGTATTTGCAGGCTCAATGTGGCTTGATCTAGTATCCAGGCAAAATCAGGTCAGGCGGCAAACAGTAACTTCTCCAGTCATAGGTATTGCCATACTGGGAAAGACCAAAGGTCCATCGAGCCCAGCATCCTGTTTCCAACAGTGGCCAATCCAGGTCACAAATACCTGGCAAGATCCCAAAAATGTACAAAACATTTTATACTGCTTATCCCAGAAATAGTGGATTTCCCCCAAGTCCATTTAATAACAGTCTATGGACTTTTCCTTTAGGAAGCCCTCCAAACCTTTTTTAAACTCTGCTAAACTAACCGCCTTTACCACATTCTCTGGCAACAAATTCCAGAGTTTAATTACACGTTGAGTGAAGAAAACGTTTCTCTGATTCGTTTTAAATTTACTACATTATAGCTTCATCGCATGCCCCCTAGTCCTAGTATTTTTGGAATGCGTGAACAGACGCTCTGTATAATAATTCTTCCTTTCACGCTTTTTGGGAATGTTCCATGGTTAGACAATTTTAGACCCAGGTGGTTCATTATTTAAAGGATCTTCTGGATTTGCCTATAGCCCTATACCATTTTCAGCTGCTGTGTTTTTGTTAGAAAAATATGAAGTGTTTTTACTGCAGAGCGGGGGGGGGGGGGGGGGGGGGGGGTCATATGCTTCTACAGAAGGTAGCATTACTAGGTAAAAGGTCAATCCTGAAGGAGTGGACTGTTCCCGACTCCCCTTCTTTTTGGGGTTGGAAGAGCCTGCTGCATCATACTATGTTAATAGAGAAGAAACAGTTTTTGTTTATCTGGGACCCTTATATATCCTCCTGTCCTTCTAGGGCCTGGAGTCTCATTTTAAATACTCTTTGGTGGGTTTGGGTAACTGTGTTCCCTCGGCTAGGAGTGGAGAAAGTTTAGGATGGGAGTGGGTGCGAACTTCAAGCAGCATTACTGTTTAGGGGAGGTCTATAAGACACAAGGCCCTTCTTTACTCTGTTTGTTGCTGCTCTCCTTCTAGGAGATGTCCCTCCTCTAGTCTGGCAGCCCCTGTGCTGCCATGGAGGTGGAAGGTCTCCTAGAATAAGAGCACCCTGGTGAAGTAGGAAGTACTCCTGTAGCCAGGACCTGTCCACCAGGTGATGCACTATCCTTTCGCACCGAGGATATGTCTCCAAGAAGTTCTGCCCAGACGGGAAGGGTTAGAACAGTGGTTGTGGTTGGTGATTCGATCATTAGGCATACAGATAGCTGGGTGGCTGGTGGATGTGAGGATCGCCTGGTCACTTGCTTGCCTAGTGTGAAGGTGTCGGACCTCACGCATCATCTAGACAGGATCTTAGATAGTGCTGAGGAACCAGCTGTCTTGGTACATGTGGGTACCAATGACATAGGAAAATGTGGAGGGAGGTTCTGTAAGCCAAATTTAGGCTCTTAGGTAAAAAGCTGAAGTCCAGATCTTCCAGGGTAGCATTTTCAGAGATGCTCCCCGTTCCACGCACAGGACTCAAAGGCAGGCAGCGCTACGAAGTCTCAATGTGTGGTTCAGACAATGGTGCAGGGATGAGGGATTTGTTAGAAACTGGACAACATTCTGGGAAAGGGGGAGACTGTTCTGAAAGGATGGGCTCCACCTTAACCGGGAAGGAACCAGGCTGCTGGGGCTAACTATGAAAAAGGAGATAGAGCAGCTTTTAAACTAGAACTGGGGGGGGGGGGGGGGGGAGCAGACAGTTGTCCAAAAGCACATGGTTCGGTGTGCAGTATCATTGAAGGATACTGTTGAATCAGGACATTTAGGAAATCCCAGTAGAGAGATTTCAACAATGCTAAAAGTAAGCCAGGCGTGCTTAATGAGAGTGCAGGATAAAGGATACACATTATCCCCATCAACTTCTAAGAAGCTTGTATATCCAAGGAAAAAACACAATTTGAAGTGCCTATATACAAATACTAGACTCCTAAAAAACAAGTTGGGAGAGTTAGCGTATATAGCACTAAATGATGAGGCAGATGTAACAGGCATCTCAGAGACTTGGAGGGAAGTGGACAATCAATGGGACACTGTGTTAACAGGGTACAAATTGTATCACAATGATCAAAAGGATCAAATTGAAGGGGGGTGGGGGTTGAACTATATGTTAAAGAGAGAATTGATTCAAATAAAATAAACATTCCACATGAAACAGATAGTGTGGAATCATTTATTTATTAAATTTGTACCCCGCACTTTCCCACTCAAAGCAGGTTCAATGCGGCTTACATAGTAAATAGGGATTACAGAGCATTCATAGTGAAAATTGATAGAGAAACAGAGTTAAGTATATCAGAATAATAAAAGATATAGGAAGTAGAGATGTGCAAGTGCTGGGTAAAAGGGTGCATAGGATTAGTTTAGGCCATTTGGGTAGGCTTGCTTGAACAGATGGGTTTTTAGTGATTTCCGGAAGGGTGGGTAGTTCCTGATTGATTATGTTTAGAAATTGTGTGTGTGAAGGGAAGGAGTATTCTTGTAGGGCTGTACTACCTTCCGCTGGGACAGAACGAACAGACAGATGAAGAAATGTTTATAGAAATGAGGTTATGTATAATCATACCTGATAATTTTCTTTCCATTAATCATAGCTGATCAATCCATAGCCCCTCCCAGATATCTGTATTGTTTTTATTCTGGTTGCATTTCAGGTTCAAGTTTAGTCTTCAGTTACTTCAGAAAGACTTCGTGTTCAAGTTTTTTCACTTGGATTCTTCAAGAGTTAAGACGAGTTTGTGTTACAGTGAGCTGCTGCATTCCTCTCCCCTCCGTTTTACGGGGCTGGATTGAGACTTAAAATTCTGCCGGCACTCCCTCCCGCTTCGTGCGGCTGTAGGGCAGTTTTGTACCCCTCCCGCTTAGGCGGTGTTAGGGTCAGTCAGCTCCTCCCGCGGTTGCGGTTGCAGGATAAGCCAGATCCCCCCGCATCGGCGGGTGTGGTGTCCCTCCCCCGCTCCGCGGGGATGAGCTGGACGGATTCCCCTCCCCCACTTGTGTGGGGATGAGCTGGGTTAATTCCCCTCCCCCGTTTCGGCGGTGGTGAGCTGGGCAGAGTGTCCCTTCGTGGGTGTAATTCTCTAAGTGCTGAGTCCTGCGGATGGAGCTTTGATATCGACATACTGAGGAGTTTCCGGCAGCACATGACCACATATAGGGAGGCAAAAGTTTGCTCTCTATCTCCACCTGCTGGTAGAGGGACACTCTGCCCAGCTCACCACCACCGAAACGGGGGAGGGGAATTAACCCAGCTCATCCCCACACAAGTGGGGGAGGGGAATCCGTCCAGCTCATCCCCGCGGAGCGGGGGAGGGACACCACACCCGCCGATGCGGGGGGATCTGGCTTATCCTGCAACCGCAACCGCGGGAGGAGCTGACTGACCCTAACACCGCCGAAGCGGGAGGGGTACAAAGCTGCCCTACAGCCGCACGAAGCGGGAGGGAGTGCCGGCAGAATTTATGTCTCAATCCAGCCCCGTAAAACGGAGGGGAGAGGAATGCAGCAGCTCACTGTAACACAAACTCGTCTCAACTCTTGAAGAATCCAAGTGAAAGAACTTGAACACGAAGTCTTTCTGAAATAACTGAAGACTAAACTTGAACCTGAAATGCAACCAGAATAAAAACAGAACAGATATCTGGGAGGGGCTATGGATTGATCAGCTATGATTAATGGAAAGAAAATTATCAGGTATGATTATACATAATTTTACCTTCCATATCATCAAGCTGATCAATCCATAGACTGGTGGGATGTACCGAAGCAGTACTCACCCAGGGCGGGACATTGAAATCCCTGACCTCAACACTGAAGCTCCAAACCGGGCCTCCGCCCGTGCAGCCACAGTCAAAACGGTAATGCTTGGAGAATGTATGAGCCGAAGCCCAAGTTGCCGCCTTGCATATCTCTTCCAAGGAGACGGATCCGGCCTCTGCCATCGAGGCCGCCTGAGCTCTCGTGGAGTGAGCCTTCAGCTGGATAGGCGGCACCTTCCCCGCGGCCACATAAGCCGCTGCAATGGCTTCCTTGACCCATCTTGCCACTGTAGGCTTAGCAGCCTGCAGACCCTTACGAGGACCTGCAAACAGGACAAACAGATGATCCGATTTCCGGAAATCATTGGTCACTTCCAAGTATCTGAAGATGACTCGTCTCACATCCAGATATTTAAGAGCAGAGTACTCCTCTGGGTAGTCCTCCCTACGAAAGGAAGGGAGACAGAGCTGCTGATTCACATGGAAGCGAGAAACAATCTTGGGCAGGAAGGAAGGCACTGTGCGAATAGTCACTCCTGCCTCAGTGAACTGCAGAAAAGGCTCTCGACATGAGAGCGCCTGGAGCTCGGAAACTCTTCTGGCTGAAGTGATAGCCACCAAAAAGACTGCTTTCAACGTCAGGTCTTTCAGAGATGCCCTCGACAAGGGTTCAAAAGGCGGCTTCTGCAATGCTCTTAGCACCAGGTTGAGATTCCACGCAGGCACCACTGAGTGCAGAGGAGGGCGCAGGTGATTAACTCCCTTGAGAAAGCGCACCACATCTGGCTGCGAAGCCAGGGAAGCACCCTTCAGGCGGCCCCTGAAGCAAGCCAGAGCCGCTACCTGGACTTTAAGGGAACTGAGCGACAGGCCTTTCTCCAGACCTTCTTGCAGGAACGCCAACACTGAAGAAATTGGAGCAGTGAAGGGAGAAAGTGAGCCTGCTTCACACCATGCTGCAAAGATACGCCAAACCCTGGCGTAAGCAGTAGAAGTAGAGCGTTTCCTCGCTCTCAGCATAGTGGCGATGACCTTGTCTGAGAAGCCCTTCTTCCTCAGACGCTGCCGCTCAATAGCCAGGCCGTAAGACCAAAGGGAGAGGGATCCTCCATCACCACGGGACCCTGATGTAACCGGCCCTGCTCCACTGACAGCCGCAGAGGATCGTCGACTGAGAGCCTGATCAAGTCCGCATACCAGGGACGTCTGGGCCAATCCGGACCCACCAGGATTACCCTGCCGGGATGCTTTGCCACCCGGTCTAGCACCCTGCCCAACATGGGCCAGGGCGGGAACACATAGAGGAGCTCTTGTGTCGGCCACTGTTGGAGAAGAGCATCTACTCCCAGGGATCGAGGGTCCCGTCCTCTGCTGAAAAAGCGCGGCACTTGGCAATTGGCCGATGACGCCATCAGATCTAGGCTCGGCTGGCCCCAGCGCTTCGTGATGTCCAAGAACGCCTGAGCAGATAGTTGCCACTCTCCGGGCTCCAAGGTATGGCGACTGAGAAAGTCCGCCTTGACATTCATGACTCCGGCAATGTGGGCCGCTGAAAGCTGCTCCAGGTTCGCTTCCGCCCACTGGCAAAGACTCATAGCCTCCTTGGCTAGAGGGGCGCTCTTGGTACCTCCCTGGCGGTTGATATAGGCCACAGCCGTGGCATTGTCCGACAGGACCCGTACAGGCTACAACACCAGTACCGGGATGAACTCCAATAACACCAACCGAATGGCTCTGAGTTCCAGGAGGTTGATAGACCACTTGCCTCTGCAGGAGACTAGAGCCCCTGCGCTGTCCTTCCCAAGCAGTGGGCTCCCCAGCCCATCAAAGAGGCGTCTGTCGTGACGACAATCCACTCCGGGGTCACCAGAGGCAATCCTGCAGACAACTTGTCTGTCTGCGTCCACCAGCTCAGCGCCTTGCGCACTGCTGGGTCCACGGGAAGGCGCACAGCATAATCCTCCGACATCGGAGTCCAGCGCAGCAGCAGAGATAGCTGTAGTGGTCTCATATGAGCCCTGGCCCAGGGCACTACTTCCATCGTGGCCGTCATAGAGCCCAACAGCTGCACGTAGTCCCAAGCCCGAATAGGAGAGGCTACTAGGAACTAGTCCACCTGAGCCTGAAGCTTGACAATCCGATTGTCTGGCAGGAACACTCTGCCCACTTGGGTGTCGAATCGAACTCCCAGATACTCCAGGGACTGAGTCGGGCGCAGCTGGCTCTTCTTCCAGTTGATGATCCATCCCAGGGAGCTCACAAGAGCAACTACCCGGTCCATAGCTTTGCCGCACTCTGCATAAGAGGGGGCTCGGATCAACCAGTCGTCCAGATAAGGATGGACTTGTACTCCTTCCTTTAGCAGGAAGGCCGCTATGACCCCCATTACTTTGGAAAAGGTCCGCGGAGCAGTAGCCAACCCGAAAGGGAGGGCTCTGAACTGGAAGTGTCGTCTCAGGACCGTAAAACGCAGAAAGCGTTGGAGAGGAGGCCAGATGGGAATATGCAGGTACGCTTCCTTGATGTCCAAGGAAGCCAAGAACTCTCCTGCCTTCACTGCCGCTATAACAGAGCGGAGAGTCTCCATGCGAAAGTGCCTCACTTCCCAGGCCCGATTGACCCCTTTGAGGTCGAGGATAGGCCGGACAGAACCTCCTTTCTTTGGAACCACAAAGTAAATGGAGTAACGTCCCTTGCCAATCTGATTTTTTGGCACCGGAACGACCGTGCCCAGGCGGATCAGGTTGTCCAAGGTCTGCTGCACTGCCACAGCTTGACCGGAGACTTGCAGGGAGAGAGTACAAACCTGTCTCTTAAGGGTTGGCAGAACTCTAGCTTGTAGCCGTCTCTGATGACTTCCAGCACCCACGCGTCTGAAGTTATAGTGGTCCACTCGCCCAGAAACGAGGACAGCCGTCCTCCAATCTGCACTGGGGGGTGGACCAAGGCCCCGTCATTGGGTACGAGACCCTAGGGGAGGACCGGAGGGAGCACCTCCGGGACGGCGGTCTCTGCGAAAGGAATGCTGCTTGGGGGAGAAATTCCTCTTGAAGGAAGAGGGGGCAGAGGAACCCGACTTGCCCGGGCGGTACCGACGGGTTTCCAGCAACCGTCCTCTGGAGGTACCGGGACGAGTACTAGCCCGAGCCCTGACCTCTGGTAATTTCTTGCCCTTAGACGTGCCGAGATCGGTCACGATTTTGTCCAGCTCGACCCCAAAGAGCAGCTTGCCTTTAAAAGGCAATCTAGCCAGGCGGGATTTAGAGGCGTGGTCAGCAGACCAATGTTTCAGCCAAAGCCACCGCCGCGCAGAGACTGTCTGAGCCATGCCTTTAGCTGAGGCTCTCAAGACATCATACAGCAAGTCTGCCAAATAGGCTAAGCCCGATTCCAGGGCCGGCCAATCAGCCCTCAAGGAAAGATCCGAGGGGGAAGCCCGCTGCACCATAGTCAGGCACGCCCTGGCCACATAGGAGCCGCAAACTGAGGCCTGCAAACTTAAAGCAGCTGCCTCAAAGGACGACCTTAAGGCCGCCTCCAATCTTCTGTCTTGGGCGTCCTTTAGGGCCGTGCCACCTTCCACCGGCAACGCCGTTTTCTTAGTCACCGCAGTGATTAAAGAATCCACGGTAGGCCACAGATAGGCCTCACGTTCACTCACAGCCAAAGGATAGAGGCGGGACATAGCCCTAGCCACTTTAAGGCTCGTTTCCGGGACATCCCATTGAGCCGCAATTAAGGTGTGCATGGCATCATGCACGTGGAAGGATCTAGGCGGGCGCTTCGTCCCCAGCATAATGGCAGAGCCAACAGGGGCTGAGGGAGAGACGTCCTCCGGAGAGGAAATCTTCAAAGTGTCCATGGCCTGTAAAAACAGGTTGGGCAAATCCTCTGGGCTAAAAAGCCGCGCTGCAAAGGGGTCATCCGCTCCATCCGAGCGGGGATCTATCTCCTCCAAGGAATCCGCAAAGGACCGTTGGGAGACCTCAGACACGCTGCCCTCATCTACATCGGAGGAGACAAAGTCCTCCAAGGCCTGGAAATCAACCCGAGGGCGTTTACCTCTGGGAACCTCAACCTCTTTATCAGAAGAGGGAGCAGGGGCAGCGTTTTGCATGAGGAAAGCCTGATGCAGCAGCAAAACAAACTCGGGGGAGAAACCCCCCAGACTGTGCACTTCCGCAGCCTGGGCAACAGCCCTAGACGCACTCTCAACCGGCGCTCGCAATAGCGGGGGAGAGACATGCTGCGCATCCAAAATGGCGTCCGGCGCGAAACTCCGCGAAGGAGCCGCGCGGGAAGAACGGCGCTTAACTTTAGCCGCTTGTGCCGTCGCCCAAATTAAGGGCGTTCATGGCATTAATGTCTCCAACCTCAAGGGCGGCCCACGAAGAAGCCGTCCGAGCCGCGTGGCCGGCCAAGATGGCGGAGGCGAGGAGCGGGGGATGGGCGTTTATGGCGGGAAAAAACCGCCACGCCGGAGGAACGACCGGGACATTCATCGGTCACTAAACTGTCACCCATCAAGGGCGAATCAGGTTGTAAAACCCCCGCATCCCCTCTAGAAGCGCTCCAGCGATCCGGGGAGCGACCCTTTGCGCCCTCGCCCTCCGACGCCATATGCCACGAGGAGAAGAATCGGGGAACCCCCTGCCCGCTATAAAAAGGTAAAATTACCTGCTTGCCGCTCCGAGCTGTAACGAACTGGTGTCCCAGTGAGTAGCTGCAATGAACGTTTAAAGAAACGTCGAATTAAACGCCTTTAAAGACGTTTAAAAATTTTTTTTTTTTTTTTTTTTTTTAAACGGAGCCAGCGGGAGGGGGGAGAAAAGGAGGGACCTGGCACCACCAGGTTTGCACTTGCTCAAAAGAGCCCTCAACCCCAGGCCTCAACAAAACCTAAGGATTAGGCTTGGAGGCCTAGCCAGAGCTGCTGCTGTGTGTGACCACCACCTGCTGAGATAGAGAACATACTGAGGAGTTTCCGGCAGCACATGACCACATATAGGGAGGCAAAAGTTTGCTCTCTATCTCCACCTGCTGGTAGATGGACACAACCCACCAGTCTATGGATTGATCAGCTTGATGATATGGAATGGGTGATTTCAATTACCATTCATCAGTAATTCCCCACTCTTTTATTCTGTATCTCTAGAAGGGTCATATGGCATATAGCTATCACTCAAAAGTGGAGAAAAAAAAAAAAAAGACTTCAGACTCGAGATTCACATCCACTTGTAAGGCAAAACCTTCATATATGTGGGTGGCTCTCCCCCAATCATTAGTCATAAAAAAACTCCACTTTATTGTTACAATTGACCACAAAACCTTTTGAGATACAGAATAGTCTGTTTCCTTAGGAAAGCTAGTATTAGCTGTGACGTTTTAAATTCAATGTTATCTTAAATGATTGTTACTTATCTTGGGAACTCTTCTTAAATCTTAAAGGGAAATGTACCTGTACCGGAAATGGTTTTCAAGGGTGATGATGAAGAGGAACTGAAAGAAATCTCGGTGAAACTGGAAGATGAACTGAGCCAAATTGACAAATTAAAGAGTAGTAAATCATCTGGACAGGGTGGCATACATCTAAGGGTACGCAAAGAACTCAAGCGTGAAATTGCTGATCTGCTGTTAGTAATATGTAACCAGTCATTAAAATCGTCCATAGTACCTGAAGACTGGCCAATGTGACACCGCCGATTTTCAAAAAGAGTTCCAGGGGTGATCTGGGAAATTACAGACTGGAAAGCCTGATGTCAGTGCTAGGAAAAATAGTGGAATCTATTATACAGAATAAAATTACAGAACATATAGACAAACACGGTTTAATGGGACAGAGTCGGCATGGGTTCAGCCACGGGAAGTCTTGCATCACCAATTTGCTTCATTTCTTTGAAGGCGTGAATAAACATGTGGATAAAGGTAAGCTAGTTGATGTAGTAGTGTATCTAGATTTTCAGAAAGCTTTTGATAAAGTTCCTCATGAGAGACTCCTGAGAAAATAAGAGAGTCATGGGATAGGAGGCAATATTCTGGTGTGGATTAGAAATTGGTTACTGGACAGAAAACAGAGAGTAGGGTTAAACAGTCATTTCTCTCAATGGAGGAGGGTGAACAGTGGAGTGCCGCAGGAACCGGTGCTATTTAACATATTTATAAATGATATGGAAATCGGAATGACAAGTGAGGTGATTAAATTTGCAGATGACAAAACTATTCAAGGTTGTTAAAACATGTGCAGGCTGTGAAATATTGCAGAAGACCTTACGAAAGTGGAAGACTGGGCATCGAAATGGCAGATTAAATTTAATGTGGACAAATGCAAGGTGATGCACATTGGAAAGAAAGAATCAAAGTTACCTGATGCTAGGATCTACCTTGGGGGTCAGCAACCAAGAAAAGATCTAGGTGTGATTGTAGATAATACGCTGAAATCTTTTGCTCAGTGTGTGGTGGCGGCCAAAAAAGCAAACAGGATGCTAGGAATTATTAGCAAAGGGATGGTGAATAAGAACAAAAATACTATAATGCTTCTATATCGCTCCATGGTGCGACCTCATCTTGAGTACTGCATTCAATTCTGGTTGCTGTATCTCAAAAAAGATATAGTGGAATTAGAAAATGTTCAAAGAAGAGCAACCAAAATGATACAGGGGACAGAATTCCTATCATATGAGGAAAAGCTAAAGAGGTTAGGGCTCTTCAGCTTGGAAAAGAGACAGATGAGAGGAGATATAGAGGTCTACATAATCCTGAGTGGTGTAGAATGAGTAGAAGTAAATCAATTTTTTACTCATTCCAAAAGTACAAAGACTATGGGACACTCAAGGAAGTTACATGGAAATATTTTTAAAATAAATAGGAAACATTTTTTCACACAACGAATAGTTAAGCTCTGGAACTCTTTGCTGGAGGATGTATTAACAGCGGTTAGCGTATCTGGGTTAAAAAAAAAAGTTTGGACAAGTTCCTGAAGGAAATGTCCATAGTCTGCTACAGAGACAGATATGGGGATGCAACTGCTTGCTCTGGAATTGGTAACATGAAGTGTTACCATGATTTGGGTTTCTGCCAGATACTTGCGACCCAGCATGATAGGATGGGTTTTCAGAGTTATTGATTTTGCTGAAATTATATATATATATATATATATATATATATATATATATATATATATATATATATATATATATATATATATATATATGTTTTGCTAATGCAACATGTTCAGTATCAGAATCTGACCCCATTCCCCTGAAGACCACTAATAACTTGTAACAATAGAAACTGACTGGGTGGATACTAAAAAGTTAATCACCACATCTCCAAAGAACAGAGTCTGCATATTGACAGCAATCAAAAAGGCTGGATAACAAAAGATAGCCCATCTGCCTGAATCTCACAGACAATGTCTCACTTAACCTTGTAATCACAGAGCCTGGAAAGCTCATCTACCTGAAACTCACAGACAGTGACCCACGTAATATTGTCAAGTATAGGTGTGTGGAAAAATAACAGGCTGTACAGTTTTAATGGGCTACATCTTTTCTGTGGTGGGGAAAAAGGATCCTTGGTGACCTCACGTGTCACCTAGATAGGATTCTAGATAGTGCTGGGGAGGAGTCCGCTGTCTTGGTACATGTGGGTACCAATGACATAGGAAAATGTGGGAGAGAGGTTCTGGAAGCAAAATTTAGGCTCTTAGGTAGAAAGCTGAAATCCAGATCCTCCAGGGTAGCATTTTCTGAAATGCTACCTGTGCCACGCGCAGGGCCCAAGAGACAGGCAGAGCTCCAGAGTCTCAATGCGTGGATGAGACGATGGTGCAGGGAGGAGGGCTTTAGATTTGTTAGGAACTGGGCAACATTCTGGGGAAGGGGGAGCCTATTCCGAAAGGATGGGCTCCATCTTAACCAGAGTGGGACCAGGCTGCTGGCATCGGCGTTTAAGAAGGAGATAGAGCAGCTTTTAAACTAGAAATGGGGGGAAGGCCGACAGTCGCTCAAAAGAGCATGGTTCGGGATAAGGTATCTTTCAAAGATATCACCATAACAGGGAAGATAGAGTATCCTGATAGTGAGGTTGCAAAAGAGATTGTAGTAGATCGGGTATCTTTAAATAACAATAAAAATCAGACAAAAGATTGCCAATTAATACTGTCAAGTACTAAGCATGATGTACTTAGGAACAACAAACATAGTTTGAAATGTCTATATGCGAATGCCAGGAGCCTAAGAAATAAGATGGGGGAGTTAGAATATATTGCACTAAATGAAAAATTAGATATAATAGGCATCTCTGAGACCTGGTGGAAGGAGGATAACCAGTGGGACACTGTCATACCGGGGTACAAATTATATCGTAGTGATAGGGTGAATCGGATTGGTGGAGGGGTAGCATTGTATATTAACGAGAGCCTTGAATCAAATAGATTGAAAATTCTGCAGGAAGCAAAACACTCCTTGGAATCACTGTGGATTGAAATTCCATGTGCAAAGGGGAAAAGGATAGTGATAGGAGTGTACTACCGTCCGCCTGGCCAGGACGAACAGACGGATGCGGAAATGTTAAAGGAAATCAGGGACGCAAACAAACTGGGCAACACAATAATAATGGGGGATTTCAATTACCCGCATATAGACTGGGGTAATGTAACATCTGTACACGCAAGGGACATAAGATTTCTTGATGAAATCAAGGACAGCTTCATGGAACAGCTAGTTCAGGAGCCGACAAGAGAAGGAAAAATACTAGACTTAGTCCTTAGTGGTGCTCATGATCTAGTGCAGGGGGTAACGATACGAGGGCCGCTTGATAACAGTGATCATAATATGATCGGTTTTGATATTGGCATTGAAGGAAGTGAAACTAGGAAATCAAGTACGCTAGCGTTTAACTATAGAAAAGGTGATTACGACAAAATGAGAAAAATGGTGAAAAAAAGACTGAAAGGAGCAGCTCGCAGAGTAAAAAACTTGCATCAGGCGTGGATGCTGTTTAAAAACACCATCCTGGAGGTTCAGGACAAATATATTCCACGTATTAGAAAAAAGGGAAAAAAGACTAAACGTCAGCCGGCGTGGCTAAACAGTAAGATAAAGGAAATCATTAGAGCCAAAAAACAATCCTTCAGAAAGTGGAGAAGAGAACCAACTGAAAGTAACAGGATAGATCATAAGGAATGCCAAGCCAAATGCAAAGCGGAGATAAGGAGGGCAAAAAAGGACTTTGAGAAGAAATTAGCGTTGGAAGCAAAAATACATAGTAAAAACTTTTTTAGATACATTAAAAGCAGGAAACCGGCCAAAGAGTCGGTTGGGCCGCTGGACGAAAATGGTGTTAAAGGGGCGATCAAGGAGGACAAAGCCGTAGCGGAGAAATTAAATGAATTCTTTGCTTCGGTCTTCACCGAGGAGGATTTGGGGGGGACACCGGTGCCGGAAAGAATATTTGAAGCGGGGGAGTCGGAGAAACTAAACAAATTCTCTGTAACCTTGGAGGATGTAATGGGTCAGTTCAGCAAGCTGAAGAGTAGTAAATCACCGGGACCTGATGGTATTCATCCCAGAGTATTAATAGAACTAAAAAATGAACTTGCGGAGCTACTGTTAGAAATATGCAATCTGTCCCTAAAATCGAGTGTAATACCGGAAGACTGGAGGGTAGCCAATGTTACTCCGATTTTTAAGAAAGGTTCCAGAGGAGATCCGGGAAATTATAGACCGGTGAGTCTGACGTCGGTGCCGGGCAAGATGGTGGAGGCTATTATTAAGAATAAAATTGCAGAGCATATACAAAAACATGGACTGATGAGACAAAGTCAGCACGGATTTAGTGAAGGGAAGTCTTGCCTCACCAATCTAATGCATTTTTTTGAGGGGGTAAGCAAACATGTGGACAATGGGGAGCCGGTTGATATTGTATATCTGGATTTTCAGAAGGCGTTTGACAAAGTGCCGCACGAAAGACTCCTGAAGAAATTGCAGAGTCATGGAATCGGAGGTAGGGTATTATTATGGATTAAGAACTGGTTGAAAGATAGGAAGCAGAGAGTAGGATTGCGTGGCCAGTATTCTCAGTGGAGGAGGGTAGTTAGTGGGGTCCCGCAGGGGTCTGTGCTGGGTCCGTTGCTTTTTAATGTATTTATAAATGACCTAGAGATGGGAATAACTAGTGAGGTAATTAAATTCGCCGATGACACAAAATTATTCAGGGTCGTCAAGTCGCAGGAGGAATGTGAACGATTACAGGAGGACCTTGCGAGACTGGGAGAATGGGCGTGCAAGTGGCAGATGAAGTTCAATGTTGACAAGTGCAAAGTGATGCATGTGGGTAAGAGGAACCCGAATTATAGCTACGTCTTGCAAGGTTCCGCGTTAGGAGTTACGGATCAAGAAAGGGATCTGGGTGTCGTCGTCGATGATACGCTGAAACCTTCTGCTCAGTGTGCTGCTGCGGCTAGGAAAGCGAATAGAATGTTGGGTGTTATTAAGAAGGGTATGGAGTCCAGGTGTGCGGATGTTATAATGCCGTTGTATCGCTCCATGGTGCGACCGCACCTGGAGTATTGTGTTCAGTACTGGTCTCCGTATCTCAAAAAAGATATAGTAGAATTGGAAAAGGTACAGCGAAGGGCGACGAAAATGATAGTGGGGATGGGACGACTTTCCTATGAAGAGAGGCTGAGAAGGCTAGGGCTTTTCAGCTTGGAGAAGAGACGGCTGAGGGGAGATATGATAGAAGTGTATAAAATAATGAGTGGAATGGATCGGGTGGATGTGAAGCGACTGTTCACGCTATCCAAAAATACTAGGACTAGAGGGCATGAGTTGAAGCTACAGTGCGGTAAATTTAAAACGAATCGGAGAAAATTTTTCTTCACCCAACGTGTAATTAGACTCTGGAATTCATTGCCGGAGAACGTGGTACGGGCGGTTAGCTTGACGGAGTTTAAAAAGGGGTTAGATAGATTCCTAAAGGACAAGTCCATAGACCGCTATTAAATGGACTGGAAAAATTCCTCATTTTTAGGTATAACTTGTCTGGAATGTTTTTACGTTTGGGGAGCGTGCCAGGTGCCCTTGACCTGGATTGGCCACTGTCGGTGACAGGATGCTGGGCTAGATGGACCTTTGGTCTTTCCCAGTATGGCACTACTTATGTACTTATGTAGAGGGTGGGGGTGACAAAAGTAAACAAGGGAATTCAGAAAGTCACCCCCAGAATAAACGTGATGGCAGAGGGAAAGGTCACCTAAATATAGAAAACGTAAACTCACTTAGCACATGGAAAGCAATGAGCACAAATGCTCGTAGTCTAAGTAAAAAGGTGCAAGACTTGCAAGCCCTGATGTTTGAAGAAAACTTGGATATTGTTGCTATTACAGAGACGTGGTTCAATGTTTCCCCACAAATGTGATGTGGCCATACTAGGCTATAATCCTTTTAGGATGGAGAGGGTGGAGGTGTTTTAAAAATCTGAATCAAAATGTTGAAATACAAGAGCAGTGACAGTGATGGAAAAGTATATTGTTTAGTGCAGCAGTAGAGGACCCTGAGGGATGGTAGAGAAGAGTCCCCTCAGTAAGGCTATAGAACAGGGGTCTCTAACCAGTCTGTTAAAAGGATATTTGACCCCTAATCTCCCAGCTGCTTAGAGCCTATGGCCATCAGGAGAATGGGCACTTAATAGTGTGTCGGCTTCCTTTGCTATGTGGGGCCATTCTTGCAATATGAGGAGGTTATGGGATCTCAAGCTCATACTATGAGATTGACCCTGTACAGAAGAGGAAACGGTGCTATCAAGTACTGTTAAACATAAAGGAATCCTGTTCAGAAGGAATGAATCCTCAGAAGCTTAGCCGAGATTGGGTGGCGGGGCTAGTGCTGGGCAAGACTTCTATGGTCTGTGCCCTAAAAATGGCAGATACAAATCAAGGTAAGGTAAACACAAAAAGTAGCACATATGAGTTTATCTTGTTGGGCAGACTGGATGGACCATGCAGGTCTTTTTCTGCTGTCATCTACTATGTTACTGTGGTAGCCTCTGGGAGAGTGGGAATTATGAGGGAGGGGATATAATTTACCTGCCCACTGCTTTTGGCCGCCCCCAGAATCTTGGTGCTCTAGGCTTTCCTCTAGTTTCTCTGGGGAAATACCTGCCCCATATCGAATTGCAATACTGAAGGGTAGCCATAAGATATATCTGGTGCATATTCGTTAGGGATATCCTGAAAATCTGACTAGTTTGTGCACCTCACAGATTGCAGTTTAACACTCCTACACTAGAAAGAGCTCTTTCTCCTCCTGCAGTGTTTCTCAAGCCAGTCCTGGAGCATTCCCTAGCAGTGGCGTAGCTTTCAGCTCAGACCAACCCAGCAGCGGCACAGCTGGGTTGTGGCAGACAGGGGTCCCTAAGCCCTGTCAGGTGAAGGCTCCCAATGATCCAGCGTCTCTTAACTTCCTCCACTGCAGCTCATACCAGTTGCTCACGCCGGTCCAGAGCCTTCCCTCTGATGCAACTTCCTGGTCCCACAAACAGGACATTGCATCAGAGGGAAGGCTCAGGGCCAGCATGAGCAGCCAGTATGAGCTGCTGCTCACTGCCAGCCCAGTACTAAAGGATTTATATTTCAATTTGTTTATTGAAAATTGAATAGAAACACCAAAACAGCCAACTGCTTGAAATCATTGACACAATACAAGGCATACATTAGAACATAGGAGTGTAAAATGATGATGTGGTAAAGGGGAACTATATTAACCTGTACTATATAATATTTAAGGGCATGTGCTCAGAACATATTCTCAATGATTTTAGAAGGCAGTTTAGGGATTTTTACACAAGCGAAATGTGCCACAAGATAAATATTGTTAGCAATGCAGAATTATTGACTATGCTCGATTAATAGCAATTCACTTTAGACGCTCAGATGTATTCTTTCTAGTACTAGCTGGCATGGTGAAGGAGGTCTTTTCTCTTAGCTGGATTCTTTGTTGGGGAAAGAAGGCTTCTTGATTGAGGCTCAGATGAATTCTTTCTGCTGTTGGTTGGAGTGATGAAGGAGCTTTGATATTGAACCTTGCTGGAAAATAAGTCTTTTTGGAGATTTGTTAGTAGTGGAACCTGTAGAAAGTCTTATCCGGGGTGTGTGTGGCATCAAGATGCATTGAAGGTCCAGAGAAAGGTGCAGGTCTACATCCTGGGGGGAGTTTTTATAATTTCTTGTTGGGCCATAGGCTGAAGTCCGGTGGGGTATATTGATCCAATGAAATCTCAGTGATAGATGAAATTGGTTCTTTCTGGTTTTTGAGATGGAGAATGGTAGCTGGTCACATGTTTTCCTGGCTGACCAATTACTAAAACCTTCTTTATATCAAGACTCAAGCCACTTACTGAATTCCACTGTTTTGCATAGTCTTTCCTCTCCCTTCCCCTATGTAAGAATTACTTCAGAAAAAGCCACAGTCCAAACCAAAGATTTCAGTCCCTCCCCAAGCTTCTGGAATGCTCTCTGTGCTGTAAACTTGCTATTGTTGGCCAGGCCATTTGTCCCCAGGTGAATTACAACATCAGTATTTGAAGCCTTGGTCTCTTCTCAGATCAAGTTCAGTATTTGGTCATTACATCTGGTAGCTAAGGATCCTGGAAGGCATTTCACTAGGTTGGAACCCTTGAACTGTGTTCCTAAGTTAATGCCTCTGATAATGGAGTCTCCTAGCAGTAAGAACTTTGTGCTTTTCACCAATCTGTCATTGTTTGGGGGATGTTTCTTGGGTTGTGCTACTTTCATTGCCTCTGGTTCCACTTTAGTACTTCTTTTTTTAGCATCATAATGACAACGCACAAAAGAAATAGACAGGGGCAAGGGATAGGAGGGCGAGTACTTCTGTGTCACAGGTCTTAGTCTACCAGAGCCTACTGTGACCCATCTATTCCTCTGTTTCATTCTCTGCGGCAGTGGCGGTGGTTATATATATATATATTTTTTTTTGTTACTTTTGTACCCCGTGCTTTAAAACTATTTCACATGCTACTATTTAACAAAAATGCTTGCAAACTCTTTAAAAGTAATGTTCTCAGATTCATATCAGTAATTCATTCCAGAGTAAGGAAGGGAAATTATAACAATAATTCATGAGTTAACTTTTACAGTCGCAATCTTGCAACAGCCTAAAAGACTTTAGCTGATGATTACTCCTCTGTGGATAGAACAGTGACAACTAAGAGACCCCCTGAAGAAACAATATTAAATGCAATAAATACACCAGACTTGAGCACATCTAGCTTTTCAGGAGGTGGTACTGTCATATTATAAAACACATCAGTTCTCACAAAGCATAAAGTAGATATCTTCATATTTACAGTGAACATTAGAGCAAGAGGCTAATCTACTTCTGAAGAAGGGTTTATCAATCAGGTCATCCCTAGGGCCATTCATACAGGAGACTTTGAGAAAATGAAAATGGACTCCCTAAGGATAGCTGATGCAATTTTTCTTTACCCAATTAGCCCTGCTGATGAAGATATATGAAATAAATGACAAATCTATTGCAGTAAATTTCTTCTGAAAGGTGAATTCTTTTTGATAAGCAGCATGTTTCTGTACAAAAATCTTAGATGAGCAACGCCAAAGAACTTGTCTTTAAAAACCTAGATTTCAATATTAACAATTCACAGATATTGATTTTTTCCAATAAATGGCTTGCCTGTTGAGAACTCCTGAAAGCTGTTCTATAAAGTAGAAATTCAAGTTCTGTAAAATATCAGAATATCTAAAATATCAGACTAGCTAGATATTATAGCTATGTATTATTGAGAGATATTTATTATTATCAGAACTGTAACCTCCAAGGGCAACATTTTTACGTAAAGAAAGAAAAGCCACTGTCCTTCACAACACAGTATTAGCATGGTAAAATGTTTCAGGAAATGCAAAAAGTTACACCATTTATTACAAACTGCCAACTAAGCATTACCTGTGCAGATTAAGAATATATGCAAACATATTCAGCTTTCACAAATTGCCCTAACCATTTCAGTTTACTACTGTAATGTTGACAATGCACTTCCACTCAGCCTGCAATTTTTCTTGCCTATAAAGAATTCATTAATTTAAATGCAGAAAATCCTACCACCACTAATTGCTTCTGGTGTGCAAATATAATCATGGGAAAAAATATACCCACTGGACTAGTAAAACCAGGTTTCTGACTCTTACAATAATTACAAAAGAGGGTTATAGGAATCCATGCACAATAATCCTGCCCAAGAGAATCTGGGAGAAAGCAGCCAGCATTTTGCTAACAGCATGGGTGCACAGTGTCTCCCCACTAAATGGCCTTTTCCCCACAGGTGGGTTGTTCTTTTGGGGAAATGCTCACTCTTTGGGGTTGCACTGGCTCTGGGTAAAGCTGGCTTATGCATTCGGCACAAGGACTGAAGTGCTTTATCAAGCACTTCCAGCTAACAGAAAATATAATATACAAATTTACATGTAGTGGTTTCTGATACAAATGTACATGTAGTGGTTTCTGAAGAAACATATCTAAGTGGGTCATCTACAAAGGCGTGCTAACGTTTTTAGTGCACACTAAAAATAAGTGCGCGCTAAATGCTAGAGATGCCTATATATTCCTATGGGCATCTCTAGTGTTTAGTGCGTGCTAAAAATGCTACTGTGCCTTTGAAAAAGACCCCCTAAGTGAATAGTAAGCAGGTGATATTTAATTGTGGCTCCTTAATTCTTTTCACACTATATTTTAGGGCCTGTTGCTTGGGGCTTCCACCTTGATCAGAAGTAGTCACTGCTGAACTACGTGGGTGCCAGAGCTTTCACACACAATTACCCCACATTATAACATAAAAGAGTAGCCATACTGGGTCAGACTAATGGTCCATCTAGCCCAGTATCCTGTCTCCAACAGTGGCCAAGCCAGCTGACAAGTATCTGGCAGAACCCAAACATTTTTAACTCTTTTCTTCTTCTAGTTTTGACCAGCAATCTCAGGGGTCCTTTTACTAAGGTGCACTAACGAAGTGGGCTGCATGGCATTTAGCACATGCTAAATTTGTTGGCACACCTTAGTAAAAAGACCCCTCAGTGATCTAACTTCATTATGCGGTAATTTCCTGTTTGTTCATTCTGTACTTGCAATATTATGTATGTATGTTATGGAATGTTCCTTAATAAAAACAATTTTTTTTTTTTTTTTTGTAAAAAGTGTAGCACCTTACCAAAACTGGCATATGTGTATTTTGAGACTGGCAACTAGATGTAGAAGACCAACTGCTTTGACTCCCCCCATTAACAGAAATCATCTTTTTTCTCTGCCTAAGGCCGCCCCCCCCCCCCCCCCCCGATGCTCAAAAGTAAACACAGGTGTGCTAGAGACCATTAGTGCCATACTAGTGTCCACATTTACCTGAATAGAATGTTCAGAGGCCCAGACCGTGGGAACAAACAAGCGTGCTGGCGAACAGCACAAATAGCATGCTAATGCAGTCAAGCTTGTGAAAATGAGGTCATTTTGTATTCCTCTCCTATGCTCACAAAAGAGTGCCTAAAACAAAACTGCCTTACTGCTGCAAAATATAATACCAGGTTGGAAGAGAGGATTTCTCATGATTCTTTCTTTAAAATCTGCCGGATTTGATCACTTTTGAAAGCCCTTGAGCGCTGGTATGAGGAAAGGCTGAAGCAGCTAGGGCTCCAAGTTAGAGAAAAGACGGCTGAGGGGAGATATGATAGAGGTCTATAAAATAATGCTTGGAGTGGAATGGGTAGACGTGAATCATTTGTTTACTCTTTCCAAAAATACTAGGACTAGGGGGAATGCGATGAAGCTACAAAGTAGTATATTTAAAACTAATCAGAGAAACTTTTTCTTCACTCAACATGTAATTAAACTCTGGAATTCATTGCCAGAGAATGTGGTAAAGGCAGTCAGCTTTGCGGGGTTTAAAAAAAAGGTTTGAACGGCTTCCTAAAGGAAAAATCCATAGACTATTATTAAAATGACTTGGGGAAAATCCACTGCTTATTTCTGGGATAAGCAGCATAAAATGTATTCAACTTTTTTGGGGGATCTTGCCAGGTATTTGTGACCTGGATTGGCCACTGTTGGAAACAAGGGTGCTGGGCTTGATGGACCTTTGGTCTGTCCCAGTGTGGCAATACTTACATACTTGTTTGCCCAGATCTCCAGGGCTTCCACTAAGGTACATAATTCTCAGAATGTGATATTTTTTGTTGTTTCTATTGCCCCCCTCCCTCTCACCCTCCTCAAACTCTTGGGCCAAGAAGCTGCCACCCATTTCCCCTTAGAAGACCCCAAAATATTCCTCAACTATATCTTCCTGCCGCAATAAAAAACAGTTGAATCATTGCATTGGCAGGTCTTTACACATCCACTTGGTCACATTATTGAGGTGGGACCGCTTTCACAACCTTACTGTGTGGCCAGTTTCCTCAAAAAGACCTATTCCATGGGAATCACTCTGGGGCCCTTTTACCAAACTATGGTAAAAGTGTCTTTATCATGCCCTTATGCAAGTCTTTTCCATGCAGTAAAGCCATTTTTATCGCAGCAGTAAAATGGCTGTGTGGGGCTAGACAGATTACTTTGCCTTTACTAGTGGGTGGGGCAGTTGGGAACTAGAACTTTATTATAGTTATGATTTAGAACTCTGTTATACCAATCTTATGTTCCCTTATGGATCAAAGTCCACAGCCGAGTTATACTAACAGTAACTGCATGAGGCCTGAATTATAAAAAACTAGTAAAAAAAAGGCCCATTTCTGACACAAATGAAACAGGCGCTAGCAAGGTTTTCCTCGGAGTGTGTAAGTTTGAGAGAGTGTATGTGAGAGTGACTGTGTGTTAGAGAGAGAGAGAGAGAGAGAGAGAGAGAGAGAATGTGCGTGTGTGTGAGAGAGAGAGTAAGTCTGGGTGCGAGTATGTCTGTGAGAGAGAGAGTGTGCGTGTGAGAATGAGAGTGTGTGCAGGTGCGTATGTGAGATACAGTGTGTGCGAGAGAGAGAGAGAGTGTGTGAGACACAGACTCTCTGTGAGACTGAGTGTATGAGACCAAGAGAGTGTGTGAGTGACTATGTGACACATAGAGTGAATATGATACAGTGTGAGAGAGAGAAAGACATTGACTGTGTGAGAGAGTGTGTGTGTGTGTGACAGAGATACCTCCCCCCACTGTGGTGTCAGGCCCCCCCCTCTCTCTCTGGTGTCTGAGTGTTACTGTGCAGGATGCTGAGCTCTGGCTGTGCTTCAAGGAACTGACCAATCCTATTTAATAGAATGCACCTCTAACATTCTGAAGCCGAGAAACCTCGTGTGGTTGGTCACTTCTGCTTGTGACGAACCCAGAAGTACGTGATGTCAATTCAGGAGATGGATACAGAGAGCAGGAATGCCTCAGCCATGCAGTCAGCTTCAGAATGTTGGAGATGCGTTTTATTATATAAGATATATATATTTATCGCAGCACATAAATTATTAGAATAAAGAAGGCAATAACAATGGGAGACTTATGCACAAACACTAGGATCTCTATAGGAAAATGACTCACCCTTATTAAAAGGTTTGAGCATACACATGCCTAGGCCCAGAATCTAAGGGCCACCAGCTTATTTTCCCCTAGCAGTTCAGAGCTGGTTTTATACAACCTGATGATGAGGTCTTCTCCTGAAGAGATGTAGCAGGAGACAGGCAGGAGCTCTGAAGGTTCCATCGGTGCAGAAAAGTCCCTGCAGTGCAGGAGAGGAGGTGGGTAGAGTCTTACGAGCTAGTGTTAGCCTGGAGCTAACACCAGACTCAATTTGTAAACCGCAGAGGTGCTTCTTATGCACCATTTCTGGCTGTAGCATGTGATCCCTGAAGACAAAGCCAGCTCTTCCCACATTCTGGACCTGACTACCCTATGATCAGAGAGAATGGCGTGCTTAAATCTGCACGCAATTATCTCTGATCATAGGGGCGGTAAAGCCCCGTGCTATTCCAGCGCCATTTTTAGAGTGCTGTTTGGAACAGCGAGGGGGTTTTGATCATATGCCAATGAGTGAAGAAAAACTTTCTCTGATTCATTTTAAATTTAGTACTTTGTAGCTTCATCGCGTGCCTCCTAGTAATAGTATTTTTGGAAAGACTAAAAAAGTGTTCCACGTCTATCCTTTCCACTCCACTCATTATTTTAGAGATCTCTCCCCTCAGCCGTTTTTTCTCCAAGCTGAAGAGCCCTAGCCGCTTCACTTTTCCTCAAAGGGAAATCTTCCCATCCCTTTTATCATTATTGTCGCCCTTCTCTGTACCTTTTCTAATTCCACTATATCTTTTTTGAGCTGCGGCAACCAGAATTGAATACAATATTCAAGGTGCGGTCGTACCCTGGAGCGATACAAAACATTATAAAATCCTCATTTTTGTATTCCATTCCTTTCCTAATATCTAACATTCTATTTGCTTTCTTAGCCGCTGCCGCACACTGAGCAGAGGGTTTCAACATATCAACGACAATTTCTAGATCCCTTTCCTGGTTGGTGACTCCCAGTGTGGAACCTTGCATTACATAACTGTAATTCGGGTTCCTCTTTCCCACATGCATCACTCTGACTTGCTCACATTAAACGTCATCTGCCATTTAGACATCTAGTCTCATAAGGTCCTCTTGTAATTTTTCACAATCCTCTCACGATTTAACAACTTCGAATAACTTTGTGTTGTCAGCAAATTTAATTACCTCACTAGTTACTCCCATCTCTAGATCATTTATTAATAAGTTAAAAAGCAGCGATTCCAGCACAGACCCCTGGGGAACCCCACTATCTACCCTTCTCCATTAAGAATACTGACCATTTAACCCTACTCTGTTTTCTATATTTTAACCAGCTTTTAATCCACAATAGGACACTACCTCCTATCCCTTGACATTCCAATTTCCTCTGGAGTTTTTCATGAGGTACTTTGAACTTGCGGCCCCAGTGTCAACCCTACCCAAGCCGGCACTCCCTCGACGTCAGTGGAGGAAGCTTCGTCAGAGTCGAGGGGAGAGCCAGCTTCTCAACGCTGCTCTCGAGGACGTGGTTCCTCCATGTTGAGGCAGGTTCATTCTTTGTCTGACACTGAAGAGGAGTGCTCAAGGGATTCAGAGGAGGATCCAAGTTGCTTTTTCTCGGATGAATCCTATGGAATTCCTACTGAACCCTCTCCTCCACCTGAAAGGATAAGGTGTCCTACGGAGATCCTTTCATTCACATCTTTTGTTAAGAAAATGGCTGATGCCATTCCATTGGAAGTGGAGGATGATCCCAGGGTCAAAAGGCTTGAGGTCCTGGACTACGCAACTCTTCCTGTGTAGGCAATGACTGCCCCTCTCCATGAGATACTCAGAGAATTCCTCATCAGGAACTGGGCGTCCCCTCTTTTCGATCCCTGTCATGCCCAAGAAGATTGACGCCCAGTATCGAATCCACAGTGCACCTGGTTTTAATAAGGCCTCAGTTGCCTCACAATTCCATGGTGGTGGAATCCACTCTCAAAGGAGCCAGGAGTTCTAGAGACTATGCCTTGGCACCCCCAGACAAAGAAGTTAGAACCCTGAATTCCTTTGGGTGGAAGATGTACCAGGCTTCAATGTTCATTTCCCGAATACAATCGTACTAACTCTTCATGAGTGTCTACAACCTGGCTGAGATGCTCCCTCCAGAGCATGCCGAGTCAGTTCACCAGTTAGAGGCATATTTTCAAAGCACTTAGACTTACAAAGTTACATGGTAACCTATGGAACTTTGGAAGTCTAAGTGCTTTGAAAATGAGCCCCTTGGTCAAGCAGCAGAAGGCGTGTTGAAAGTTCTTGGCCAGGGGCACCCAAGATTTCTGTTCAGAGTATAGCAATGCGCACACTCTCATGGCTGAATGTTTCTGACTTGGAACATTCTGTTCAGCAGAGGTTGGTAGATGCCCCGTGCGGGGATGGGGGGGGGGGGGGGGGATAACGGGATAACCTTTTTGGAGAGAAAGTTGAGGAGGTCGCAGACCAAATCAGAAAACATACTGATGACATCTCCTCTCTCCTGCCGGGTGCCTTCTGCATTAGCCTCCTCAGCTAGGAAGACATTTGGCAAGCCAAGGAAGAGTTCCTATTACTATCCTACGCGTAGGTACAACCCCCTCAGCTTGCCAGCCTACTCAGGCTCAACCCCAGCATGCTCGTTCACATCATCAGCATGCGCTTAAGGCCCCTATTGCTCACCAGGCAAAGCAAGGGACAAGCTTTTGGCTGGCTCCAGCAGAGCATAGCCACAGTAAAAAAGTGTCCATCCCAGATGACTTGCTGGTCTGGGGGAGGTTAAAATGTTTTCACAAAAGATGGCCTCTTATAACCTCTGACCAGTGGGTTCTTAAAATGGTCCATCTCGGATTCACCCTCAGTTGGCATCTCAAACCTCCAAATTGCTCACCAAGACCTCATTCGTTTAGCTCTCAGCCCTTCTGAAGGCCCATGCAGTCTAGCCGTTACCACCAGGGGAGGAAGGATGGGAATTCTATTCCAGGTACTTCGTGTGCAATCGAAAATAGGGTGAGGCATCCTATCATAGACCTAAGGGCCCTGAACAAATTCCTGGTCCAAGAAAAGTTCAGGATGGTTTCCCTGGGCACCCTTCTCCCAGTGATTCAGGAAAATGATTGGCTATGCTCTCTGGACTTAAAGGATGCATATACTCACATCCTGATAGTCATTTTGGTTGGGAACACATCACTTTCAGTACCACGTGTTGCCTTTTGGCATCACGTCAGCTCCCAGGGTCTTCACCAAATGTCTAGCAGTAGTTGCAGCATCGCTTTGCAGACCGGGAGTCTATGTTCCCCTAACTAGATGATTGGCTGGTGAAGAGCACCTTGGAGGAGGGTGCTCAAGAGTCCATGTGGATGACTATTCGGGTGCTCGAGCTACTAGAATTTGTTTTAAACTACCCCAAGTCCCATCTCCACCATGTTCAATCGCTGAACAAGGTGGAGATGGGACTTGGGGTAGTTTAAAACAGTGATTGGAGTTCATAGGAGTCCTGCTTGATACCCAAATGGTTCAGGCCTACCTCTCAGAGATGAGAGCAGATAATCTGATCGTACTCGTGTCCAAGGTTCGTACCTCTAAGCAGGTCACAGCACAGCAGATCTTGAGATTGTTGGGCCACATGGCTTTCACAGTGTACGTTAGACCCATGACACGTCTTCACGAGATCAGCTCAATGGACCCTAGTTTCTCAGTGGTGTCAAGCCACGGGGAGTCTAGAAGATGTCATCCAAGTGGCCCCAGAGCTTGTACGCTTTCTTCACTGGTGGACCATTCGATCCAATTTGACTCTGGGACATCCATTCCAAATTCCTCAGCCACAAAAAGCGCTAAGTACGGATTCATCTCTTCTGGGATGGGGAGCTCATGTAGAAGGGCTTCATACTCAAGGAACTTGGTCCTCCCAGGAAACGAATATTCAAATCAATCTCCTGGAGCTACGGGTGATCTGGAATGCTTTAAAGGCTTTTAGAGATCGGCTATCTCACCAAATGTTTCTCAAACAGACAATCAGGTTTTAGTGTATGACATCAACAAGCAGGGGGGGCACCGGATCACGCCCTGTGTCAGGAGGACTTCCAGATGTGGCATAGGGCTTGCCAACATGGCATGTTCCCTTGAGCCACTTATCTGGCAGTCAAAAACAATACTCTGGCCGACAGATTGAGCAGGATAATGCAGCCACATGAATGGTCTCTCAATATAGGCATAACCCACAAGATCTTCCGAGCGTGGGGCACCCCCTCAGTGGATCTTTTTGCCACTCAGCTCAACCACAAGGTCCCTCAGGTCTATTTCAGGCTTTATGCCCATGACAGATTAGCATCAAATGCCTTCCCTCTCAATTGAGTAACAGGTCTTCTGTATGCATATCCTCCCATACCTCTAGTGGGAAAGACATTGTTGAAACTCTAGCAAGACTGCGGAAACATGATTCTGGCCACAGCAGATATGGTTCCCTCTATTTCTGGAGTTATCCTATGCAGAACTGTTGAGATTGGAGTGTTTTCTGACCCTCTTCACGCAGAATGAGGGGTCCCTTCTTCATCCCATACTCCAGTATCTGGCTCTCACAGCTTGGATGTTGAGAGCCTAGAATTCACTTCCTTGGATCTCTCGGAGGGTGTCTCCTGGGTCTTGCTGGCTTCCAGGAAAGATTCCACTAAGAGTTGCTATTCTTTGAAATGGAGGAGGTTTGCCATCTAGTGTGAGAGCAATGCCCTAGATCATCTTGCTTGCCCTACACAGACCCTGCTTAAATATCTTCTACACTTATCAAAGTCTGGTCTCAAGACCAACTCCATAAGGATTCACCTTGGTGCAATTAGTGCTTGTCATCAATGTGTAGAAGGTAAGACCATCTCTAGAGAGCCTCTGGTTGTTTGCTTCATGAGAGGTTTGCTTTTGTCAAAGCCCCCTGTCAAACCTGCACCAGTGTCATGGGATCTGAACATCACTCTCACCCAGCTGATGAAAACTCCTTTTGAGCCACTGAATCCTGCCATCTGAATTATTTGACCTGGAAGGTCATTTTCTTGGTGGCTGTTACTTCGTAGAGTCAGTGAACTTCAGGCCTTAGTAGTGGATGCACCTTATACTGAGTTTTATCACAATAGAGTTGTCCTCCGCACGCATCCTAAGTTTCTGCCAAAAGTGGTGTTGAATTTCCATCTGAACCAGTCAATTGTCTTACCATTTTTTCCCCAACCTCATGCCCATCTTGGCGAAAGCAGCTTGCACACCTTGGATTGCAAGAGGGCATTGGCCTAATACATGGAGCCGACAAGGCCCCACAGACAGTCCACCCAGCTTTTTGTTTCTTTTGATCCCAACAGGATGGGCTGGCCCTAGAGGGTCATGTCATGGCTCACAACGCAACAATGATTTTGCTACTGAGAGAAAAACATGTGATTTATACTAAATTGAACCCGCCAATTCCAAATATGAACTCCGAATTTGCCTGACACGTCTAGATTTTGAGTTATACATGCAAAGCCTATTCACTTATATTATTAATGCCTTATATATTGGAAATATTCCAACGGACATGCCCAGACCTGTCCGGAGGCGCTCAGACAGGTCTATTGGCTGATGTCAGCAGTAAGTATATAAGGCAAGATGGATAGACGCAAATGTGTTAACGATCTGGACAATTTCTGCTACATATGTGGCAAATACACTGATCAGCGCAAGAATCTGACAAAGCGAGTGCGCCTTGCTTACAAGTATTACTTTGACTGTCAAATTGGAGATCAAGATAAAAGCTGGGCACCTCATGTTTGTTGCATTGTGTGCTACTCTGGGCTAATGCAGTGGTTGAATGGTAAAAGGAAAGGAATGGCTTTTGCAGTGCCAATGGTTTGGCGTGAGCAGAAAAATCACCGTTCAGACTTACTTTTGCATGACTAAAATCGCCGGATATTCAAAGAGAAACAAGTTGCAAATTGTGTATCCTGTGAGTCTGCTCTTAAACCAGTACCACACGATGTAGAGAATCCAGTGCCTGCCCCTCCTGCAGCAGGAACGGCAATTGAAACTGACGCTTCTGATCCTGATGAAGATGTTGATCGGCTTGATGTATTTCCTGATCCAGAACAACTGGAGGGTCAGCCGCACTTGCTGAGCCAATCAGATTTAGATGATCTGATAAGAGCTCTGTCATTACCTAAAGAAAAGTCAGAACTGCTAGCTTCTAGACTTCGGGAATGGAAATTGCTACAACGAAGCGCCACAACTTCACACTTTCGTCATCGACACACCAAGTTAGCTGCATGCTATGCAATGGAAAGCGATGTCTGTTTCTGTACTGATATAAATGGTCTTATGATGGAGTTAGATGGTACACATGTTCCCGATGAATGGAGGCTATTCATAGACTAGCAAAACGAGTTTGAAAGCTGTCTTGTTGCACAATGGTAATGAAAAACCATCTGTTCTATTGGCTCATGGGGTTGGAATGAAAGAGACCCATGCTTCTATGGAGTTGATTTTGAAAATGATCAAATACTCTGAACATAAATAGAATATTTGTGCTGACCTGAAAGTGATAGCACTGTAGGCCAAGCAGCAGTGCTACATGTGTTTCTTGTGCCTATGGAACAGACGTGATGACAAAAATCATTACAAAATGAGACAGTGGCCTCTCAGAGTCGAGCACACAGTTGGTTGGTACAATGTACAACACAAATCACTGGTCAATCCACTTGAAGTTTATTTTCCACCACTTCATATTAAACTTGGTTTGATAAAAAATGTTGTAATTGCACTTGATCGTGATGGAATGGTTTCCAGTATTTGAAGGAGATGTTTAGCACACTGAAAACCGAGGCTAAAATAAAGGCCGGAATTTTTATTGGCCCTGAAAACAAACTAATGCATGATGACACATTCAGAACAAAACTCAACCCTCTGGAACTTGCAGCTTGGGATGCATTTGTGCTAGTAGTGCAGAACTTCCTTGGGAACAGACGAGCTGAAAACTATGCTGAACTAGTAGACATGCTTAAAGCAAATGAACAACTTTCCCATCTTCACTTTTTCCCACCCAATTTGGGACACGTAACTGACGAACATGGAGAGAGGTTCCATAAAGACATTTCTACAATGGAGAAACAGATATCAAAGCCGCTGGAATCCCAACATGATGGGGGACTACTGGTTTTTACAACAGGAAAATATGACCGGTCACAAACGCAAAAGCAGATGCCTGAAGCACTTTTAACAAGTGCAAACTTATGCATTACAAAATTTCCTGACGTGCTACAACAATTCTGACTTTGGATTTGGAATACGCACACTGAATTTAGTATAGGACAAATGGTTTTTGCCCAGTAGCACACAAATTTTTTTTTTTGTGCTGTTGTCAGAGCCATGGCTGCTTCAGTAGCCCACTTGAGATCAGCCTCCATTGCAAGGCTGCGATGTAGTCTTCAGTCCACACATTCACATCTCACTACTGCCTTGAGCAGGATTGCACAAACCGACTGTCGTGTTGGGTGTCAGAGAAAGCACAGGACTTACTTACCTGTAGCAGGTATTCTCAGAGGACAGCAGGCTTTATATTCTCATAGTCCCTCCCACCTCCCCTTGGAGTTGTCTCCTTTGTAGTTTCTTGCTTTAATTTTTGCTGAAGTATTAAACTGAGGAGACCGTGTTCGCGTGGAGGGCGGGAAGCCACTCATGCATTTGCGGTGGAGCATGTCTCGCACTCCACAAAGCTCTCATTAGACTTTTGTAAATTTCAGACCAAACCATGCAGGTCAGCATCACCCACTTGTGAAAATGTAAATCCTGCTGTTCCCGGCCGAAGTCAAGGCCTAAAAGTAGCCTGATGATGGAAAATAAAAGGAAACTTAAAACCAGGCAACATCACTAATGCTTAAAGGAAAATAAAAGGACGGAGGTACCACAGAAGGAACACAATAAAGAATGAAAAACAAATGAAAAAAAGAGCTAAAAGGCATAAACGAGCTCTCAGACCGAGCGATGTGAGGAGACTGTAAAAAACAAAAACAAAAAAACACGCCCTCTCCTCACCACGATAGAAAAGAACAGAGACCACTGTGTTCTCGAAGCGGGCGGGAAGACGCTCGCTCTCCACATAGCTCTCGTTAGACTTTTGTAAATTCCAGACCGGGCAACATGGGTTGATGTCACCCACTTGTGAGAATTATAAGCCTGCTTGTCTTTGAAGAACTGCTTTTACCACATTCTCTGGCAACGAATTCCAACGTATAATTACATGTTGCGCGAAGAAAGATTTTCTCCAGTTTGTTTTAAATTTACTACTTAGTAGCTTCATTGAATGCCCCCTAGTCCTAGTATTTTTGGAAAAAATAAACAAGTGATTCACGTCTACCTGTTTTACTCCACTCAGTATTTTATAGACCTCTATCATATCTTCTCTCAACTGTCTCTTCTTCAAGCTAAAGAGCCCTATTCCCTTTAGCTTTTCCTCGTAGGGAACTAATCCTATCCCCTTTATCATTTTATTTATTTGTTACATTTGTACCCCACATTTTCCCACCTATTTGCAGGTTCAATGTGGCTTACATAGTACCATGAGGTGTTAGCCACCTCCGGCGATGAAACAAATACAGAATGATGATATTGTCAATGAGGTAAATGTGTTACAGACATATTAGGGAATCGTAGAGGAGTTACGATCAGGTACCGCATACAGTTTAAGCTTCTCCTATTATTTTTATCTGCCGCCGAACACCGAGTAGAGGATTTCAACATATCAACGATGAGATCTAGATCCTTTTCCTGGGCAGTGACTCCTAATGTGGAACCTTGCATCGCATAGCTATCATAAAGTTATGACACAAGTAGAGGACCAGGGGGGGGGGGGGGGGGGGGTTGGAAAGGAGGGAAAGATGCTGGATCTGACTGACCAAGGCTGGCAGCAGCATAGATGAAAAAAAGCGGCTTTTCTATGGCTGGCGCTGGGCTCGGGGGAAAGACTGCCCCCCCCCCCCCCATCCACCCACCAGTGGAGACGTGACGTTGCCAATGCGGGCCAAAAGAATGCCCATGGACTACAGTTTTGCCCAGCTCAACTTATTCCAATATAAAGTATCACAACTTGTTTAGTTACCTAAGGTCAGGTGACCCTCAGGGGGAGGAATGCTGGCTTCGGCCTAACCCCTGGAAAGCCTTTCCTTGGCTGAGGTGCCCAGCTCTCCCACCGGCTGCCTTTCAGGTGCTGTGGAGGACTTGCAGCTCATCTGCATATCCTCACAGCCTTCTCCGGGGTGACTCCCAGGTCCACTCCGATCCACTCAGGGCTTCTGCTCTAGATGCCGCGCGCCATCATTTTTCTTTACACTTATATTTTCTCCCAGTCACTACTTATGGCTCCAGTACACTCTCTCTTCCTGGTACTGTCCCTTCCTAATCTGTTTCTCCATCTGAAACTGTACACTACACAAACAGATTGCCCACCCTCTGCTTTCATCATCTCACCATCTCTTTTGTTCCCTTCCTTCTTCTCAGCTTTCAACCTTCAACATTTCCTTTCTTCCATTCATCTATCTCCTTTCTATCTGAGTACATCTCGCCTTCGTTGCTGTCGTCATACCTCTTCAATTCTTCTCCGTTCTCTCTCACTCCTTCTCCTGCTCTCCACTGGGGACATCAATCCCAATCCTCCACATCAACTCTCATCCTATTTGTTCAGGTCACACCGTGATGTCAACAATCTAATTTATGTTCTTCTCCTCCCCCCTTCTTGCCTGCCTTTCTCATGTAATCTGTGGAATGCCCGTTCTGTCTGTAACAAACTTTCCTACATCCATGACCTGTTTCTCTCCCATTCTCTCCATCTGCTTACCTTAACTGAAACTTGGCTTTGCCCTGAAGACTCTGCTTTAGTCGCAGCCCTATGCCAGAGGTTATCTTTTCTCCCATACTCCTCGCCCGGTTGATTTCAACCTCTTCTTCCACCTCAGTCTCACTGCTTTTCTTCCTTCGAAGTCCATTCATCTATCACTCCTCTGCCTGAGTAGCAGTCATTTATCGATCTCCTGATAAGTCCCTTTCTTCCTTTCTCACTGACTTTGATGCCTGGCTTTCCTTCTATCTTGAATCCTCATCTCTTCCCTCATGCTTGGAGATTTTAACATTTATGCTAATGATCCCTCTGACTCTTATGCTTCTCAGTTTCTCGCTTTAACATCCTCATTCAATCTTCAACTGTGCTCCACTACCCCCACTCACGAGAATGGCCACGGTCTTGATCTTATCCTCTTCTCAAACTGCTCACTCTCCAGCTTCTGTGCCTCAGCTCTTCCCCTCTCTGATAACTTCCACACTTAAACACTCTCCTCCCCAGTCCCGCCAATCTTAACCAATACATTTAGAAATCTTCAGGCTATTGACCCTTCTACTCTGTCCTCCAGTGTTTCAAATCTCTTCTCTACCACTATGTTATCCAAGTCTGTCAATGAAGCTGTCCCTTCCTAAAATACTATTCTTTCCTCTGCTCTGGATACTCTTGCACTTCCCATTCCCTGGCTTGTAAAGCGTACCAAACCCCAGCCTTGGCTGCAGGGCCGTGCCTAGGGTCTCTGGCACCCCCCTGAAGACTATCAGTTGGCGCCCCCCCCCCCCCCCCCCCCGGTGAAAATGATCGCTCACCACTTGCTACACTGACAGGAATTGTCAGCAATATTCTTAGAAACAAATTGCTATACATTGCAAAATAAGATAGCAGATGTAAATTCTCAAAGTAGACATATTCCAAACGCTAAAATGAAAATAAAATGATTTTTTTCTACCTTTGTTGTCTGGTGACTTTCTTTTTCCGATCATGCTGGCCAGTATCTGAGTCTGCTGCTATCTGTCCTCTTAACTCCATTTCCAGGGCTTCCTTTCCATTTATTTCTTTACTTTCCTCCTTTCTTCTTCATTTCTTGCTCTATATCCATTTCCAGCAATTTCTTCTCTCTCCCTGGGTCCTGTCCTCCCATCCACGTCCATCCTTGTCCCTCTCTGCCCTTCCCTCCTCCATCCATAGCCAGCAATCCTCCTCTCTCTCCCCTCCCCTCCATTTCTAGCAAATTGTCCTCTCCCTGGGCCCCAATGTCCATCCTTGTCCCTCTCTGCCCTTCCCTCCTCCTCCATCCATAGCCAGCAATCCTCCTCCCCTCCCCTCCATTTCCAGCAATTTGTCCTCTCCCTGGGCCCCCATGTCCATCCTTGTCCCTCTCTGCCCTTCCCTCCTCCATCCATAGCCAGCAATCCTCCTCTCTCCCCTCCATTTCCAGCAAATTGTCCTCTCCCTGGGCCCCCATGTCCATCCTTGTCCCTCTCTGCCCTTCCCTCCTCCATCCATAGCCAGCAATCCTCCTCTCTCTCCCCTCCCCTCCATTTCCAGCAAATTGTCCTCTCCCTGGGCCCCCATGTCCATCCTTGTCCTTCTCTGCCCTTCCCTCCTCCATCCATAGCCAGCAATCCTCCTCTCTCTCCCCTCCCCTCCATTTCCAGCAAATTGTCTTCTCCCTTCACGCGATTCGCGAACCGCTTAGCACTGCTTAAAGAAAAAAAAATTACACGTCAGCAGGAACAGGCTGCTTCAGCCAATCCCAGGGGCCTTCCTTCAGCGTGTTCCGCCCCTGAGGGCTGAAGGAAGGCTCCTGGGATTGGCTGAAGCAGCTTGTTCCTGCTGACGTGTAAATTTTTTTTTAAAGCAGTGCTAAGCGGCAGCGCGGTTCGCGAATCGCGTGAAGTGGGGGGTGGGACGACGCGACGGCAATGAAGAGGTCGCAGCAGCGTCAGTGAAAGCGGAGCGCTGCCGACGTCTACCTTCCCTTCGCGCTCTTGGTTCCCTCAGTGTCCGCCTTCTTCTGACGTCAGAAGAAGGCGGGACACTGAGGGAACCAATGAGTGCAAGGGAAGGGAGACGTCGGCAGCGCTTTCACTGACGCTACTGCGACCAGGTAAAAGATTTAAAGGCCTCGGCGGCGCGGGGCGAGAGTAAGCACCGCGGCGGCGCCCCCCTGCGGCGCTTACCCCGCTTACCGCATCGGCACGGCCTTGCTTGGCTGACCTCTAGAATCCGCTGCCTACGTTCCTGTGCCTGCTCTGCCGAACGCCTTTGGCTGAAACCCCATGCCCATGCTTACTTCATACATTTCATATTAATCCTATGTAACCATCTATCCAACATATATCCAGGAAACAATGACAATGACCTTGACTACATCTCCCACCAAGTATCAGTCCATTCCTCTTTAGAAGTGTTTCCATTACCTTACTCACCACCAAGGTTAGACTGACAGGTCTGTAATTCCCAACCTCCTCCTTACTTCCACTCTTGTGCAGAGGAAACACATTCGCCCTTCTCCAGTCCGCAGGGACCACTCCAGTATCTAAGGAAGCATTGAAGATTGTTAGGCTTTCAAGGAAGAAACCAGGTTCGTGAGCCCTTGGGCCACTGCCGAGGAGCTGCAGTGGCAGGCAAAACCATTCCACACCAGGGACAAGACAGAACTCTGACAGAAACAGCTAGACTTCACCTGCACTTGGCCGCCCTTCCCTAGGAGTTGAGCCCCTGGGTGCAGGCGGCCGGCAGGACTTACTGGACAGGGCAGGAACAGGACAAGCTAAAGGACAAGAACTGAAAGCTGCCAAGCAGCCACTGAAAAAGTGTACAAAGACACTGACAGACAGGGGTCAGGTCTGAAAGCTGCCACGCAGCCACTAAGAAACAAACACAGACAAACAGGAACTAGAGCAGGAAGACAGACCAGAAACAAGACTAGGAAAATAAGCAATAAACCTCAGCTAAACTACACACAGACTAACTAGAACTGGACAAGAAACTCCAACAAGAAACCGGACTAGGCAGAAGTACAACAAAGCACCAACAAACCAGGGACCTTAGACGATGCAAAGGCAAACACAGAAGTTTCCAGGTGATTAATAAAGCCCATCAGCTGCTGAAGTTCAGCTGCAGGAATCACAAGGCAGCTACGGGTGCTATTCAGGCACAAACAAGAGAAGCAAGTCTGGCAGCCAGGAAGATCTGGACCGGACTGGGCTGAAGTCTGGAACATGCGACTGTTCATAGCAGCCACCGCTTCTGGCCACCAGGGAGCGAGGTGAGCACAGAAAAGGAAACGGTGACAAAGATGTCTGTCAACAGAGCCAACAGAACTTCTCCGAGTTCCTTATCTGCACCCTTCTCCTCCGCTAACTCCAGACTCCATTCCTTTTATCTTGCTGCACCATATACCTGGAATAAACTTCCTGAGCCGGTCTGTCAAGCTCCATCTCTGGCTCTCTTCCAATCTAGGATAAAAGCCCACCTTTTTGATGCTGCTTTTAACTCCTAACTTTTATTCACTTGTTCAGTACCCTTATTTTATCATCCCCACCTTAAGTAATTCCCTTATTTATTTGTCCTGTTTGTCTGTCCTAATTAGATTGTAAGCTCTTTCGAGCAGGGACTGTCTCTTCATGTTCAAGTGTACAGCGCTGCATACATCTAGTAGCGCTATAGAAATGATAAGTAGTAGTAGTAGTAGTATTCTTCATATTGAAGCAAACATGGCAGTCATAATACCATTACCAAATGTGTGAAGGAAAACCCAGACACCGATAGATTAATGGTGACTTTTGAGCATTGGGCTCCTAAATACCGTGTGCGTCTATATCCACAGTTGAACTTACAGATTTTGAAATAGTGATCGATGTTCAAAGCAAAATCGTATGCAAATGAGATGGGTGGAAATTCTGCAAGTAGCTCAGTAGGTAAAGCGCCTAGCACATGCATAGAACAGTACTGCGTTAAGAATTGATGTTATAGGCATGCCCAGGGAAAAAAGGCAATGACCGCGTCATAGGGTTCCATGACTGTAGCAGTGCTGTTATATACAGTGGGGGAAATAAGTATTTGATCCCTTGCTGATTTTGTAAGTTTGCCCACTGACAAAGACATGAGCAGCCCATAATTGAAGGGTAGGTTATTGGTAACAGTGAGAGATAGCACATCACAAATTAAATCCGGAAAATCACATTGTGGAAAGTATATGAATTTATTTGCATTCTGCAGAGGGAAATAAGTATTTGATCCCCCACCAACCAGTAAGAGATCTGGCCCCTACAGACCAGGTAGATGCTCCAAATCAACTCGTTACCTGCATGACAGACAGCTGTCGGCAATGGTCACCTGTATGAAAGACACCTGTCCACAGACTCAGTGAATCAGTCAGACTCTAACCTCTACAAAATGGCCAAGAGCAAGGAGCTGTCTAAGGATGTCAGGGACAAGATCATACACCTGCACAAGGCTGGAATGGGCTACAAAACCATCAGTAAGACGCTGGGCGAGAAGGAGACAACTGTTGGTGCCATAGTAAGAAAATGGAAGAAGTACAAAATGACTGTCAATCGACAAAGATCTGGGGCTCCACGCAAAATCTCACCTCGTGGGGTATCCTTGATCATGAGGAAGGTTAGAAATCAGCCTACAACTACAAGGGGGGAACTTGTCAATGATCTCAAGGCAGCTGGGACCACTGTCACCACGAAAACCATTGGTAACACATTACGACATAACGGATTGCAATCCTGCAGTGCCCGCAAGGTCCCCCTGCTCCGGAAGGCACATGTGACGGCCCGTCTGAAGTTTGCCAGTGAACACCTGGATGATGCCGACAGTGATTGGGAGAAGGTGCTGTGGTCAGATGAGACAAAAATTGAGCTCTTTGGCATGAACTCAACTCACCGTGTTTGGAGGAAGAGAAATGCTGCCTATGACCCAAAGAACACCGTCCCCACTGTCAAGCATGGAGGTGGAAATGTTATGTTTTGGGGGTGTTTCTCTGCTAAGGGCACAGGACTACTTCACCGCATCAATGGGAGAATGGATGGGGCCATGTACCGTACAATTCTGAGTGACAACCTCCTTCCCTCCGCCAGGGCCTTAAAAATGGGTCGTGGCTGGGTCTTCCAGCACGACAATGACCCAAAACATACAGCCAAGGCAACAAAGGAGTGGCTCAGGAAGAAGCACATTAGGGTCATGGAGTGGCCTAGCCAGTCACCAGACCTTAATCCCATTGAAAACTTATGGAGGGAGCTGAAGCTGCGAGTTGCCAAGCGACAGCCCAGAACTCTTAATGATTTAGAGATGATCTGCAAAGAGGAGTGGACCAAAATTCCTCCTGACGTGTGCAAACCTCATCATCAACTACAGAAGACGTCTGACCGCTGTGCTTGCCAACAAGGGTTTTGCCACCAAGTATTAGGTCTTGTTTGCCAGAGGGATTAAATACTTATTTCCCTCTGCAGAATGCAAATAAATTCATATACTTTCCACAATGTGATTTTCCGGATTTAATTTGTGATGTGCTATCTCTCACTGTTACTAATAACCTACCCTTCAATTATGGGCTGCTCATGTCTTTGTCAGTGGGCAAACTTACAAAATCAGCAAGGGATCAAATACTTATTTCCCCCACTGTATGTGTGCCCCATACGTAATACACGTACATTTATTTGCGGAGCACACACATACAGTACATGCACATAGCACATTCACACACATACATGCAGATTCTATTAACAAATTATGTGCGGCACACACACATGGCACATTTAAACACGTGCAAATGCTATTTAAAAATGAAAGCAGACTGGTCCACCGAGAAGTTGCCCTCATACAACAGCTTTAGACCTGCCAGAACATTTTGAATGTTAAAGGTAGGCGCTCCTTTCTGTGCATCGTATAGCATGCTCATTTTAATACATTTGCATAGGATTATCAGTAGCTACAACCACAAAAGGAACGCAGGACCCCTTTGTGCATTAGATGCTAGACCGGCTACCACCAGTCTAAACCAAGTGTTGCAAGCATGGTAAGCTTTGATCATAGGGGCCCTAGAGGTAAACATTCCACCGTTCTTTATGGCAGGGCCGCCGAGGGGGGGGGGGGCAGGGGGGGACAAAATTCCCCCGGGCCTGGGCCTCCAAGGGGAGTCTGGCGCCGCAGTCCCCCCCACCCACACCCTCCGTCCACCACCGGGCCAGGCCCCCCTGAGTTCAAATCATAGCGCCTCACCTCGACCTCGCTCCATGTGAAAGAAGGGAAGCAGCAGCAATCTGCAGATCGCCTCCCTTCGGGCCTTCCCTCCCTGTGTCCCGCCCTCGCGCAAGTTACGTCATACGAGGGCGGGACACAGGGAGGGAAGGCCCGAAGGGAGGCGATCTGCAGACTGCCGCTGCTGCGCTTCTTTCACACTGAGCGAGGTCGAGGCGCTATGATTTGAATTCAGGGGGGCCCGGCCCGTTGGTGGCCGGAGGGGGGGGGGGCGGCAACGACTATGACCTCAGGGGGTGGCAGCAGTGGGGCCCCGGGGACGGCCTTGCCCTGGGCCCAGTCTCTCTGCGGCCCTGGTCTATGGGTTATGTTTCAGATTACTGAGGCAGCGGTGCTCTTTATTTGCAGATTCTGCAGTATCCTTATGTGTCACTTTTTATTTTTTTTAGGTCAGTTGTGAACCTCTCTATTGCAGGGATGACGACGCATTTCACTGCATGCAGAAAAGGCTAAACGCCTCCTTGTTGCATTTACATTTTACATGGCACTGTGATCTCAATATCTAAACTCAGTTCTTTTGTAACCAGCACTAACCATTTTGGTAAGCTGCGGACAATAACTACCCCCACTGTATTCCATTTATCGACTGGGAACCTCACGTCATTGTATGCAAAGGTGCGCAAAAGTTTACCTGAAGAGATGGCAGCGGGGTCTTCCTTGCTACATACCATCCTCTGGCTACAGGCAGTCAGTTACTGTCTGTTTCGGGTTGGCAGGGATTTTCTCCAATAGTATCAGGATTCCTTCCGTGCGCTAGAAAAGTTTTTGTTGTGTAACCCCCTTGAATAACAAGCGTGGGTCTCACCTAGTCACGCCCCGGCTTCGGGATAGCATTACTAGTGGAAGCACTGCAACTCTCGGTGCCTCCATAGTAGGCCTTTCAACAACAACAGCAGCTCGAGAAAGGAAAAGGCCGCGCCTCTAGTGGCCACCTGCTGTCGCCGGACTGTTATTCCGAGTCCGACGTCACTAGCTGACAGCTGTAGCGTCTCCTGCGCGTGCTGCTGCGTCTCCCACCCTTCTCCCGGCTCTGCGAGTGGGATTGGAGAGGGGTGCGAGCCGCGAGCGCAAGACTCGAAGGTTACCGTTGGTGGGGGGCAGGGTTTTTTCTCTTGACACGAAAAAGCGGGCGCGAGGCCATAACGAGGAGGAGGTGGTGGTGGATGTGAAAGGAGAGATACAGACGCGAACCTACCGGGAGGGGCGTTATCGCTGTGGGTGCCCTTTCCCGGTTTCTTTGCAGAGGGCTGCTGCTGCTAGTCTTGCCTATTTTTTTTTTAATTCCTCTCTTTCGTGGTACTTTTCCTGAGGCGGAGGTCTCCGGTTCCTAGGTACAGCAGTGGTGGCGGTATTTTCTGCTTTTTTTTTTTTGTGGGGGGTCGGCCTGGAGTTCCGGAACGCAGCCGCTCCTCCCCTGAGCGGAAACTAAACCCAGAAGCCGGAGGAAGAGAGAGAAGAAATAGCGTGGAGTGCTGTAGAGAGTGAGCGGCCTACAGCCAGCCCTTCGTCCCGAGCCCCCGGCCTCGCTGACAAGTTGCTCCTACTACGTTTTACTGTTTGCGGCAAAAAATAAATAAATCAGTCACTGATTTGGACCCATTTAACTCCACGAGTGCGGGGAAACGCCCCGTTGTGCTGTGACTGACTGAGTAACCGGTTTGCCGCTGTTGGTGGAGCACCACCTGGATCATTTCCGTGATAGCAGCTGTCGAGACTTGTTGCTAAATGCAGTGTTACAGAGTTTGGAGTTTTTGCCAGTTTTTGTCAAGAAGAGAATTTTTCCAAAATACACTGAAATAATAGTTTGGAAAATGTGGAGCGATACATTGTGAAGTATTTAGTAGCCATTTATAGTACCACGTCTCCTTTTTTTTTTTTTTCCAATAAATAGCACATTTTATTTTGCCCTAATTTGAAAAAAAAGGGCAATGGCTTTCTTTAATTTTAAAAAGATCTTTAAGTTGGGAGGAGAAAAGAAGAAGAAACAATATGAACATGTCCAGAGGGATTTGAATCCTGAAGACTGTTGGGAAATTGTAGGAGAGTTGGGAGACGGAGCTTTTGGGAAAGTGTACAAGGTAAGAGAATCGAAATGTCCGCAAACACTGGTCGTGGGAGTTTTAATTCTGCGGAATTTGTTTTGGGGAAAGTGGATTAACATGCTAGGTTTTGCACCAGGTAAACTAGTTATGTTTGTTGCTGTGACATTGTTGTTTTTTTTTTAATACATGCGTTTTTGTCATCTGACCGTAGTTGGATGCTTTAGGTTTATGGTCCAGATCCGTGTTCTTCAGTGCAAAGCCCGGGGGGGCCAGTGGCTGGCCCTGCATCATTCTGGGTTTCTTTTTTCTCAACTGTTTGCCTCTCTACATGGGATCGATAAGGTGAAGACCTGCATCCTTGATTGTCAAGGCATTTTTCAAAAGACAGAGAATCCGGTTGAAAATACCAACCTCCTTTAGGATTGCCCCACTAGAAAATGCGAAGGCAGGTTGGTGGAGATGGATGTGATTGACACACGCTTCTCAGTAGTCCTACGGCCCGCTTGGGTCCGAGTAAAACACAGATCCCACGGCCCCGTAGATCTCGCGGATTTTTTCATTATTGCTTTTTACCCGGACCCATAGATGACAGTTCCTCCTTCAGCTCGTTTGGATCCAGAGCTTCTCCAACTTAAAAATTAGTGAAGACCAGTAGTGGTCTAGATAGAACACCATGGTAAAAGGTTACGGCAACTCTTTCCCACAAAACAAGCAATTATAACTACACAAACATTTTAACTACATGTAGTTCCATTGAGAAGTATGAGGTTCGAGAATTTGCACTATTCTTTCCCAACTGCTATGATATTTCATGGAGAAATAGTCATTTATTTTAACACAACTTTTTTGCCTTGAATTTTTATTACACTATCTTATAGATCTATTCCTAATTAGAATTATTTTACATTGGGGTCCTCTAACTTAAGAATCGGCACAGCTTGGTGTGGTGATTTTATCTATGGAGGTACCAGTTTGACTGTGTAAGTCTGTAATTTGAAGATGCAGGTCTGTTACCAATGAACAATAAAAGGGACAAAATAGCACGCTTGGCTTTATGTTTAACTGGCTGAAGGCTCATACACTCCAGGATTGCCGGATATTTTAAATCTATAAATGAAACAAATGAGTTTTTGTTCCTAAATGACCTTAGCCATTCTTACAGGTTGAGATGTGCTCAATCAAAGATGTCAGCTGTTCTGGAAGCTCTTTTTCAAAATAAAGAAAAAAAGAAATCTCTACACTTATTATCAGAAGTAATTATAAAATCGATTTTACTTTCTTAGTCTTATATCAGTGAATGAAGGTAAGAGTGAGCCAGTAGAGCTGAATGTACTATGGCCCCATAAAGAACTGCTTTGTATTTCTTCCTCGGTAATAATTACCAATTTAGAAACATAGAGGGATTCACAATGCAAATGAGCTGCTTGGAAAAGCAGTGAGCAGCTTATGGGGGGGAGGGGGGGAGCAAGTTGATCAGCTGAGCATGCACATAACAGCCAATCACTAAGTGTGGCTGCTCTGCACATACTAATGGCCATGCTTATATACAGCTTTCATACAGTGGAGGAGTGGCTTAGTGGTTAGAGCACCAGGCTTGCAATCCAGAGGTGGTCAAATCCCACTGCTGCTCCTTGTGATCTTGGGCAAGTCACTTAAGCCTCCATTGCCTCAGGTACAAACTTAGATTGTGAGCCCTCCTAGGACAGAGAAATATCCAGAGTACCTGAATGTAGCTCACCTTGAGCTTACTACTGAAAAGGGTATGAGCAAAATCTAAATAAATTAAATACATGCAAAGAAGCTACATGTATGAAAGCCAGTGTAGTTTTTTTTTCTTCTTATAACTGATACAGAGGACTCCAAAATCTCTCTGCTAGCACTGTGAAACAGCAAACAATGAGCCTTTCACCACTCTGGAGAGCTCTGTATAGAAGCATATGACACTCTCCACCTCTTCCTCCATGCTACTTCAGCGAGCATGAGTCTCGCTTGCAGCAGCAAGTCCTTCCCCTGGGCCTAGACAAAAGCCGCCTCCTCATTTGGTAGCTATGTAATGGCTTACTGCTGAAGACTCATCGCACTTCACTACTTTGGGAGGGTGAAGTAAAGACTGGGTGCCTGCAGGGCTGCTCCAGCCAATGAAGAACAAAAAAAAAAAAGATTTTCATCCTGGCAATATCAGGACAAGGCTGCTCTGGAGCATCTTGTTTCTCCCCGCAGGTCCTTCTCCCCTTCCAGGAGTAGCAGAGGACTCTCTGGAGTGGCTGTGGAGTACTTGCGACCACAAAACTGTCAGGATCGACAGCTCTAGACCTCCCGTTAAATTTTCAACGGTAAAGGTAGAGAATCCTTCTGTGCATCGCTTAGAAACCAGCTGTTCATTGTTTTGCATGCACATTTGTATAGTAATTAGCTCATTATAATATCTTTGCTTACAATTTTCATTAACTGCTACCATGACAAGAAGAGAGCTCACAGAACCCTTTTGTGCATCTGGGCCTTTGTTTAGTCAACATGAGAGAAAAGTAGTATTACTATAGAAACAAGAAATTTTGTTTCTTCGTTTATCCATAAGGTCTGGATAACTTAATAGGGAGGAACATCTTTTCCTATGTAGTGCTTGTTCTAGATGTATTTCATACTTCATATTCTTCTGAGAAACACACATAAAAATGCTACTTCTTGGGTACTATTATATTGTGGTATTGATTCATTTTTCTCGGTAAGTATAAAAGTCATAATCGTACAACCTAGAGGTTTGTTTTATTTTATAATTTAGACTACCTCTTTAGATCTGTACTTGGACCAGTGTTTTTTAGTATTTATAAATGATCAGGAAGTGATAACATCGTGTGCTATCTGCATATTTGATCACCTCACAGTTATTCAAAGTTTTAAAATCACAAACAGATGTGAGAAATGGTAGGAAAACCTGACAACTGGGAGAGTAGGCAACCAGATGGCTGGTGGAATTTAATGTGAAGAATGCAAAATCATGCAGATAAAGAATAACAAACTATAGCTGCAGTGATGGTGGTGGTAGCAGCAGTATTCCTGCGGAAAGAAGGGTTGAAGGTGCATCCATACCTCAACAATTGGTTGATCTGAGTGGAGTCTGAGCAGGGGAGCTGGTTGGCCACCTATTGAGTTTTGGCAATTCTACGGTCCCTGGGTTTGGTGATCAGTTCTTCCCAAGAGTTACCTGGTTCCTTCCTAAAACCTGGAGTATCTGGGAGTTCAGTTCAACAAAGCTCAGGGGTGCGTTCTTACCAGAGGGCAGGAGGTGCAAACTCCTATCTCAGGTTTGTGGGCTGTTGCGATTGCAGAGCCCTTGGGGCTTGGGATTATGTGCAGGTGCTGGGTTTGATGGCTGCAACCCTGGAGGTGGTGCCATGGGTGCGAGCGCATATGTGTCCACGCCATGCACTCTTGTGCCAGTGGTTGCCAGTTTCCCAGGACTATCATCGCCGACTCTCTTGGCTACTGCAGGCGAGAAGCAGCATGACCTGGTGGTTGTGCGATTCCAGCCTCCAGTGGGAAGTGCTGTTGGCGTCCCTGCATTTGGTGAGGGTGGGGAGCGTATTGTCTCCACCAAGTTGTTCAGGGTCATTGGTCCCCACATTGGGTAGTAGTGGTCATGGACACTAGCCTGATGGGGTGGGGAGCTCATTGCTTCCACCTAGTTGTGCAAAGTTGTTGGTCCCTGCATTAGGTGGTGGTGATCACTGATGCCAGTCTGACGGGGTGGGGAGCTCATTGCCTCCATAGAGTTGTGCAGAGTAATTGGTCACAGCTGTAGACTGACAGGATTTGACTCTGCGCAAGTCATTGGTCAGTTTTGGTGACGACATGGTCCATCAACTGCCTAGAGCTGAGGACAGTTGTGAAGGTACTCAGTCCTTTCAGGACCTGCTGGAGGCTGGCGGTTTGAGTCCTCTCGGACAACTCTACAGCTGTAGCCTACATCAACTGCCAGGGTGATACTCAGAGCGTGGTTTTGGCCACAGAGGTGAGCAACCTTCTGCAGTGGGCAGAGAGTCACATTCTATGCTTGTTGGCAGTTCACATTGCAGGACAAGCTGATTTTCTCAGTCTTGATTCGGCAGAATGGGAGCTGGTGACAGAAGTATTTCTTCTGATCTGCGAACAGTGGGGATCACTGGAGATGGATCTGATCAACCAGAGCAAATGCCAAGGTGGTCAAGTTCTTCAGCAGAAGAAAGGAGTTAGTTTGCGGGTTGGACGGTCTGCTGCAGCCCTCGCTGAAGTCGGTTCTTCTGTACGTCTTTCCTCTGTGGCCCTTAATTGGACAGACCCTGCTCCAGATAAGTCAGGTTGTTCTGGTGGCCATGGATTGGTCGTGCCATCCGTGGTATGCGGTCTTGGTTCAACTGATGGCGGACCCACCTCTGGGTTGCCACTCATACCAAGGCTCCTACATCAGGGCCCAGTTCAGATGGAAGATCCCCCCCCCCCAGCTTTGGTCTTGTGGCTTGGCTCTTGAGAGGACAAGATTGAGGAAAAAGAGCTATTCTGATTCAGTTAATGTCACTTTGCTGCGGGCTAGGAAGCGTTCCACTACGACAGCTTACGCCAGAGTATGGTGCACTTTTGAGGCATGGTGTACGGCTCACGCTTGTTGCCTTTGCAGGCGTCTGTTCACAGATTTTGGAATTCAAACATGCATGGGATAAACATAAAGGAATCCTGTTCAGAAGGAATGGATCCCCAGGAGCTTAGCCGAGATTGGGTGGCAGAGCCGGTGGTGGGGGGCGGGGATAGTGCTGGGCAGACTTATACGGTCTTTGCCAGAGCCGGTGGTGGGAGGCGGGACTGGTGGTTAGGAGGCGGGGATAGTGCTGGGCAGACTTATACAGTCTGTGCCAGAGCCGGTGGTGGGAGGCGGGGCTGGTACAAATCAAAGTAGGGTATACACAAAAAGTAGCACATATGAGTTTATCTTGTTGGGCAGACTGGATGGACCGTGCAGGTCTTTTTTTGCTGTCATCTACTATGTTACTATGCATGATGCTAAGTGCCACTAACCAGAGAGGATCTAGGCATCATGGGCAATGTTGAAATTTTCTGCTATGTGTGTTCAAAAATGTAAATAATGTTAAGAATTAGGAATCAAACATATAAACGGCAAGTGACCGTACTTCACTTGCAAATGCGCAGTACAGACTTCCCTCTCTGTCCCGCCCTCGCGTCAAGACGTCATGATGTCAGAGGGCGGAACAGAGGGAACGAATTGTCGGACGCCGCCTGGAAAGGAACATCGCGCGAAACAACCTCCACCCTCCCCCCCCCCATCCCCGCCGCTCCTGCCCCCCCTCCTTATCGGGCCCCCTGCACTGACCTGACAGCGCCTCTCACCTCCGTGTGGAAGCGCTGCAGGCAGCAGCAGAGTGATCTGCTGCTGCCTGCAGCGCTTTCACATGGAGGTGAGAGGCGCTGTCAGGTCAGTGCAGGGGGCCCGGCACGGAGGGGGGAGGGAGTGGCGGTGATGAGGGTAGCTGGACATGGTGGGATGGTTGCTGGACTTGGGGTGAGAGCAGGGCACAGAGGAGGGTTGCTGGACATGGGGGGAGGGGGGAGGCCAAGGAAAGAGGAGGGTCGCTGGATATGGAGGATGGGAGGGTCGGTGGATGGGGTAAGGCCAGGGGAAAGAGGAGGGCTGCAATACTCGCCTGTTTTTACGGGCTTAACGGCTAGTAGAAAATAAATCAGATACCATCATAATGCCTCTCCCTCGACTGAAACCACACCTTGAGTATTGTCTGCCTTTCCTGATGCTGTATCTTACGAGAGAGATATAGTAGAATTTTAAAAAGTATAAAGAAGGGCAATTAATAATAAAGGGGGATGGACTGATTCCTTTACAAGGAGAGCTTGAAGAGGAGAGTACTCTTCAGCTTGGAGAAGAGATGGCTGAGGGGAGATAAAATAGAGGTCGAGTGGGGTGAAACTGGTAAACATAAATTGGTTGTTTGCTCTTTAAAAAATATAAAGATTAAGGAACATATCATGAAGTAACTAAGTACATTTTAAAACTAAAGGAGAAAATATTTTTTCACTCAATGAATAATTAAGCTCTGGAATTCATTGCTGGAGGATGTGGTAAACAAGTTAGCATAGCTGAATTTTTAGAGAAGGCTTGGACAAGTGCTAGAGGTAAAGTCTATAAATTTTATTCCTTAGCATCCCTCCGGACCGGCCCAGTGACTGACTGATGGGTTGTGTACGCCTTCCAGTTCCAGCAGATGGAGACTGAGAGTTCTGACTCATCAGAGACAGCCAATAAGAGCCCTTGCTAGATAGAAGAGTCCAGTATTCTCAGTCTCTAGCAGGTGGAAGGTGGTGAGCCCTGTCAGTCTCTCTTTCTCTGTGGAAAAAAAAAAAAGAATTATTATTTAGTTTAATTTTTTTTTTCTTATTTTCTTTTCACCTACTGCTGGGGAACCTTGTGGAGGTACTGGTCCGTGGGGGCCTTTAGTTACCTCGGGGGTGTAACACCCGGGTGGCCGGGTCCCTCCCCTCCAATCCTCCCTGCCTGTGATGATCCAACGGTGAGTCTTTTGGCGACTCGGCCTAAAAAAAAAAAAAAAAAAAGACGCTACTGGGACCAAGCTGTGCAGCTCTCTCTTTTTTTTTTCCCCCCTGCTGCGTTTCTTTCCCTGTCAGCCTTTGCTATCTTGGAGGCATTAAAAAAAAAAAAGAAGCTTTTCAGGGAACCAGGTGTTCCTTTTCCAGGCATGACAGAAAAATTTAAGTGCTGTGCCGTTTGTCAGTGCCGCGGCATAGACAAAGTGGGCCGCTGTAAGTACTGTACTTGTTTGGACAGCGCTTCTGTGCTGGGTCCTGTGGCGGCGAGTTCTTCTGATACGGGGGGAGTTGATGCTGCACTTCCCTCTGTTACTTCGGCAGTTCCTGTTGCTGCCGCCATTTTGCCACCCTCAGCTGATTTTCGAATTTCTGGGTCCCCTCCACCGCTGCACTCTCAGCCGGACAGCATTTCCAAGCTGCCTACGGACTCTGAGGAAGCCTTTCCCCCAGAGTTCGTTTTACAAATGTATAAAGAGTTTTTGCTAAGACATTCAAATCCTGCTCCTTCCTCTCCAGCAGCAGGGCAGAGCCAGAGTTTGCAGCTCTCGGCAGAAAGGCCTAGAACGTCTTCTCAGCTGCATGAGGATTTAGATCTGGATCCAGATTTCACCATGCCCTTTTTGGAAGACCAGGCTTTATTCCAAGAGGATTCTTTTGAAGATCCTTCCATCTCTTTGGAGTCAGACTTTGTTTCTATGATTCCTGGGGAGGATTCCTCAGTTCTTTGAATTTTTATAAAGAGGATCTTCAAGATTTAATTTCCCAGGTTTCATCTACTTTGCACTTTGACGAAGATGAGGAATCCCCTCCTCCTCCGCAGCCTCATAAAGTGGATCTCCTGTTGAAAGGAGTTCGCAAGCCAGGAAAGACGTTTCCCATGCATCAAGATATCCGGGATGTCATTCAGGCTCAGTGGAATGCTCCGGACTCTGTCTTCAGACTTGCAAAATCGATGGTCCTTCTTTATCCAGTTCCTGAAGCTGACAGGATCCTTTTAAAGCCTCCGGTGGTTGATGCTGTGGTCTCCGCGGTTAAAAAAAAGCAATACGTTGCCAGTGGATGGAGGTTCGGCGCTTAAAGACTTACAGGATCGCCGGCTTGAGTCTTTACTCAAGAGTAGTTTTGATGTCTTGGCTTTGGCGGTGCAGACTGCCATTTGTGGTTCTCTGGTGGCTAGGGCGTGCTTTCGGTGGTCTGAAAGGGGCCTAGACTGAACCTCAGATGATTTGGCCTCTATTGACGCTGAAGTGGCTAAGCTCGAGATGGGCTCGGCCTTCTTAGCGGATACCTTGTATGACTTATTGAGAGCATCGGCTAAATCTATGGCCTTAGGAGCGGCTGCTAGGAGATCTCTGTGGCTGAAAGGTTGGTCAGCAGATGCAGCTTCTAAATTTAAACTCAGTAAATTTCCCTTTAGAGGTTCTCTCTTGTTCAGTGATGATTTGGATAAATTGGTTCGTAGTTTGGGAGAGTCTAAAGTCCCTAGACTTCCCGAAGACCGGACGAAGCTCTCAGGTTGCTCTTTATTTTCGCCTTGTGGTCAAGGGTGCAACTTCCGATGATCTCGGATGAGTAGGTCGTCTCTGGTTCAGTGCTCGTTTCTTTCAAAGGACTCAGTCCTTTCGTAGCGCTCGAAGGGGAGATAAGGACTCAGGAGCCTTTTTCCAGGCGCCCTGTCGATCCTCCCATTGAAGTTTTCGGGGCCCAGTCGTGGGAGCGCGTTTGGCGTAGTTCTTCCAGAGGTGGGCCCAGATTACCACTGACCTGTGGGTCTTGGAGGTTATTCGAGAAGGGTGCGCTTTAGAGTTTGTGCATCCTTTGGCAGACGCCTTTCTGGAGTCTCCCTGTCAAGCTCGCTTCAAGGTGGCAGTGGTAAGGGGGACTCTAGACAGGCTACTCAGCCTTCAGGCTATTTGTCCCGTGCCCACCTCAGAACTCGGTCAGGGGCGATATTCAATATATTTTGTTGTTTCCAAGAAAGAAGGTTCTTTCAGACCCGTTCTGGATCTCAAAGTGGTCAATCGAGCTCTCAAGGTATCCACTTTTTGAATGGAGACTCTCCAGTCTGTTATTCTAGCGGTCAGGACTGGAGAATATCTGACAGCTTTAGATCTGACAGAAGCTTATCTTCATATTCCCATCCGTCCCTTACACCAACGCTTCTTGCGTTTTGCCATTCTCAGCAGCATTTCCAATTTCGGGCATTGCCGTTCGGTTTGGCAACAGCTCCCAGGACATAAACCAAGGTGATGGTCGTGGTGGCAGCAACTCTCCGCAAAGAGGGAGTTATGGTTCATCCATATCTGGACGATTGGCTCATTCAGGCCAAGTCGTTTCAGGAGAGTCGACAAGTCACGGACAGAGTGCTACAATTCCTGCAGTCCCTCGGATGGATAGTCAATTTCCAGAAGAGTCGCTCGCTCCCCTCTCAGTAGCTGGATTATTTGGGGGTGCGCTTCAACACTTTGAGGGGTCGAGTGTTCTTGACGGAAGCCCGGATTCTCAAGTTGCAGACCCTGGTCTGCCAGTTCCGCCGGGCAGTTCATCCATCGGCAAAAGACTATCTTCAGGTTCTAGGATCTATGGCAGCTACAATAGAGGCGATTCCCTGGGCCAGAGCTCACATGCGGTCGCTTCAGACATCCCTCCTCTCCAGGTGGTCTCCTCAGAGAGACTCTCTTTGGAAAAAGCTACCACTCCCAACTCGGGAGCAGAATGCTTTACGATGGTGGCTTCGGACATCCCATCTTGCCAGAGGCATGCTGCTGGATGCTCCACAGTGGACGGTGGTTATGACAGATGCCAGTCTAAAAGGCTGGGGATCTCATTGTCTGAGCCAATATGTGCAGGGGCTCTGTTTACCGGTGGAGGAAGCGACCAGTTCCATCAACCTTTTGGAGCTGTGGGCAATTCACTTAGCTCTCTGGGCCTTGTGTCCCCTGCTAGAAAGCCGGGCGGTGCGCATCATGTCCGACAACGCCACGGCGGTGGCTTATGTCAATCGTCAAGGAGGGACAAAAAGTCTTCTCTTGCAGCAGAAAGCTGTGCTTCTCCTGGACTGGGCAGAGTCCCATCTTATGGCCCTGTCGGCGGCTCATGTAGCAGGAGTGGAAAATGTACAGGCGGATTTTCTCAGTCGCACTACTCTGGATCCCGGGGAGTGGTCTCTAGGTTCAGAAGCATTCCAGCTAATCGTGCAGCGCTGGTGTCTTCCTGTCCTGGATCTTTTCGCCTCAGCAGCCAGTGCAAAGGTCCCAAGTTCTTCAGTCGACGGAGGGATCTCAAGTCACAAGGTATCGATGCGCTCCTTCAGCAGTGGCTGGAGGGTCTTCTCTATGCCTTCTCTCCGTGGCCACTGTTGTGACGCCTCATCCAGAAGGTAGAGGCCTACAGGGGTCGAGTGATCTTGATAGCCCCGGACTGGCTGCGCAGGCCTTGGTATGCCAATCTTCGCGGTCTGCTGGTCGGGCCTCCTGTACGATTCCCGGTCTTCCCAGAGTTGTTGATGCAGAGTCCTGTTTGTCATCCAGACCCCGGTCGATTTTGTCTTACGGCTTGGCTGTTGAGCGGGCGCGGTTGGTTGAGAGGTTTCTCATCTGGAGTGATTTCCACTATGCTCAAGTCTCAATGTCGTTCCACTTCTCTCAATTATATCAGAACGTGGAGAATTTTTGAGGAGTGGTGTGAGAGCGCAGGGGTTTCTCCTTTTCTCGCTTCTGTTTCGCAGATTCTGGATTTTTTGCAGCGGGGGCTTGATAAGGGGTTAGCTTTGTCCTTGCTTAAAGTGCAGGTCGCAGCTTTACTTTGCTTCAGGGGTCGGATTCTAGGTAAGTCCCTGGCCTCTCATCCAGATGTTCTCCATTTTCTGCGGGGGGGGGGGGGGGGGGCCCGCGAGTCTTTTATGCCCTCCCGCGCTGTCTATTTTTCCTGTGTGGGATCTCTATTTGGTTCTTTCCGCTTTGTCTCGTACTCCATTTGAGCCTTTAGTTTCCTGCACATTGAAGGATCGTACTCTCAAGGTAGTTTTTCTAGTGGTGATTGCGTCAGCTAGGGGAGTTGCAGACCCTTTCCTGTCGGTCACCGTTCTTGGCGTTCGCAAAGGATAGAGTGGTGGTGCGACCGGTTCTGTCCTTTCTTCCCAAAGTTTTGTCACGTTTCCATATTTCTCAGTCGGTTATTTTGCCAGTCCTAGGATCCTCCTCAGGTTCAGAGGTGCAGCGTCAGCTGAAGTGTCTAGACATTAGAAGAGCTGTCAGGCTCTATCTGAAGATTACAGAGGAGTTTTAGCAAACGGATCGTTTGTTTGTCCTTATAGGAGGAGCCCGGAAAGGGTTGGCGGCTTCCAAACCCACTATTTCGCGTTGGCTCAAGTAGATGATTGCTTCGGCGTATCTTTTGGCTGGTAAGCCACCTCCTGGGGGAGTTAAGGCTCACTCTACAAGAGGTCAAGCTACTTCCTGGGCCGAGTGTTCTTTGGTTCCTCCGCTGAAAATTTGCAGAGCGGCAATTTGGTCTTCCTTTGCTAGGCATTACGAATTAGATGTACAGAGTCAGCAAGACTCCATGTTTGGGGCACAAGTGCTTACAGCAGGGCTGCTGGGGTCCCGTCCATAATTTCACTGTTCAGTTACTTCCCATCAGTCAGTCACTGGGCCGGTCCGGAGGGACTAAAGGAAAGTAAATTAGCAGGTAAGGCCTAATTTCTCCTTCCTTAGCATCCCTCCGGACCGGCCCAGATCCCCCCCCCCCCCCCCCCCCCAATTTTCAGTTCGTTTTTATAGTTTGTTTTAGTCAGTTTATCCTTTCTTGAGATTGCAGCTGTTGTTCTATGCATCTTTATTGTTAAAAAAAAAGTTTTTTTTCTCTGTTATGCTTTATGCCTGTGGAGAGCGATGTACTTCCGCCAAGTTGCACAGGTTTTTTTTTCATGTCTCTGGCTGCTCAGGTTCCCGGGTGCACAGTATGTTTGAGGTCCTTTTCCTTCCTTCTGCTTTGCTATTGTATACTGGACTCTTCTATCTAGCAAGGGCTCTTATTGTCTATCTCTGATGAGTCAGAACTCTGTCTCCACCTGCTGGAAGGCGTACACAATGCATCAGTCAGTCGCTGGGCCGGTCCGGAGGGACTAAAGGAAAGTAAATTAGCAGGTAAGGCCTAATTTCTCCTTAATGTACATTTGGGGCAATTCACTGTTTATTCCTGGGAGGGAATACGCAGCATAGTATTTTTCTATTTTTTGGGATCCTGCAAGGTACTCATGACCTGGTTTGCCACTGTTGGAAACAGGGTTACAGGACAGTTTACAGTCTAATGTGACAATTCCATGGCGTCCCACAGATCAAAGGGTTTGCTTGTTGCAGCAACTGGGAGCAGTATTCCTGGTGCTGGGGCTTCAAGGTCTTGGTGGTGGTGGAAGCATCCTGTGTAAAGAATGCACCAGGGTACATCCTTATCTGGACGATTGGTTGATTAGAGCGTCTTCAGCACAGGAAAACCAGAATGATATTTCTGCTCCACTCCCTGGGTTGAGTAGTCAATCTGCCCATGAGTCACTTTGTTCCCACTTAGGTTCTGGAGTGTTTAGAGGTGCGGTTTAATACGTCTGTGGGGAAAATATTTCTACCGCATTTCTGGAAAGATGAGCTTCAGGCACAGATTTGTGGCTTGTTGTGGGATCTAAAGCTGTGCATCTGGGATTATATGCAGGTACTCGGGTCGATGGCAGCGACGCTCAAGGTAGTGCCATGGACCAGGACACATATGATAACTCTTCAGCACTGTGTATTGTCCTGTTGGTCTCCAGTGTCCCAGGTTTACAATCTGTGACATTCTTGGATGCCCGCAGCAAGAAGCAGTTTTTGCGTTTTGCGATTCTAGGTGGCTCCATTCGACCAGTCTTCATTGAGGAATGCTACTGGCTTCTCTGCCTTGGATGGTGGTGGTTACAAGGTGCTAGCCTGACGGGCTGGGGGCTCCATTGTCTCCATCTTAATGCTCAGGGAGTATAGAGCAGGTCGGAATCGTCATGGCTGATCAATCGATTGGAGCTCTGGGCCGTTTGCAAAGCTCTCTTGGCCTTTTGGTCCCACCTTAAGGACAGTCCAGTCTGCATTTTGTCAGATATTGTCATGGCAGTATTCTATATGAACAGACAGAGCGGCGCGTGCAGATGAAGGAGGAGTCTCGCTTTCTGCTTCGGTGAACGGAGTGGAATTTGCTGCTGCAGTCAGCGGTTCACATATTGGGGAATTTGAATGTGCAGGCAAATTTTCTCAGCCAGAGCTCTCAGAGATGGCCTTTTGATTGGTGACTCGACAATAGGGCACACCGGTTATGAACCTCATGGTGTCACGTCACAAAGCCAAAGTTCCAAGGTTCTTCACAGAAGTGCTGGATGCCTTGCTTTAGCCATGGCCGCCGTCAGGTCTTCTCTACATCTATCCTCCGTGACCACTGATAGGCAGGGTGCTACACAGTCATGCTTCACCGTGGACGGGTGATTCTGATTTCCCACGGATTGGCCAAGGAGGCTGTGGTATGCAGATGTTTGTGTGATGGTGGACAAGTTGTGCAGTTGTCTCCTGTTCAGGAACCTTCTTTGTCAGGGTCGAACTCAAGTGGATGATCCATGCTGCTTTATTCTTGTGGCTTGGCTCTTGAGTGGTCAAGATTGAGGAAAAAAAGATATTCTGATTCGGTTATCACTACATTGTTGCAATCATTTACCTATGCCTGATTTAGGAGGACCTTTGAGTCCTGATGTTTGCAGCAGGCGATTTTGCCCATTCATTCTTCCTTGCCTTAGATTTTGGCCTTCATACAGGAAGGCTGTTCGAAAGTTGTTGCCTACAATTCCTTAAGGGTTCAAGTAGTGGCCTTGTTTTTTCTTGGTCGACTACAAAATTCTTCTTTGGCCGCGCATCTGGATGTGGTGCATTTTTTTGAAGGAGGTTAGTCGGTTGAAGCCTCCTATTCGGTATCCTTGTTTGGAATGGAACCTAAATACAGTTCCTTAGCATCCCTCCGGACCGGACCAGGATTGGACTGCCTACCAGCAGGTGGAGACTGAGAAAAAATTCTGAGACTAGAGAGCCAATGAGAGGCCTAGCCATATGACCCTAGCCTCAGTATTTTGTCAGTCTCCAGCAGGTAGGAGGCGAGCCCATTAGTCTCTCTCTTTTCTTCTCTTGTTTCTAGTTAGACTAAAGTATTTTAATTTTATTTCTGTGCCGTGGGACTCTTTTTGGAGGCTTGACAGGTATTTATTTGTCTTCTTAGCCTCTGGGGTGTTATACTAGGGTGTCACGAGTCCCTTCCTCCCCATCTCCCTTCATATCTTTGGGAAGGGATGCCGTTTCAGTTGAAAGGTGTTTGCCTTTGGGAGAGGCAGCCACATTTGTTCTTTAAAAAAAAGTGTGGGGGGGGGGGGGGAGTTTATTTTTTAATTGGCTAGCAGGCAGCTCCGTTTGTCTAGCTCAATTGTTTTTTTTTTTCTATCAGTCAGCTGTTTGGTCTTTCTTAAAAAAAAAAAAAAAAAAAAGAGTGATTATTTTCCTGCCCCGAAGTTTAACGAGCAACTGTGAGTTTTATTTGATTTCGGGGCAGTTTATTTCTACAGTCCGTTTGTGGTTCACCGGCGCTTTCATTTAAAAAAAAAAAGCACGAGTCGCATTACCAGTACTCTCAGCTCCGCTATGACGGAGAAGTTGAAAAGATGCACAGTTTGTCAATGCTGCAGTGTTGGCGCTTCGGGTAAATGCAAGCTTTGTATGGCGATTGAGGATTCAGCGGGACCTCTTCCGTCGGTGGTTTTGCCAGTTGCTTCGTCGTCGCGGTCTACTGCAGTCTCAGAGGCTTCTGCGGCTGCTATTGATACCGGTTCACAGAAACTGGTGTGAGGCCGTCATTTTGACTGCAGCGCCAGCGATTCCTTCCTGTGAGTTATCTTCTTCTCAGTCCTTGGGGGTTCTAGGGGACGTTGAAGCAGGGTCTCAGGTGGGAGGGACTCAGGGGGGGGGGGTTTCCTCCTGAGTTTGTCCTCCAGATGTACCAGGCTTTTTTATTGAAGCAGAATGGTTTTACAGAGGGCCTTCAAGGGAGTCTTCTAAGCTTGCTCCTCCTACAAAGGCCATGTTCTTCTTAGGCAGAAGACTTATCTGACCAGGATCAAGATATGCCCTTCTTAGAAAAAGAGGAGGGTTTAGCAGAGGATTTTTGGGAAGATCAGTCTCCTGGTGATTCTGAGCAAGTTCATTTTACTCAAGGAGTAGATCCTTCTGTTGCTAGCATTTTTCATAAAGAGGATTTGCAAGAGCTTATTTCTCTGGTTTCTTCCACTCTGCATTTTCAGGAGCAGCCCCCGGCGACTGAGGTTCGTAAGGTTGACTTGTTGGTTAAAGGATCCAGAAGTTCAGCAAAAACTTTTCCCATGCATTAGGACATTTGGGACGTTATTAAGGCTCAGTGGGAGGTTCCTGACTCTGCCTTTCGTCTAGCTAGATCCATGTCTCGCCTTTACCCAGTGCCGGATGTGGACAGGGTTCTTCTCAAAGTTCCGGTATTCGATGCGGTAGTATCAGCGGTTACTAAGCGTAATACGGTTCCCGTTGATGGGGGAACCGCCCTTCGAGATGTACAAGACAGGAGGTTGGACTCTCTCTCCTTAGGAATAGTTTTGATGTCTCTTCTTTGGCAGTGCAGGTGGCTTTTGTGGCTCTTTGGTGGCTAGAGCCTGTTTTCGCTGGGCGGAGAGAGTCTTAGATAGATCTTTGGATGACCTTTCTGCTATAGATGTAGAAGTGGCTAAAATTGAGACAGGTTCAGCTTTTTTGTCTGATGCTTTGTATGATCTTCTTAGAGCATCGTCTAAATCCTTGGCATTGGGTGTAGCAGCTCGCCGATCTCTTTGGTTGCGAGGTTGGTCGGCAGATGCTGCCTCCAAGCTGAGTAAGTTTCCTTTCCGAGGTTCTTTCTTGTTTGGAGAAGGCTTGGATAAATTGGTGCCTTCCTTAGGGGGTTCTAAGGTTCCTCACCTTCCAAAGGATAGGCCTCATCTATATAGTCGGGATTCTTTGTTTGGTCATGGTAGGACGAGAAATTTCCGAAGGTTTCAAGCTGATAGGGGAGCTCAGATTCAGAGATCTCGTTTTTTAAGTAGGTCTCAATCCTTTCAGGGTTTCCGCAGAGGAGGTAGAGTCTCAGGCGCCAATTTTAGATCTCCCTCCTGTCCTTCCCAGTGAAGGTGTGCGGGCCTCTCCTCTGATTGCTGTAGGAGCTCGGCTCTCAGTTTTATCAGAAGTGGGTCCACATTACTTACGATCAGTGGGTCTTTGAAGTTATTCACGAAGGTTATGCCTTAGAATTCGCAAGGCCTCTTTCAGACGCCTTTCTGCAGTCTCCCTGTCGCTCTCGTCAAAAGGCGGGCGCGATTCGGGAGACTCTACAAAGGCTCTTAGATCTTCAGGCTATTTGTCCAGTCCCTTCTTCCGAATGCAGACAGGGTCGTTATTCCATTTACTTTGTGGTCCCCAAGAAGGAGGGTTCCTTTCGTCCTATTTTAGATCTCAAAGCTGCCAATCAGGTTCTCAGGGTCACAAGTTTTCGAATGGAAACTCTGCGGTCAGTAGTAGTGGCAGTCCGGGCTGGAGAGTTTCTAACGGCCTTAGATCTCACAGAGACTTATCTACATATTCCTATTCGACCTGCTCACCATAAGTTTTTGCGTTTTGCGATTCTAGGTCGTCATTTCCAGTTTCGAGCTCTTTCCTTTGGCTTTGCGACAGCTCCGCGCATTTTCACCAAGGTTATGGTAGTGGTGGCAGCGGCTCTCAGGAAACAGGGAATCCTTGTCCACCCGTACCTAGACAACTGGTTAATCAGAGCAAAGTCTTATCAAGAGAGTCTCCATGTTACGGATTGAATGGTGAATTTTTTGCAGAGTCTAGGTTGGGTGGTGAATGTAGCTAAGAGTCGTCTGGTGCCTTCTCAGTCTCTGGAGTATTTAGGGGTTTCCTTCGACACGGCTCAGGGGCGAGTTTTTCTTCCCCAGGGCAGAATTTTCAAACTGCATTCTCAGATTCTAAACTTACTTCACAGACGCGACTGTCAGTTCACAGAGGCAGTGGGTTCCCAAAGAATACGCAATCCACACAGATTTGGATATATAAAGTATATTATATTTGCACATATGTATTGGCTCACAGCACTTAGTACAGGTAACTGGTACAGGGCTGTATCTGTGTGTGTTTAGGGAGAGAAAGAAAGGATAGGGTGTTTGTTCAGAGGAAGGGAGAAGCTTTGGGTTGTGCTGCAAGAGGTATATATGTGTGTAGAGGGAAAGGAAGAGAGAGAAGCTGCCAGCCACCAGAGCTCTGTGTTCTGGGGGCTAAAGATGGAGGTGTGCAGAGAAAGAAGAAGAAGAAACAAAGGCAGCCCAGCAGAGTCCAGTGCCCTGCAGGCTCAGAGACCGAGCGAGAAGTGCCCCCCTGTGCTCTGCTTTATACCTACTAAGAACAGAGCGCGGGAACAGGAGCAGAGAGAGATCAAAAATTTCTCTCCTTCCCAGTTATTTCCTTTACAGAACTCCAGATACTTTCTGAAGTCAGGAAAGGTGACAACTTTCACAGGTTGTCCTGTTTGAAGTTACTAGTCGTGGAGCCTCACTGTCTGGCTTCCTTTGTTGCTCTGAAGCCCTGCTCCCAGATGGAACAAAAGGTATGTTAATCAAGAGTAATTGAGAAACCAAAGGGCTATTAGGCCTCTGACCACCATTTGGTGCCATCCTCAGTGCTTCCTGAGGGAGGGGGTGGTTCTCAGAGGTCAGAAGCTGGTTTTATATTGTCAAGCTGGTTTCATATTAATATAAGTATGTCCAGCAATAATTTTGACTTCCAGCACCCCTGACAGCGACCTTTGTGCTCAAGATTATCTTCAGGTTCTGGGGTCCATGGCAGCAACTATAGAGAGAGTTCCCTGGGCCAGGGCTCACATGAGACCTCTCCAATTGTCTCTGCTGTCCTGGTGGTCCTCTCAGACAAATTCTCTTCTGGTGAGGTTACCTCTGAGGTCCCAGGAGCGCAGCTCTCTATTTTGGTAGCTGCGGACAAGGAATCTGGTCACAGGAATGCCGCTGGAATCTCCTCAGTGGGTAGCCTTAACGACAGATGCCAGTCTCTGGGGCTGGGGAGCCCATTGCTTGGACAGGTGGACCCAGGGTCTCTGGTCTCCTCTGGAAGCATCCAAATCCATCAATTTTTTGGAGACCAGAGCTATTTGCCTGGCTCTGCAGGAGTTTCGTTCCCTCCTTGTGGGCAAGGCGGTGCGAGTTCTCTCGGACAATGCCACGGCGATGGCTTTTGTCAACCGCCAGGGGGGAACGAAGAGCCGTCTTGAGTCAAGAGATGGCGTGGGCAGAAGTTCACCTCTACACCGTTTCAGCCTCCCATGTGGCAGGAGTGGAAAACATTCAGGCAGATTTTCTCAGTCATCACACTCTCGATCCAGGGGAATGGTCTCTCAGCGATTGAGCGTTTCATTTGATAGTAGTGCAGTGGGGCACTCCAGTCCTAGACCTGTTCGCCTCCAGTTTTAATTCAAAGGTTCCTCTTCAGTCGCCGAAGGGACGCAAAAGCTGCGGGAATAGACGCCCTCTTGTAGCGGTGGCCTTCCGGTCTGCTTTACGCATTTCCTCCGTGGCCTCTCTTAGGTCACCTCTTGCAGCGGATCGGGGAGCACGGGGGTTCGGTAGTTCTGGTGGCTCCAGACTGGCCTCGACGTCCTTGGCACGCGGACCTTCAGCGTCTTCGGTCGGCGGCTCCTCTTCATCTTCCGGTTCACAAGTCCCTGCTGTTAAAAGGGCCAATCCCACATCCAGACCCGGCTCGATTTTTGTCTTACGTCTTGGCTCTTGAACGTGCTCGATTAACTAAAAGAGGTTATTCGACTCCAGTAATTGCTACCATGGTGCAATCTCGTTGGCGCTGCACCTCTCTAAATTATACCCGCACTTGGAGGATTTTTGAAGCTTGGTGTGAAGAGGCTGGTATTTCTCCTTTTTGGGTTTCTGTAGCGCAGATGTTGGATTTTCTGCAGCGAGGATTTGAGAAAGGTTTGTCTCTCTCTACTCTGAAGGTTCAGGCGGCGGCCGTTTCCTGTTTCAGAGGTCGAATTCGAGGTAAGACCTTAGCTAGTCTTCCCAGTGTCGTCCATTTTTTGAAGGGAGTTAGTCTTCTTCGCCCTCCAGGTAGATCGATTTTTTCCATCTTGGGATCTCAATATTGTTCTTTCAGCTCTAACTGGTCCTCCTTTTGAGCCATTGTCTACTTGTTCTCTTAAGGATTTAACTCTTAAAGCGGTGTTTTTAGTGGCCATAGCTTCAGCAAGGAGGGTTTCGGAGTTGCAAGTTTTTTCCTGCAGATCTCCATTTTTGGAATTTTCTAAGGAGCGAGTGGTTCTACGTCCGGTTCCTTCCTTCCTGCCTAAGGTGGTTTCTCGTTTTCATCATTCTCAATCGGTTATTCTTCCGGTTTTGGGATCCTCCTCAGGATCGGAGGAACAGAGGAAGTTGCGTGCTTTGGATTTTAAGAGAGTGCTTAAGTGCTATCTCGCAGTTACTGAGGAATTTCATCGCACGGATCGTCTTTTCGTTCTTCTTGCGGGTCCCCGTAAGGGCTTGGCCGCTTCTAAGCCCACGTTGTCTCGATGGATTCAGGAAATGATAGCTTCTGCTTATATTCTGGCGGGTAGACCAGTCCCAGACAGTGTTAAAGCTCACTCCACGAGGGGGCAGGCAGCTTCTTGGGCAAAGTGTTTTTTGGTACCTCCAGCGGATATTTGTAAAGCAGCGACGTGGTCTTCTCTTCATTCTTTTTCTAAACATTACAGACTCGATGTACAATGTAGGCAGGAGGGGGGAGTCTTTGCGTCTCGAGTACTCACAGCAGGTTTGCTGGGGTCCCTCCTGTGGGACTACTGCTTTGTTACTTCCCATCAGTCCAATCCTGGTCCGGAGGGATGCTAAGGAAGTAGAAATTAGACCTTACTTGCTAATTTGCTTTGCTTTCCTTTAATCCCTCCGGTCCAGGCCCCTCCCATGTTATTTCAGCTCTTCAGACTTTTTTCTTATGTTTCATAGTGAGTTAGTTCATTTACCAGAGACTGAATTGTGTTTTCTAAGTTTCTAGTTATATAACGAAAAACAAAACCAATTTATTCTCTCTCTCTCTCTCTCTCTCTCTCTCTGTGTATATATATATATATATATATATATGTGTGTGTGTAACATTTTAAGTGGGCCATACCACTTCTCTGGTGAGAGTGGCTGGTGAGCTCTAATACACGACATGGCCGTTTCTTAAGCACATTTAAGGAGTGCTTTGTGGCTGCTTTGATTCCATGGTGCACAGAATGGTAGTTTTTTCTCTCTCTCTTTCCTGCTTTGTTAGTCAAATACTGAGGCTAGGGTCATATGGCTAGGGCTCTCATTGGCTCTCTAGTCTCAGAATTTTTTTCTCAGTCTCCACTTGCTGGTAGGCGTACACAACCCATCAGTCCAGTCATGGTCCGGTCTGGAGGTATTAAAGGAAAGCAAATTAGCAGGTAAGGTCTAATTTCTACTTCTTCAAGCCTTGCAAAGGGCTCCCTTTTCTGCCTTTTCAGAAAGCTACAATAAGAGATCTCGCTGAAGAATGTTTCTGGTGGTGATGTCAACGGCATGCTGCATTTCTCAGTTCCAGGCGCTTACCTGCAAGGACCTCTTCCTCCGCTTTTCAGCGGTCAGGGTCACTATCTGCACGTTGCCTTCCTTCCTTCCCAAAGTAGTGTCTTCCTTTTATTTGAATCAGACATTGTTTCTCCCGTCATTTTGGGAATAGGATTGTCCCAAGGTTTCACCTTCTGCATTGTCTTGACATTTGCTGAGCGCCACTCCAGTTCCTTCAGGCCACAAATGAGTTTCATCGCTCAGGTCACCTTTTTGTTCTCTTTGGGGGGGGGGGGGGGGGGGGGGAGGAGTGTCCCTAGTTGCAGCACAGTCGTGTTTAAGGTACTATTGCTTGTTGGATCCGGTAGGCCATCACCTCAGCGTATTTGCAGGCAAGGAAGAGGCTCTTGGGTGCACTTGACTAGGGCTTAGTCTACGTCTTGGGCTGAGTTGTGCACTATTTCTCTGGAAGAAATCTGTAGTTCCTTGTCACTTGCAGCAGATGAATCCAGGAACTAGTGGGTTAAGTCCGCCTACCAGCATGTGGAGATAGAGATAAACAAACTAAAGGCAGTGATGCCAGACGGCCATCTCCTTCCTCAGTTAGTATGTGTCTATCTCAGCAGGTGGTGGACGGCTTTTCTCCAGCTCCTGGGCCAAAGGCCTTTGAGGGTGCTCCTGGGCCGGTGGCCAGTTTGAGCCGGGGGTGGTGGACTGGTGGTGTCCCCTTTGGCAGCATACTCAGTTGCTGGGTCCCTGCTGCACTTCAAATTCCCTCTGAACAGGCTTTTGCTGTTCCTTTCCTTCCCTGTTTGTTTCACCATTGCGACTTCCGGTGACTCCCAATCTGCTGCATCAAGGGCCTGTTCAGATGGAAAATCCCTCCCGCTTTGGTCTTACGGCAGCAGCTGAGGAAGAAGGGATTTTCAGGACCAGTCATATTGCCACTCTTGGGGGCACGGAAGCAGTCTACTTCAGCAGCGTGCGCGCGAGTGTGGAAAGCTTTCTCTGCGTAGTGTGCTTTGCGTGCTGAATCGCCTTTTCGGGCGGACATTCCGGTTATTCTGGAGTTCCTTCAGGATGGTCTTCAAAAGGGATTGGCATATAATTCCCTTCGAGTGCAGGTGGCTGCGCTAGCTTGTTTTAGGGGCAAACTGGACAGTTCCTCTTTAGCAGCTCACTCTGATGTGGTCCGTTTCCTACACGTGGCTCTTCGGCTTCGGCCTTCTCTGCGGCAGTCGTGACCGGTGTGGCATTTGAATGTGTTACTGCGAGCCCTCCAGGCCCCACTGTTTGAGTCGTTGAATAAGGGTTCTGAGAAGGATCTAGCACTTAAGACAGTGTTTTTGGTGGCCATTGCTTCAGCTAGGAGGATTTCTGAAATTCAGGCTTTGTCTTTCAGAGATCCTTTTTTGCAGTCTTCTGAAGCAGGGGTGTCGATCCGGACGGTGCCGTCGTTTCTACCTAAAGTGGTTTTGGCTTTCCATGTCAATCAGGCAGTTTATCTTCTGTCTTTTCAAAGAGAGGATTATCTGGGGGAGT